>NC_085844.1:139734168-140057606 GCF_035594765.1 Anolis carolinensis
CCTTCCCGCCCCAGGCCCACATACACTGCCACAGAAATGCATTGCGTTCCTCATTGCCATATAATTCAATTCAATGCAATTTAAACTGTATTTTATGATCTCTTTTTCCTTCTATTTCCTTTGGGAAAATTAAAGAAATGGAAGGGGATTGAACAGGCCAGACCCAGGCCAACCTACGCAGCCACAGAACTGCTTTGCATGAGTCCACACTAGCATATAATCCAATTCAATGCAGTTAAACTGTATTTTATGACCGTTTCCTTCCCTTTGGGAAAATTATGACTCAAGAAAGGGCAGGGGGTTGCACGGGTCAGACCCAGGCCCACCTGCACTGCCACAGAATGGCATTGCATGAATCCACATTGGCATATAATCCAATTTAATGAAGTTTAAACTCCTTTTCCTCTCCTTCCCTTTCCTTTGGGAAAATTAGGACTCAAGAAACGGCAGGGGTGGGGGTTGCAGCGGCCCATTCTTACAATTCTACACTGCCACATAATGCAGTTTGAGCTGCGTGTTATGGCCAATGTAGAGCCATATAACGCAGTCCAAAGCCGTGTGGTTCTCACTGTCCATACAATACAGTTCAAACCAGCCACGGGAAATTGCCACAATGCAGGAGCCCCCGGTGGCGCAATGGATTGAACCCATGTGCTGGCAGGACTGGTCGGGAACCAGGGTGAGCTCCCTCTGTCAGCTCCAGCTTCCCATACCGGGACACCCACAGGATGGTAAAACATCGTGGTGTTCCCTGGGCAACTTCTCTCATGTCCCCTGGGCAACGTCTTTGCAGATGGCCAATTCTTTCACACCAGAAGCGACTTGCAGTTTCTCAAGTCGCTCCTGACGCGAACAAAAAGCCCATGCAATGCGATTCAAACTATATTATTTGACAATGTAGCGTTTGAACGGTATTATATGGCCAGTGTGGATCGTATTATGTATTTCAAAGCATTATTTGCTAGTGAAGAACCAGCCAGAGTCTGCAGCCGGCCCATCCTAACTTCTGTTTGCATCTTCTGTCTCTGCTCGTTTATCTCCTTCCCCCCTCATTCTACGTAATACACACAAACGCATGCGGAAAATTACATACAGAAACACAAGCGGATATTAAGAGGGAATGGGGCAAAATACCTATACTGAGTTAATATGTTTTTACATGTTTCAGGAAAAGCTTGCGGGGACATGAGAGAAGCCTCCCAGTAACACAGCCGGGTGTCCCCTGGTCAGACGGCCAATTCTCTCACACTAGAAGCGACCTGCAGTATGTTCTCAAGTTGCTTCTGACACGATTAAAAAAGGGGAACAAAAAAAGGAATATCGGGGCTAGAGAAGGCGATTTTTAAAGTGGTGGCAGTATATCGGGCGCAATCCAGGGTGATCTTGGGCAGCTCCCCTCCACTAAACGAGGGGACTGCGAAGGAGAACTTCCCTGCGGATCGTGGCCTTCTCCCTCTCTCTCTTTGGCCGGGTTTGGAGTTGGGACACTTCCCTTAAAAACAAACGAACACAACGGATTTCTTCTTTCGGTGCTACGTGGATAGGTTTTCAAGGGATAATTTAACAAGCCATTCTTTGATCCGGCCCAGCCAATGGGACGGTTGACAAACGCCTCGAGCGAGGCCATCCAACATTTCCCCACAAAGCACGCTCTGTTAGGCTAGGGAAGCAGAAGGAAGGGAGCAGAGGGAAGGAAGGGAAGGGGGAAAAGCCACCCACGGGGGCAGGGGAACGGGGATGCCTGGCTTCAACATCTTCTCCCTCTAGCTCCCTCTCTTCTCCCGCTTGCTAGAGAGCAATTGAGGGGGAATAGAAGGGGCAAGCCTCAGAAGATTTGGAAACGAAGCATAGCAATAAAAAGGATCCAAAGCCATGATTTACCCGGACCAGGTTAAGGTAATGCACACACAAACATTCCCCCTGGAACCCTCAGTGGCGCAATGGCTTAAACCTTTGTGCCGGTGGGACGGTGAGCTCCCTCTGTCAGCTCTAGCTCCTCATGCGGGGACAAGAGAGAAGCCTCCCACAGGATGGTAAAACATCAAACATCTGGGCGTCCCCTGGGCAACCTCCTTGCAGGCGGCCAATTGTCTCACACCAGAAGGACTTGCAGTTTCTCAAGTCGCTCCTGACACACAAACAAAAAAAAAATCCCCCTTTCCACTTGGTTGTCTTCAAGGAGGATTCCCCAAACCCAACGCCCACAAAGCAGGGGGAAGCCGCGGGGCGGGGAGCTGGGCTCGGTGGCCTACGAGGAGCGCTGCTACTCACAGGAGTACTGGATGCTCTCGGTGGTGGCCAGCCAGCGCGTGTAGGGGTTGTCTGCGCTGTCGTAAAAGGGGCTCTTCAGCGGCAGCCCCTGCACCGCGTCCTGCAAGGCAGTCGCCCCCAAAACGGCCTTCTTGGGGGGCTCCGAGCCTTCCGTCTCCTCGTCCCCGCCTTCCGCGACGGACCCGTCTTCGTCATTGGTGTCAGGCAAGTCCAAGATGTCCTTCACAGAGAAGCCGGTCTTTGTGTTGGTCAGAGACATATTCCGGCCAATTTTGGAGGCAGGGAACTTTGAAGGAGCAGTTTGCCAATCCTCTGGGTGCGCCAAACATGCACCGGGGAGGGGGGAGAGAGGGAGGGGGAGAGAGGAAAGAAAGAAGGGAAGAAGAAAGGAAGGAAGGAGGAAGGAAGGAGAGGAGAGGAAGGAAGGAAAGAGAGGAAGGCGAGGGGGGTTGCAGTGGGGGCGGAGAGAGGGCAAATCGGCGTCAGTCTCTCGGCTTATAATGCCTGTTGTTTGGGGCTTGGGTCGCGGCGGAGGGGGCGGCGGCTGTGTCGACCGGCTGGGACTTTGTAACTCCAGGAAAAATGCCAACTTGCGTTTACTTGAGGGTCTGCTTTAAGCCCAGCGCGCCGAGAAAAAAACAAGCCATTGCCGAGACGGGCAGTCCATATAAGGTTGGTCTCCACACATGAACCTGCCGAGAGGAAGCAGGGAGGGAGGGGTAGAGGGAGAAATACATTAAAACGCAAAAGGTTGGCCACGTGTGGGCGGGTCTTGGGAGTCAAGTGGATGAAGACAGTGTTTGCAGATGTGAAATTGCGGGGTTGGGGGGGGGGGGGGAAGGGATTGGGTGGGATGCGAGCCTCCACCATTGGTGCTGTAGCACATGATGAGAGGTATAACGTGTCAATTAATTACCAAGATGGGGAGGGCCTCCTTTTCTGAACGGTATTTACATACAAAGGACTCCAAGTAGCCCGACAGATATTCCACCTACTTGAAAGTACCGTTTTAACAAATTGCCACCGGGATATACCATCCCCTCTCCTCCTTCTCCCCCACCCAAAAAAATCTAGGCCCCTTCCACACAGCTGAATAAAATCCCACATTATCTGCTTTGAATTGGAATATACAGCAGCGTGGACTCAGATATCCCAATTCAAAGCCGATATTGTGGGATTTTCTGCCTTGATAGTCTGTGTAAAATGGCCCCAGTCCGATTTTGCATTCATTTTCCCTTCGTGGCTGACATAAACCTCCCTTCCTGTGCAGTGCAGAGAGAAAATTGTATATTTTGCTGGCAAATGGACTGACTCTTCTGCAGTGGTTCGAGCTCAACTCGCCACCTTTAGGAGGAGAGAGGGCTGTTTTAATTATCGGTTGTCACCTAAACAAGATGTTGTTGGGATGGCAAGAGCCCAACTTATGTAAACCTCCTAGGTCAATATTTTGGTTGAGGCTTAAGGATGAGTGCTAGAAATTAAACAGCAAGTAATTGATTCCCGTTTGCTCCGAAATCAGCTCAACGGGCAATAAAGAGGATCATTCAGCTCCTCGATAGAGTCGAACGATTTTTTTAAAAAAATATTTGCACACCACCAATTTGTTTCGCTCTTTCCTTTCTGGAGAGACTATATTGTCCGTTCAGCAAGGCATGCTGCCGTGGAAGGTAAAGAGGGCCGGGTTTGTGTGTGTGTGTTTTTTTTAAAAAAATCTGTATTAACATTCTAACAACCACTATGTCAGACTATATAAAAAGCCACTGAAATCCACATGCATGTGGCCAATTTCAACAGAAAGGAGGAAAGCATTAAAATGAACAAAATCTGTACAGTATTTAAAAACTCTAAAATCAGAACAGTAAATAAAGAACAACACTCTGAAAACGGGAATTCCAGACAGGAAACAATCAGGAACAGCTAACACCTCCCAACAAAGGATTCCCCCAGGCAGGAATCACCCAGGCCTAGAAGCAGAAAGGCTAATCAAGGTGATTAATTGCAACATTCATACTTGGACAAGAGTTCTTTCTCCCACTCCGGACCCTCTATATATATATATATATATATATATATATATATATATATATATATATATAACTTCCCTTCCCTAGTTTCCAATATACCTCACAATCTCTGAGGATGCCTGCCACAGATGTGGGGGAAACGTCAGGAGAGAATGCTTCTGAAACATGGCCGGAAAAATCACAGTAATCCGATCTATTTTTAGATGGGATTTCGAAAAGAAAATCCCAGGCTTCCACCACAATAGAGGATTTAAAACCATTGCTTCAAAACAATACAAAACAAGACAAGACAAAACAAAACAAAACAAAACGGGAGAATGAGAAATAATTGGGGCCCTTTTTAAAAAGCACCTCTAGTAATAGTTTGCTTCCCACCAAAACAAGATGCTGTCCTTACTTAGATAGCACTACAGAGCTTCCAGAGGGATCCTGAAAGACAATAAACCTCGGGGGGGAGGGGAGGAAAATTCCCAGCACAGGGGGTCTTAACTTGATCCAAACTTTTTTGTTTGAGGGCTCAGTTTCCTTATTTTCTTTCTCTCTGCTTCGTCCACTTCCCTCCCCCCTACTTCACGGAGGGGGGGCTGGTTTGGTCCCCAGACATTCACGGCTGGTAGGTCCTTGGTGGATCTCTCTCTCTCTCCCGCCCCTTCCCCCCCCCCCCCCCCCGTTTTTAAAGGCGGAAGGCGAACTGCGGCCGCATTGTTTATCTCCGAGGGAATCTGGGTGTGGCGGCGGCGGCGGAGGAAGAGAGGCTGTTTCTGCTGGAGGTGGGGTGCTCTGACCCCCGATATTTCTGCTAAGCCCGTGCTGGGTGGAAGGGACTCCTCCTGGGGCCTTCAAAGCCGGCTTTGGGAAGAGAAGGCTTTCTAAAAGGGGGGTCAAACGCGATTGTCTCCCTCCCCCACCCCCCTTAAAGCCTCCTGACACTTTCAAAATGCTTCACTGCTCTGACTTTCTCACAGCCACTTGCGAAGGTGGACAAGTGGAGCTTCCATCCCCCCCCCCCTTGGGGGGGGCGTCGGGGGAGCTTTGGGTTGGAGGATGTGCGCCTGGGGGTGGGGTGGCCATCTGACGCGAGGGTCCCGAGCAATTAATGATTGTTGATCAGTTTATTTCTGTGCGTGCATGCCTGGCCCCCACCACCTCCCTCCTTCCCTCCCCATGCCCATGCCTCCCATGTCGTATGTGATGTGGATGACAATGCTCGGGGCTTGCTCGCTTCTTCTTCTTCTCTCTTCCCTGAAGCAAGTCTCTGAGCGCATCCTGGGTGGTCGGACCGGGGCAAACACAAATACAAACCGATTGCTAAGCTGCGGACAATGGGCGAAATGTAGACAAATGTCCGGCTTCTGTTGGAAGCCTTTGTCCTGAACCAGGTTTTGCATTTATTTCACTGGCGAAATAATACATGATTGACGCCCTCTTTCAATGTGTTCTAACTGTTTGGAATAAATCTGAGGTTGTTCCTAGTTGTCATGGCATTCAACGCCTTTCAATGGACTATCTCTTCATTCATTTCGGAATCTTGCCACAATATTAAGGAAAACCCCTTCATGTAGATGTTCCCTAGCTCGGCTCTTCCTTTTATTCGAGTAAGAAATACTAAAATAAATGCACCAGTCCCCCCTCCCCTCCACCTCTGTGTGTACCAGAAAGACTAGATTTTAAATTGATATCAATACTTTACCAAGGAAGGGTTAAGTTAGAATTTGGCAGCCTTGCAGGAACTATTAGAGATAATAATATATGTGTCTATAAAAGGAGGGAGGGCCGGGCTGGGTTTGAAAATAAACGAGCTAACTTGAGATAATGTTCCCAAACCATTTAAGGCTGAGGAAGGCAGCTCGGCGATTGGGAGGAGAATCTCAAACCACCAGCAGAAAGGATTAACAGCAGATAATGCAGCAAATAAGTCGGTAAATAAATACATTTACTTAGAGAGTGGTGAGGTGAAGCGACCATTCATTGTTCTTCCGCGTTGCAATGAAATTTTAAAGAGGCGGAAGAGAGGGGAGAAGAGAAGATTGAGGGGGGGGGGGAGAGAGAGAGAGAGAAAGAGAACGAGAGACACACAGAGAGGGAGAAAGCTCCCTCCTTTTGGAGCTCAGCCAAGGCGACAAGACTCGCAGTTCAAGAACAAGACTTTAGGAAGCCAGTCGCTGCACGCAGCTACAAATAACAGCAACAAACTACACTGGAAACCGTGAAAATGAACAAAATTTGGCTGCCAGTATTTAAAAATACGCTAAAATCAGGACAGTAGATAAAGAACAACACTCTTTAGGGGAATTCCAGACAGGAAACAATCAGGGTCAGCGAACACCTCCCAACAAAGGATTCCCTCAGGCAGGAAAGCAGCCAGGCCTTGAAGCTGAAAGGCTTTTAAATGCTAATCAAGGTGATTAATTGCCACATTTACACTTGTCTCCAACAGACAAGAGTTCTTTCTCTCACCACGGACCTTCCACTGATATATTAACGTCCCTTGTCTAGTTTCCAATATACCTCACAACCTCTGAGGATGCCTCTGAGGAAACGCCAGGAGAGAATGCTTCGGGAACATAGCCATACAGCCCGGAAAACTCACAGCAACCCAGCGATTCCGGCCATGACAGCCTTCCACAACAAACTACACACGACCACACACATTTCATCTCTCCTGTTAAACAGAAGCTTGTCCTAGGGAGGGGAGAGGTGGGAGATGATGTGGGGGTGGGGAGGAATGTGTGGGGAGATGTCATTCTTTCTTATCTATACAGGCCCTTCCTGAAGCCTTGGAAAAGGCTGCTCTTCTTGGGCTCCTCTGCTTTTGTTCCCCGGTGGGATAGGACTGCTTGCCTAAACCCAAGGGTGCCGTGGGTGACCAAAAGGGTTTCCCTGAGAGAAGAAGGGAAGATGTTCGGGAGAAACATCTCACTTGTTGATCTGTATCAATAAAGGCCTTCTGGTGCCCTGGGACGGAGCACCCGCGCCCCGGGCAGCTTTGCTCCCTCCGGCCACCTGATAAGCAAATATTTTCCTAAGGGAAAATCAGGGCTCCCAGGGAACATTAATCAGCCTCCCTTGCGACGCGGGTGACAATGGGCCATTGAGAAGCGCGCACACACCGACTGAGCCACACAGCTGGACTGTGACCAGCCATTCTCCTTTGTACACAAAAGACCTGCAATAAGTCATAATTCCGTCCCCTATCGCCACCGCTTCTCCCCACCCCCAACCTCGCCACAGCCTACGCAGGACTCACCTACAAGGTTGCCTTACCTACAGCATTCTCTAAAATGCAAAGAAGGGGGACTGGTGGGGGGAGAGAACTGGAGAGTGACAAAACAGGACTGCCCTTGCTTTCTCTCCTAACGCACCTAAAGATCCCCTGGGCTGCTGTGAGTTTTCCGGGTTGTTCCAGAAGTATTCTTTCCCGACGTTTTGCCCACATCTGTGGCAAGCATCCTCAGAGGTTGTGAGGTCTGTAGGAAACTAGGCAAGTGGGGTTATATATTTGTGAGAGAAAGAACTTTTGTCTGTTGGAGGCAGGTGTGAATGTTGCAATTAATCACCTTGATTAGCATTGACAAGCTTTGCGGCTTCAAGGCCTGACTGATTCCTGCCTGGGGGAATCCTTTGTTGGGAGGTATTAGTTGGCCCTGATTGTTTCATGTCTGGAATTCCTCTGTTTTCAGAGTATTGTTCTTTATTTACTGTCCTGATTTCAGAATTTTTAAAAATACTGGTAGCAAAATTTTGATCATTTTCATGGTTTCCTCCTTTCTGTTGAAATTGGCCACATGCATGTGGATTTCAGTGGCTTCTCCACTTCTTCCTATTTGCTCCAGCGAAGTGTGAGCATCCGGGCCTCCTTTCAAAACATTTCTCTATGTTGTTTCAGCTCAGGGTTTTGGCATCCCCTTGAGGGACACCTTGCAGTTCACTAAATTTAAGACACACAGAGGGTCATTTCCATTGGTTGGTAGTTCAGGCCTTCCTTGGCCTTCAATTTATAGTTTGGATTGCTCCACAAATTCTCTTCCCAACCAAATTATAAAAGGGATAGGATGAACAGCACCTGATTTCCGAAGTATAATTGCAGAATATCCTGATTATTTCCTGAAGTCGCATTCCTCTTTCCCTCTTATAGGTTTTCTCTGATGGACTTGGTCATGGCGACAGAAAGCCCGAGCCCTTTGGCTTCCTGGGACCTCTTTGCTGCTGTTGTATAGAAGGCTAACATCTGGCCAGACTATTGTCTACTTGTTGGCTAAACCAAGGAAAATCCTACGGAAGAGTGGATTTCAACAAACAAGGGCGTTCTGAATAAATCCCCAGCTTCAAACAGCAACAATTAAAGCCGATCCGAGGTCGGACATTCCCGTGGTGGCTGTTTGCTGAGACCTGGCCGCCAAAGTGGCAGGAGTCCTGCCCGCCCATTACTTGAAGAAGGCTTCCACTCACAGGCTACGGGCCCTAAATCCAGGAATTAAAGGATGGAGGGGGTTATTTAAACAATTGGACAAGAGGCTGAGAAGGAGAGGTGCGTGTACACAGCCTAAGTGCTTGTACTTCAGCACAAGTGCCCTCTAGGAGCGGGAAGTGTTTACCTGTTTACTTTTACAGGTAGCTCAAACACGAGGCAGGCGCCTCTTCACAGATTTGTGCAGGTGTCTTAACCCGAAAAGAACTGGGCATCCAAAATGCGGATAGAGAGAGACACTCCTAATATTATTTTGTAAAATCCACAATGGAGGCCTTTTAAAAACAGTTTGTCCCGACGAAAGCAAAGACCCTCTCAGCCACTACACTCATGCAAATTGCTAGTGCACTTCTAGCGTGAGAGGCTATAGCTATGCGAGGGCTGGCTGAAGGCTGCAGCCACCTCCCCTTTCTAAGGAACCGAAGGCAAGGCTCTTCATCAGGAAAGTTGTGTTCTATTCTGAAGCAAGATGCGAAAAGTATACCAGTTACACCCTGCAACAGTGCTGCTTGTAACAGAAGAGTCTCGAAAGGTTTTGCCCTTTGGGTCAGGCCACAATAGCAGCAGCAACAACATGTATTGTCGAAGGCTTTCATGGCCGGAATCACTGGGTAGCTCCAGACATGAAACTCCAAACATGAAACTATCAGGGCCAGCTAACACCTCCCAAGAAAGGATTCCCCCAGGCAGGAATCTGCCAGGCTTTTAAGCTGCAAGGTTTTTCAACGCTAATCAAGGTGATTAATTGCAACATTCACACTTGCCTCAGGTAGACAAGAGTTATTTCTCCTACCCTGAACCTTCCACAGATATATAAACCTCGCTTGTTTAGTATCCAACAAACCTCACAAGGATGCCTGCCATAGATGTGGGCGAAACGTCAGGAGATAATGATTCTGGAATATGGCCATACTGCCCGGAAAGCTCCTAGCAACCCAATAACATGTGTCGCTATTCAGGATAGGTTTGCGTAGAGATTAAAAGTAAATCCCAGGCAAAATTAATTTTTAATCTAATACAACGCCCAACTCTGCAGGACGGGAGTATGTATGTGTGTGAGTGGGTGAATGGGAGAGATGCAGAGAGCTAGTTCTTGGCCTTGGTGGTAGAAAACTAATTCAAAAGCTTTATCTTTTAATTTTTGCAACTGGACAGAAGCATTCCTGGTCATTAAAAAGCGCAAGGTCTTTTCTATTCATGGTAAGGCACTGAGTTGTTGCTGCATTTCATTGGTGTGCGTGTTTGTTTGGGCTGTAGAGGAAAAGGTGTTCATCAGGAGCCTGTGTGTGTTTGTTTATGTGAGTGTGAGAGCGCGCGTGGAGAAGCGAGAGAGCTTGAGTATATAGGGGTTGATCTCTCACCCATCGCAGCATCCCATCTCAGATAACAACCTTCAAGTGGATTAGTTTATTGTTTGATTAGAGCAAAGGTGCGAGCAAATTGTTTCCATTCCCTTCGCGCAAACACAAAACACACCCCACCTTTTCTCGTGAGGAAACGCTGAAAGCAAGCACAAAGCCCCGGTTGCGGGGTTCATGTGTTTTATCTCAGGTTGGATACTTCCATGATAGGGTACACTTGAAATCAATAGGATAAGACAATGCAAACAGCAAATCTACTTCTGATAATTGCAGCTAAGAGATTCACCTTCGCAAGGCACCTGAGAACAATGGGGACGATCCTTGTGAGTCTTTGTTTTAAAGGAGCCAGGGCGAGGGCGAGTTTGCCCCATCTTTTGTGGCTGGTAATGCGAGGTTTCTGAGAATGCGAGGACGGAAAACCTTCCCCCACACAACAGACTGAAATTGCACTTGAACATCCATCAGGAAGAGCTGGGGTGGCTTCCTTAACATCAGTTTCAACTCAGAAAACCTCCCAGCATGTTTAAACAGCAGCCTGGTCTAGTTAACACAAGAGTATGGCTTTGGTTTGATTTGCGGAAGAGCAAAAGTTCTTCGAGGAAGAATGATAATTGTAATAATGCCCCTTCTCAAGGAAAACAGTGTTGAAGTGAGAAAGTTCGAGCAAAACTAACTTGGACTTGATCTACACTGCCACATAATGCAGTTTGAACTGCATTATATGGTCAGTGCATTATAGATTCATATAATGCAGTTCAATGCAGTTCATACTGCATTATATAGATCTGCACTGGCCCTGTGGTCAGTATACTACAGATACATATAATGTTCAATGCAGTTTATGCTGCATTCTATAGATCTACACTGGCCCTGTAGTCAGTATACTACAGATCCATATAATGGAGTTCAATGCAATTCATACTGCATTATATAGGTCTACACTGACCCTATAGTTCAGTTCAAATTTGTTGAGGAATCTGAGCGGTTAGGCTCAAAAATAACCCTCGGGGTGATTCCACCATAAATATAGCAGAGTACCAGAAGTAAATTACATAACCAGCAGAAACTGAGGAATGGAAGTTTATCTTAGCTCACTTAGCAGAAACTTAGTAAGTTTCTGTTGGTTATGAAGTTTATTTCTGCTAATCTACTATATTTATGGTGGAATAGCCCCAACTGAGGGGTAATTTGGAGCCTAATTGCTCAGATTCCCTGACAAAATTGCCTTATATAGAAGCGTAAGTTTAGACTTGGTAGCATCGTCTGAAACTCTTGGAGGCAAGAATCTTTGGACACCTCCATGAGCTCAGAAAGGGAGAAACACCCCTTGCTGAGCTCATGAAGGTATCCAAAGATTATTGAACTGAAACAGGAGATGCTGAAGTGTCCATAGGCCGGCGCTACATTTGCCTGACTGGAAGAAGAGAAACAAAGGCTCTCACGGATATAGGAAGCTAGAGGGAAGGCGGGGATCAATCCTATATCCTGCGCTTTCAGGATGGGATCTGTCTCTTGCTCTCCCACTTTTCAAATGGTCTCCTCCTGCAAAAACAATCCTCTCCTTGTCATTCTCACACTGGGGAAAATGACTAACTAAATTGGTGCTGAGGATCTTCACATCTAAATGAAGCATTTCGTGTGATGGTGATTACGAATTATTCTTCTCTCGCTCCCTTTGATAACAAGCTTTCCCCGCATTTCTTTGGGAAAATCTCCAGGGGCCATACATTGTAATAGACGTTATTTCTTTTTCTCCCCACAGGCTAATCGGTTATTTACGGGCTGTGGCAAAGCCAGAGGGCACGTGTCAGGAGTTGGATGAAGCGACCTTAATGAGATTTCCGCAAATATACCAAAACCGCAGAACATGATTTGGAAATAATCAAGTCAATGGATAAGTTGTTCTTCCAACAACCCAAACCAACAAAAGGAGGTCTTGTCGTCGCCACCACATCTAGCGCCGTCACATAGATAGATTCTCTGCAACGCTCCCTCTCCGCTGCATGCATTATTTTCTGCCAAAGCTAAGTCTGGCCTCCGGCTCTCCTCTCGGTTCCAGTCTATTATGGCTGTTTTATTAGCAAACTAAAAGCTTCCTTCCCTCCAGCCAATCTTTCAGCTTTATTCGTTCGCCTCCCTCTAATGATTAAACGTGTCTCAATGAGATTAAACATGGTCAGATTGCCTTCAGAACTCTTCTCCCCAAAGAAAAGACCAAGCCTTTCTACCTTTCTTTCTTTTGATAAGGGCAATCTGACCAGAGGAGATTTCTGCTTCTCCATGCAGACAGAGTTGGAGGCACTTGGTTCTCTGAATTCAGTTCGTATTATCTACTGTGTATAACACACACACACATAAATCAGGGTGCATGGTAGATGGGGCAAAGCAGCAACTCAAAACTGCCTCCTATTTCAAAACCGAAAAGTATTAGACAAAATCTCCCAGATCTCTTCCACCAATTTAAAAGCTTAAATAGATGGCCTTTAAAGGGAATCAGAGTTATCTAAAGTAGTGATGACCACACAGAAGAGAACAGAAACTGAGGCTACCAGTATTTTAAAACTCTAAAATCAGGACAGGAAATAAAGAACAACACTCAAAACGGGGGGATTCCAGACAGGAAACAATCAGGGCCAGCTAACACTCCCCCCAAAAAACAAATTCTCTCAGCCAGACCTTGAAACAGCAAGGCTATTCAATGCTTACCAATGTTAGATACTGGACATGCTGAACAAATCAAGTGACTACAGAGACCATCCCACTTTAAATGCATGCATGATTGCTAGAAATCCCACTAACCAAGGTGGTCAATTGAAACATTCACACTTGTCTCAAGCAGACCAGAGTTCTTTCTCCCACCCTGGACATTCCACAGATATATAAAACCCCACTTGCCTAGTTTCCAATAGACTTCACAACCTCTGAGGATGCCTGCCATAGATGCAGGCGAAACGTCAGGAGAGAATGTTTCTGGAACATGCCCATACAGCTCGAGAAAATTCACAACAACCCAGGGCCCTTCCAGACAGCCCTATATCCCAGAATATCAAGGCAGAAAAATCCCACATTATCTGAGTGTGGACTCAGATAACCCAGTTCAAAGCAGATATTGTGGGATTTTCTGCCTTGATATTCTGGGATATAGGGCTGTGTGGAAGGGCCCCCAGTGATTTCGGCCATGAAAACCTTCCATAACACAAGTAGCAGAGGACTTTTCAACATACACGGTATCTACACTGCTACATAATGCAGTTGGAGCCGCGTTATATGGTCAGTGTGTAGACCATATAAATGCAGTTCAAACCGCATTCTATGGCAGGGTAGCTCCAGCA
Organism: Anolis carolinensis; assembly: GCF_035594765.1. Classification (NCBI taxonomy): domain Eukaryota; kingdom Metazoa; phylum Chordata; class Lepidosauria; order Squamata; family Anolidae; genus Anolis; species Anolis carolinensis. Next base: position 139,747,625 of record NC_085844.1, read on the forward strand.
ACAGAAAGCCACCTCCCCGAAGTTTCCTTGAAATGCAAGAAATATCTATAAAATATACTTGGAAGGTGAAACACTTGCCAATGAAAGGCGCCCAATTCTGCTTAGAAGAGCCACTCCTGATCCTGTGGCGAACTCTGTCGACTCCTTGGAGAATCTCTGGCATGAATTGAGGCAGATTTCGGGTCTCGGCCAAAGCAGGAGGACCCGAGTTGGAGGCGCAGCCAAGGAAAACGGTCTCCCAGAGGCCAGCAGAGCCTTTTCAGGGCAAGTTGTGGGACAGCCCTTGGAAAGAAGGACCTCGCCAATAAGGGAGGAAAGCCAGCAAGGCTTCCCTGGAGACTCCCAGGCGGCAAAGGGGAACCTATAGGACACCCGAGGGGGTCTGTTTATCCTTTTGCCCCTCTCTCCCTCTGTCTTTAGGGTTCCCTTCCAACCCTTCCCTCAGGAGCAGCGCGTGGGACAGGTGAAGACCCCACAGCAGACACTTCCCGCCTTTTTTGAGGAGAGTCCGCTTTGCTTCAGGCGTCCCATTCAGTGCCTTATTTTTTTGGCGCGTCAAACCGCAGCAGGACCCTCCCAGGCGCCTCACTTTGGCCGCCTCCCCTCCTCTCCAATCCTAAACCATCCCGAGGAATGGAAGCTTATCCCAGCTCTCCACGCGTAAGTTTCTGCTGGTTATGAAGTTGACTTCTGGTAAATTGCTGTATTTGTGGTGGAATCGCCCCAAGTGAGGGTTATTTTGGAGCCTTAACAGATTCCCGAACACTCACGACCACTTTACAGCCTCTCTTCCCACCTTCGCCTCAGAGAGCCTTCACTTTCCGGCGCCAAAGTCACCTTTCCCTCACAGAGACCAACCCCAAGCCTCCTCTTCCTCTCCCGAACTTGACTTCTCTGTCCCTTATGTGACAGGAGGGGGGGGGGGGGGAGGAAAGGAAGCGCCTCACCTGGTGCTGCTGCTGGTGCCGCTCTGCGTCCCTGCGTCGGTGGAGAGCCGCGTGTGCTGCGTGTGTGCGTGTGTGTGAGAATGAGGGGGTCCCAGGGGAGGCCTGGCTGCGTGGGCGCGTGGCTGAGTGTGTGTGTGTGTGTGTGTGTGTGCGCGCGGCGCGCGCGGCCTCACATTTATATCGCACCCCCGCTCCGTCCTCCCTCCGCGCGCCCTCACATTATTGTCTCAAATCAGTCAGCAGCTCCTGACGAGATTGGGGCCTCGAAAGAGAGGAGCGGGAGGGGTTCTATATAAAGCTTCCTTGACTCCTTCCCTCCCTCCTTCCTTCTCTCTCTTTCCCTCCCTCCCTCTCTTTCTCCTCAGCGACGCCGTCTTGTTTGTTTTGCTTCCTGCTCTATGACGTGGGACAAAATATTGGCCATATGTTCCCCGGTAATAAATGGACTGGCAGTGCAAACACGCCTGTTCCTGGATGGCTCTCCCTCAGCTGCCACCGGCCCCGGCGCGGCTCCTCCTCAGCAGATGGACACGCCGCTCTCCCTCTCCCCCCTAATCCGCGGTCTTTGTCACCCCAATCCCGCCCCTCCCTCCCTATAACTCCGCAACTTGCCGAGGCTCTTTCAGGCTCCCCCCCCCCCCCCCCGCCGCCGCCGCCAAGGCCGATCCGGTCCGCTGCTCCAGGCCTCCCCCCCCCCTCCGGCTCACCTTCCCATAAATCGCTCGGTAGCTAAGGCGCTGTAAAACCCCCAAGGGCCAGATGTGGCACGTTATTGATGTGTGGAAGCTCGTTTACATTAGATATGCTGATCCGAGCTTTGATAGCGTGGTTTTTGCGAGAGATTAAGGCTGGTTTTCCATCCCTGGTTCCAGCTGCAGCTCCCCCCCCCCTTCCCTTTCTTCGTGGTGGTGGTCGGAGGGGAGGAGAGGCAGGGGAAAGGAGGGGGCCAAAGAGGGACAAGGAAGGAAGGAAGGGGAGAGAAGGAAGGAGAAGGGGAAGGGGATGGGAAAGGGAAAGGGGAGAAGGAGAGGGAAGAGGAAGTGGAGGGAAGGAAGGGGAAGAGGAAGGGGAAGGGGATGGGGATAGTGAAGGGGAAGAATAGAAGGGGAGGGGAAGGAAGGAAGAGGAAGTGAAGGAAAGGAAAGAAGAGGAAGGAGATGGGGAGGGGAGAAGAGGGGAAGGGGAAGAAGAAGATGAGGGGAAGGGGAAAGGGGGAAGGGGTATTGGAAGTAACTGCACCCAGTCTCTGGCATGTATCATTTTGGAAATAAATGACAATCATAACCTTATTGAAAAGGAAAAAAACTGAGGTCATATCTATTTGGTAAATGTGAATCTCCATAAACATGTGGAGACCACCTTTTAAAAACCACTAGTCAAGAAAAACATGACCGTGTTAGAAATCGACCCTTGGAACAAGTGATATTCATAAGCATTCATGTAATGGCACACAGGTAACTCAGCTGTTAAACTGAAGAACCATGTCTTTGAACTACCAAGGACAAAGACATACCACTACAAAAATATATTTGGTTAGCAGAGGACAGCTGTTTTTTTGAAGTTGAAGTTGCAGTTGCCCAAAAGATTTACACTCCCTTGAAACTTCTTAGTTTTAAATATGCACTCAGAGATTAAAAAAAACCAAAGTCTTCTTTGAAAAAGAACATATCTTGTTTACTCACAAACATCTTGTACTAATTCACCATACAGGTACATTTCTTATTTAGGTTCAGTTATAGACAGGATGTAGTTTTCTCTGTGTTGAGTATACTAGTCTTGTAGTATAATTGTACTCACTGAAGTCCATAAACAAACATGCATCCACCTCCACTGAGGTCTTTGCAACACATGCATCTACTTCCACTGAGGTGTAAAGCAGAACCTGATTACAAAATGGAGTCCTGAGTCTGAACATGCACAGTACAATCACATGTCTATATCCCTTCCCACACCAAAGAGTAAAACCGGCAAATCGACATATACATAGAACACAGGTTAGCAAACATGTATATTAATAAACAAATAGTGAGAGGCTTGGGAGGTTGCTATTTCCAACAAGGAAGAGTAAGTGGAGGGAAGGAAGCAAGAGGAAGGGGAAGAGGAAGGGGAAAGGGAGAGAGAAGGAAGAAAGGAGAAGGGGAAGAGCATGGGGAAGGGAACAGGGAAAGGGGGAGGGAGGGAAGGAAGGAAGGGGAAGGGGAGGAAGGGAAGAAAGAAGGAGAAAATATAGAGAGAGGGAGAGAGGAAGAAGGAGAAATAAAAAGGAAGGCACAGAGAGAGGAAGGAAGGACGCAAGGAAAGAAAGAAGCAAGGAAAGAAAGAAAGAAAGAAAGAAAGAAAGAAAGAAAGAAAGAAAGAAAGAAAGAAAGAAAGAAAGAAAGGGCAGTCTCCAAGCTAGCTTCATCTGGGGACAATTCATATACCAGGGAGTTGGGGCCAGGAAGCCTTGGCTTCTCCTCCTCCTTGCCCCGCGGCTCTCCGAAGCAGGCTGGCTCCGGAGTCCACCTGAAGTGGAGCGGTTTAGTTACTCCGAAGCCATGGGCTGATTCCCACGGATCTTGACACACACTGACCTCCCTCCACCCCTCCCTCCGGAAAGGAAGAAGCCAGGCTTCAGACTCCTTCACCAGTCCAGCCGGGCACTTAAAGCGCAACTGAGCCGTGTTAAGTGATTGGAGGCGGTATGCCACCTTGCCGCGAGAAAGCAAACCTGGCCACAGGGAGGTGTCTTTATATTTGAAGATCGAAGAGGGCCTAATTTTTTAAACAAACAGCCGCCTGGATAGTGCATCTGGGCATCCCCATAGCAATGTGCGGAGTGGCCAGGGCGAAACGAGGAAACAACTGATGCAGAGTATACCAATTGTGGCTGCTTGCTAATACAATAAAGTGAAGGTTGTACAGTCACCGCATGGCGAATATGGTTCGACATCCTTTTGCTCTCTCCGTATCATAACGGAGGATAGAGAGGAGGCAAGTAAATCGAACACCTGGCTAGGAAAGGCCTTCACGGCCTTTGAAGCATGCAGGCAAACGTAGCTGTTTGGATCGACTAAGAGACACCGTTCAGATCCTTCGAAATTACGATGGGAAGGAGACCGATGTCTCTCTGTCATGCCACCGGAGCTCCAGTCTCAAGCCCTAAAGCTTGAGAAAGGACAAAAGGAAGGGCCTCTTCTTCCGCAACACGCACCGTCTTCTCGTCTTAACATTTCCCACATCTCAGTGGGCCGTTCCACCCCCTAAACCAGTCTGCAAACTCCAGGCGCACCGAGCATTTCGGTGCCTAAACCGGACTTGGATCCGGTTGTAAACATATATCAGGTGTGCTGTCGAAGGCTTTCATGGCCGGAATCACTGGGTTGCTGTGGGTTTTCCGGGCTGTATGGCCATGTTCCAGAAACATATTCCCCTGACGTTTCAGCTACATCTATGGCAGGCATCCTCAGAGGTTGTGAGATCTGTTGGAAACTAGGCCAGGGAGGTTTATATATCTGTGGAAGGTCCAGGGTGGGAGAAAGAACTCTTGTCTGTTGAGGCAAGTGTGAATGTTGCAATTAATCGCCTTGATTAGCATTGAAAAGCCTTCCAGCTTCAAAGCCTGACTGATTCCTGCCTGGGGGAATCCTTTGTTGGGAGGTGTTGGAATTCCCTTGGTTTCAGAGTGTTGTTCTTTATTTACTGTCCTGTTTCTAGAGTTTTTTTAAATACTAGTAGCCAGATTTTGTTCCTTTTCATGGTTTCCTTCTTTCTGTTGAAATCATCCATATGCTTGTGGATTTCAATGGCTTCTCTGTGTAGTCTGATATGGCGGTTGTCAGCGTGGTCCAGTATTTCTGCGTTCTCAAATAATATGCGGTGTCCAGGTTGGTTCACCAGGTGCTCTGCTATGGCTGACTTCTCTGGTTGAGTTAGTCTGCAGTGCCTTTCATGTTCCTTGATTCCTGTTTGGGCAATGCTGCGTTTGGTGGTCCCTCTGTAGACTTGTCCACAGCTGCATGGTATAGGGCAGACTCCTGCAGAGGTGAGAGGATCCCACTTGTCCTTTGCTGAATGTAACATTTGTTGGATTTACCTAGTAGATCTGTAGATGCAGGTTGTGTTTCTTCATCAGCTTCCCTATGCAGTCAGTGGTTCCCTTGATGTATGGTAAGAACACTTTTCCTCTGTCATATATCAAATGCTTTCCCGTTTTTAGGGCACCTCTCCTCCTTCCCCCTCTCCGTCTTTCTCCTCCTCAACTTCATCCATATCCACGTCGAGACGCTGCTTGTTCCAAGGCTCAGCAAAGGAGAAGCCGAGGGAAGCTTTACGTTATGGTCCCCCAGCCTTTTTCTTATTCTTATACCTCTTCCCCGCCTCAATTGCCAAAGGAAAGCTGATGCATTTCTCCCCTGCTGAATACTGCAGTCGGGTACTAAGAGCGAAGAGCGGGAGAAAGGCGAGTCTGTGGGCGAACGAGGAGGCCCAGGTGCCGGGAACAGGCACCTGACAAATCACTTGGGAGGCCGAGTCAAAGGACTCACACACTTTCTCAACCCTCGTCTACTGACCTATCCATTTCTCATCAGAAGGTCTATTTTACTTATGGAGAACACTGCTGAATCCCAGCAAGGACACCCAGGAGAGCCTCCCGCCTTTCCTGTCGGGTTTTTCACATGGATTGCTGTAAAATCTCTCACCACGCGAGGCCGAGCCGTCAGCTCTTGATCTCGACACGGGGACTACTGTGCTTCACACTTCCTCGAGGAAATTAAGCCTTTAGCTATGGTGAAAAAACAGGTTATGCGGCTTTTAAGGATGGGTTTATTTCCACGAGTAGGTTACAAGTTGGGGAAAGCTTGCCTGAGCACTCTTCGTGGAAATTACATTCGTGGAACGCAAGGTCTCCTTTTGGTCCATGGGTGAGGTGGGGGAGTCTTTGTTTCTCACCAGCACCACAACCAGGACTGTCTTGGAGCTTGGAGGTGTGTGGGACCCATATAAATAGGTGGAATTGGGTTTTTGGCCACACTGGGAACCATCTCTGCAAGCTCGAAAAAGCAACACCCAGAGAAGACAGGAAATTCATCTCCCAGAGATATGATCCAGCCCAAGTTCAGCGCTGTGAAATCCTATTCATTCCTTAGGCTCTATTCATGGAGATTAACCAATCTATCCCACAGAATCTGGGATTTAGTAATACTTAACCTTGTCTTGGGATTCTGCCCAAGAAAGATTTGAAGTACTCCTATATATCTCTTTTTAAATTAAAATGACAAAAGGTTTCCCTGAAATCTTAGATGTGTAATATATTGGGCGTGCAGCCATCACTATAAATATTATTGGTGCAATTAAGGAACAGCAACAATGGAGATGGTGTTCTCCTTCAGCTCAAGGACCACAGTTTTGAATGTGTATATTGAAACCCACACTTCCAGCCTTGATTTAAAAGACAACCTCTAGTGAATCATTATGAGCGAGTCTCCTTTCAGTGTTCAGATTTATTATATCTTAATTTGTTTATGCAAAGCAAGATGTTTGGTAATATTATGGAGAGCAGAATGTGAATGAGTGAGTTAGGGACACATTTCTGGGATACAAATGAGACTTTCAGATACCATGTTTGCACAGATACCAACAGGAACCAGGGAAAGGCATGGAGGTGGCTGTATAGCACAGTTAAAACGATGGAAGATATATCTGCCACAGTTTATTCATCTCTTTGTTATCATGGACTAAAAGAGTAGCCAAATCCACCCTTCTGAGGAATTCTATTGAGGATTTTAAGAATATAATGGCACCTTCTGAGTGTTTAAAAACATTCACTGCCATATTGCAATAATACATGAATATTGTAAGGTAGGGCAATCTTATATCGCATACACAGGAATATTGGGGTTGAAGACAGCAGGGGCTCCCAAAAGACATTTGGTGAATTAGAGGCCCAGGTGACACTGGAATCAAAACATCTTGGTTCACAATCTATGAGTTTTCACATGGATATCTTTGTATGTAATTGACATCAAATTCAGTGGTTATACCCAGCACAATGACCAGAGGACTCCCTATGATGCACTTCTCATGAGTGCATGAGAAAATCTGAAAAAAGTCAAACCATGGCATGCCAACCTACGTATATCAAGACGTCTATTCGCTTGGTGCTCCTTTTTGGGGTCCATGACTGCTAACTTGAGGTGGGTGTCTTTCTGGTATCTGCATTTGACTTAATGAACCACAAGTGGTGTATGGAGATGACCGATCCTGGGACCTGATGGAACAGAAGTTAAAATCCTTGTTTGCATCTATTAAGATAGGATCCTATCCAATACATACAAGTATCATAAACTGTTCTGATTAGAGCTCTCTTTTGCTTCCACTTATTTCAATGGCAACAATCCTTGTGAAGCACCTTTGTGTAATACTTCAAAACAAGTAATCCCTTCACCTCTGTGTGGATATTGGCGCAGACTGCCTTTATATTTGGGCAACCAAGCCTAAGCATACCTCATCTAGCAGATACACACCTGTGATTAACAGATGGTCATTGCCTATGATGCCTTTTAAAAGCACACATAACAATCTGACAACAGCAAGCTGAAATTAGCTTCCTATTTAACACTTTGTAGTTTATTATGACTCTGATGTGATGATAGCTCTTTCTGCAGTTTTATTTAAGCCCTCTTTTGTCATAAAATATACTTTTCCAGTGAGAAAAGTCATAAAATATACTTTTCCATGTCTCAGAAAAGAGACTTTCCAGTTGCTTTTGAGGCTAGCATTGATAAATGGATACAAAGAAAGACATGTTCAAGGGGTTAGTATAGGCACATTGTTCTGATGACAGCAAGCATAGTGTAGTGATTTGAACATTGGACTAGAGCTCTGGATACAATGGTTTGAATCTCTGCTCAGCAATGGAAACCTACTGGATGACCTTGGGCAAGTCAGCCTCAGAGGAAGGGGAAGGAAGGAAATTTTGACAAGAAAATGTGGTGATTAGTTCACTTTCGGGTTTCCATAAATCTCAGAAATAACTTGAAGGCACGTAATAACAACAGTGACCACATTGTTACCATGGCACTACCAATATATTGCTCTGTGACATCAGATCCTTCTCAAATAATGATAATTTTTGGGGAAAAGTCATCAAAAAGAGCTGCGGCTTTATGACTCTTTTGACCAGCATGCTTAGATAAGAAGACTACAGTGTTCCCTCACTTATCGTGGGGGTTACGTTCCAGGACCACCCGCAATAAGTGAAAATCCATGAAGTAGGAATGCTATATTTATTTTAATATTTATACATTATTTTAGTAGTTATACACTATTTTAAGTCTTTATCAATCAATCGTGTGTTGATAAATCGCCTCATTTTCCTCCCATTGCCGCTTGGGCTCCTTTTCTCTCCCTTTGGCTTCTCCTTCCTCCCTTCCTTAGGCTGTAAATTGTAATTTTTTAATTATTTGTAATAGTCTTTTAGAGTTTATTGAAAAACAGTGAATCTGCCAAAAGCGAGCCGTGAAGTAGTGAGGGAACACTATATTTGGTATTAAGGTGGCTTAGAAGGCGTTACTGCCTTGTCAAAGCACCATAATGACTATAAATAGTGAATGACAAAGAGCCACTGAAACTTGGAGTGCCTCAAACTTGCAAGTCCTTGTGAGATTCCTTTTGGCTGAAGGATGTACAGATTCTATTTAATATATAATGAATGCCATATTTCTTATTTCTTCCCTTGACATTTCTCAGGAGATTTTTAATCTACTGAAGCAGCAGGCTATTTTAATTTGGCATATTCAAATGTTTGAAACAGAGTTTGGAAGGTTTATTGTTTTGGATAACAACTCCAAAAATCTCCCAGTCGGTGTGGACAGTAGCCAATCTGGCTGGGTTATTACGAAAGCTGTTATTCAAAAAGTAGCCTTTCCAAGTGCTGGCTTAAGCAACCATCATGATGAAAGAAAGTGATCTTAAAAAGAATCAAACCTTTTACAGAAAGTCATGAACACACTCACACAAACACATACACACATTTTTTTGTGATTGGCTACCATGGATATAGGGGCACTGGTGTGCTTAAGTAACAGATACTCATGTGCAAACAGCATATGGTCCCCAAAGGGAAAGCATGGGCTTAAGTCAAATAAGATGGAGAAAGAACTAACACGAAAGACAAATAAGACCTTTGTATGATACAAATGATTTTGCTTTTGATGTTAGCTTAGTCCCATGTGAGGCTGGATCATGTTATTGATGTTTACTCTGTTGTCAAATTACACAAAAGGGGGTTGCAGAATGATTTCATCATGGGGTTTCCATGCAAATTATAACTGAGCCACAAAAAAAATAATAATAATACGCAGGAACTAAAATGGTATGTGGATTTTAGTGAGATTACTATTCCTGGAAATTTTATATAAGGATAAGGAAATGGGTAAGAAGCCTGGTGGACAGTGAAGCCCAGTCGGAATGCCTCAACATGATTGGAGAACTGAATTCAGATCTCAGCAACAAAAACTCACATTGGAATCAGTTATCTCCTCTTTGCATGTAGGAACAGATCACCTCATTTCACTAAATCTGAGCATTCAGATATATTGAACATGTGCCTTTTCTCTTTCAAATCAAACCAGATTCTTTCAAAATACTGTACTCTGTACCATTTATCCAATACTTCTAAGTGATGAAAGTGCTTCATATACATTATCGCAGTGATCTTCAAAGCAAGAAAAGCTCATGACAGAGGTGGGATTTGAAACCATCACTTCAGGCTAAATGAAATATGGGGACATTTTATTAGGCTATTCCATCTTTAAAAAACCCCAAAAATGTTAAAAGAAGATGTGGACAGGGGAACAATTGAAGAGGGACTATGGCACCAAGTGTCCACTTTAGGAGCATTTCTAGGCGACCTCTCTTTGAAGTTTCATATAGAAACACACACGTTCCAGGGCTGGCATGCTTTTTTCAGCTTGTGTGTGTGTGTCAGAGGAGGGGAAAGGGAGGCTTTGGTTTTCCCTACCATGCCCCTGATACACTGTCAGAATACTTTGCCTTGGGCCTTATTGGCCAGATAGTAGCAGTTTTTCACTAGGGTACAGGAAAAACGACCATTTACGTGCTTTGTTTGCTCACAGAGAAGCGAGTTTTGTAGTGCTTGTCAGCCTTTAAACTGATATCCCTGGGATCTTAGGATTGGTCCTTGAATGAGTACTACTATGCAAGGCATTTACTATATTTTGGTAAAAGTAGCTGGCTAAGGAAAGGACTGGAAGGTGGGAGAGGCATTAACTGAACCACTTGAGCAGAAAGATTATGTGCTCATTTAATCTTCCAAGTAGGCTGACTAGAAAAAATTGGACAGATTTGCACAAAGAACTAGATTAGAAGACATGAATACAGTTGCTTTTCTTGAAGTGACAAAAATAGTGGTGATGATGATAATGATGATGAAAACAGCTATTACTCCAGCTGGAAATAAAACCAGACAATCCAACTATACTGCATGATACAAGAGAAACTATTTGATCTAACACAGTCAATGTGTTACATAACAGGAGATGCATCCTTTCAAATCTGGTGTTGCAATTGAAGCCAAGATGCCCTTTATTGCCCACATTGCATTGCCATACCCTCACCAACAGCCTGAACCAAAGAAATTGCCTGACTCTGTTGGGAATGAAAAAGATCTCGGCTAAAAACAAGATGGAGTGGTTTAAAAAGTTTTGTAGTAAAACTGAAGATGGACTAGATTACTCATGAAATTATAAATGAAACCACCAAAAGAAAAGAAAAATCAAAATATTCCCTTATGGTAATGTGGGTGATAGGATTTAGCTTGCTTTCCAGCACACACACACATTCCTTGCTCCTGAAGTTAAAACTTCAACCATCACTTTCTAGAACTACTTAGAAGAATGACTGGGCACGATCTGTGTTGAAACTTTTCTTGTGATCATATAAACCAGTGGTTCTCAGCCTGTGGGTACCCAGTTGTTTTGGCTTTCAACTCCCAGAAATCCTAGCAGCTGGTAAACTAGCTGGGATTTCTGGGAATTGTAGGCCAGAACACCTGGGGATCCACAGGGTGAGAACCACTGAAATAAATTACGCTCAAACTGAAGCTAATAGTTAGTATTTGAAAATAAAACGTATTAAATTTCTGTTTCCCTTTGCAATGAAGGTAGCTGCAACACAAATATATAACACAAAACACAAAATATTTGAAACATAGGCATTATAATACCCCTAAATCTAAACAGCAGTGACCATCATTTTTCTTGCTTACAGTATATATTCTACTGCTAATATTACACTCATTTTAAGTTAAGCATTGGATAATACATAACAACAAAAATTGTGATATTAATAAGTTTGTATTAAATTATATTTATTATATAGATATGCATTAAAAAAACAGGACAGCTTTTATCAGTGATTTCAGGGCAATGTACAATATTTGAGCAAGTAATAATAACAACCAAACAACATAAAAGAATGGCAAAAAGAACAGAAATTGAACTTTGCCAGAGTAACTTTCAACACTTGGGATAACGAAAAAATATTTGCCTAAAAGATTACAAGGGAGTTTTCCCTGGGAAGAAATTCTAGAGATGAGGTGCAAGGCTGGAAATAGCCCTGTCTCTTGTTGCCACCATCTCACCCTTAATGGAGGGGGCGTGCAACCGAGATCATCAGCAGGTGACCTTAAGGTACAGGCATGCAATTATGGGAGCAGCCATTGATTTAGGCACCTAAGTTCCAATAGGCTTTTAAAGTAAGTAGTACATCTTGTATTCAGTTCAGAAATGGGCCATTGGGGGGGTTTTTTAGTCAAAATATCCAAGGACCTCTCTCCTCACCCCACTCATCAAAAGAGCTATGGTAAGTCTCACAGAATTCCCTGGGAGAGTCTTTGCATATCTTTGCTTTGGAAGTCAATTTGATTAATCATAAAAATACTAAAAGTACAAGAAAAAAATGCTATTAACTAGTTGTTAATAAAAACAAAACAAAACAAAAGAAACAGTAAGAGGGACAAATTAATGTTGAGCTTAAGTAGTCTTAAGTAGATTTTTAAAAGATGCTGCAAACTGTGTCATTTAACAACACATCTGTGTCAGCTCACCACAGCCGCTCCTGAATGAACACACGAGACTCTGTGATATCACCAGAAACTTTACTGCAGGAAACATAAACATCAAAAAAGCCAAGAATGGGAGACTCGGGCCAACCATCCTTTATATACCCTCCCCCTCATTTGAAAAGTCTCTTCCCGCTCAGTAAAACCCCGCGCAAATTCCCCGCCAAGTCCAGCAGCCGTTTCTTCTCCGAGTCCTGAGACGCAGGTGTCTTATCAATGTCAGTGACCCTGAAACTCAGAGCCACATACAGGCTCTAGTAGCAGGGTTCTGACATGGCGTCCTCCTCCCCTTCGTCCTGGAAGGAAAAGATTAAACACAACTATTGTTCTCCGCTGTCCAGAGTTCCTTTATACTTTTTTAACAGGCTGCAATGGAATACCGGGTGTACCTTTCCTAGGTCCTTGGGTAGCCTCAGCTCATAGGTCACTTCGTTTATTCTTTTCGCTACCCTGAACGGCCCTATATAGCGTGGAGCCAATTTCTTAGATGGGAACCCCAATTTCAGGTTTTTTGTGCTCAGCCAAACCAGATCTCCTTCGCCCAATTGGTCCCCCTCTCGGCGCCTACGATCTGCAAAGAGCTTGTACTTCTTTTGTGTTTCCCGCAATGCCTCCACCACGGTCTGCCACCCTTGCTTAATTTTGGCTGGCCATTCCTTGTCGGTCTGGCCCTCTCCTTCCTTCCACTCGGGTAGCCTGGGGAAAGGTGCCACCTCCTGTCCGTATACTATTTCGAATGGGGCACGACCTGTGGCCGAATGTACGGCCCCGTTAAAAGCCTTCTCAGCAAACGGAAGAAGGTCCGCCCAATCGTCCTGTCTATAATTGGTGTACATCCTCAAGAATTGGCACAGTGTCTGTTGGGTACGTTCGACCCCCCCGTTGGTTGCGGGATGAAAAGCCGAGCTCAGATTCCTTTCCGCTCCTAACAGCTGTAAGAATTTTCCCCAAAATTTTGCAGTGAATTGGACTCCCCGGTCGCTAATTATTTTGTCGGGACACCCATGTAGGCGATATACATGCTTCACATACAAATCAGCGAGCTTTTCAGCCGAGGGGAGTTTTGGCAGGGCCACAAAGTGTGCCTGTTTTGAGAATAGGTCCAATATTGTCCAAATGTATCTGTGGCCTCTGCTGGGGGGTAGTTCGCCTACAAAATCCATTGCCACGCATTCCCATGGCCTCATGGGCTCCACCACCTTCTGCAATAGCCCCTGGGGCTTCCCAGGTGGTGTTTTTCCCTCTGCACATAATTCACACTGCGTGACGTACCCCCTGGCGTCTTTCCTCATTCCGGGCCACCAGCATTGTTTGGCCAACAGTTTAATAGTCCTGGTGGGGCCTAGATGACCTGCACCCTTGTTATCGTGGCACTTCCTTAACATTTCTTGTCTTAAACATTCAGGAATATACAATTTCTTATTTACAAACACCAAATCCCCACACAGTTCTCCCTGTTCTTTGTTCGTTTGTAACCATTTGTCCATTCCATATGCTCGCTTCAACTCTTCCTCCCATATTTCTCCTCCCCCCGTGGAAATGGCAGTACGTTTGTTTTCTTTGGCCGCTTGTGCTCGAGTCAGTACTGCCAGGCCCCATTGCTTATCTAGGAAAAGGCTCCCCTCAGATTCCTGAATTCCTCCCCCGTGCTGAGGCATCCGAGAGAGAGCGTCAGCGAGTATGTTGTGTTTCCCCTGGAAGAACTTGAGTCTGAAATCAAAACGGCTGAAATATTGGGCCCATCTAATCTGCTTCGCTGATAGTTTACGAGGGGATCTTAAATACTGTAAATTTCTATGATCAGTCCACACCTCAAACGGTGTTCCACTTCCTTCCAGAAAGTGTCTCCAGCACTCTAGTGCTTTCAGAATCGCTAAGGCTTCTTTCTCCCAAATCGGCCAGTTTTTTTCTGTATTGCTAAACTTTTTCGACAGATAGCCACATGGCTTCAGGTCCCCCCCCTCGTCTTTCTGCAGCAGAACTGCCCCATATGCCCGGTCTGACGCATCGCAATGTAGTACAAAGGCTTTAGACATATCAGGGTGCTGTAGGACAGGCTCCTCAGTAAAACGCTTTTTAAGGGCTTCGAAAGCTTCCTGGCATTCTATTGTCCAGGTCAGTTTGGCCCCTGGGGCCTTCACTTTGGCTGTTTCTCCCCTGCCTTTAGTCTTTAACAAATCCGTTAACGGCAAAGTGAGGCGCGCAAAGTCCTTGATAAATGTTCTATAGAAGTTTGCGAACCCCAGGAAGGATTGCAGCTGCTTCCGTGTTCTGGGGGCTTCCCACCCCCTCACGTCTTCCACCTTCGCAGGGTCCATCGCCACTCCCTGGGAGGAAATCCTATACCCCAGAAAGTCTATCTGGTCTTTATTGAACTCGCACTTGGCAAGCTTCGCATACAGCTTCGCTTCCCTCAACTTTTGTAGGACTTCCCTGACTAGTTCTACGTGTTGCTCCTTAGTCCGAGACATTATCAATATGTCATCTAAAAAAATAAAGACTCCCTTGTACAATAATGGATGCAACACTTCGTTGATTAATTGCATGAACGCGGCCCCTCCCCCGCATAAACCGAATGGGAGCACACAATAATTGAATAATCCGAAGGCGCAGGAGAAGGCCGTCTTCCACCTGTCCTCTGGTTTGATCTGCAATTTATGGTAAGCCTCAATTGAATCCAATTTAGTGAATATCTGTCCCTCCGATAACTGGGCGATCAAGTCCTTCACTAAGGGTAGAGGGTATTTATTTACAGTACTGATTGCATTCAGGCCCCTGTAGTCAATGCAGAGCCTCAGCGTTTGGTCCTTTTTCCGCCTAAACAACACAGGTGCCCCTAAAGGGGAGTTCAAAGGTTCTATGAAACCCCTCGCTAGGTTTTTATCAATGTACTTTCTCAGTTCCTCCTTTTCCCTAGCCGACATCGGGTATATCTTTGCCTTGGGAAGCTCTGCTCCTGGGACTAGCTCTATTTTCACTTCAACTCTCCGCTTCGGTGGGAAATTGTCTGCTTCCTTCTCGTCAAACACGTCCACAAAATCCCGATACTCTGGGGGTAATTTATCTGCCAGTTCTGCTATTCTGATAGAGTCTTCCTCCCCCCTTTTCCCCGGCTCCCTCTCAACTTCCTGGCTCCCTTCTTCCAAATTCATCCCGAAAATCATGCTCTTATCCTCCCAGTTGATTTGCGGGTTGGCCTGCCCCAGCCACGGCATGCCTAGTATAACGTTATAGCTGGCTATTTGTGATATCACAAATGACACCTTTCCTTCCCAACTCCCTATCTTACACTTTACATCTTCGGCACTGTACCTAGCTAACGATCCTGATGCTGTGGATCCGTCCAACTGCGAAAATGCTATTGGGGATTCTAGGTCCGTTCTTTCGCATCCCAATCCCTCGGCTAATTCAGGGGAAATGATGTTCCTGGAACATCCACAATCCACAAACGCTTTGCAAGTTGCTTGTTTGCTGCCATTTTCAAGCTGAATGGGGACCACTATCATAGCTTTGTCCTGACTTACCAACCCCCCCGAATGGTGCCTCATCGGTGTTTCTTCCTCGGCGCGTTTTCCTGCCACAGCTCTTGGTTTGGGCTGGCCTCCGCTTTCCCCTTTTCTCTGCCAGCACTCGGCAGCTCTGTGGCCCAACCGGCCGCACACAAAGCAGCCACTCCTGCTGGCGCTCACGTTCCCTGTCGGCTCCGCTCTCCTCCCGGCTGGGGCTGATCCCTCCTTCCGGCTCCCCTCTTTCATCTGCGGCCGTTGCTGTAGCGCTCCTCGGTGCCTCCTCGCCTGGGCCAGCGATGTCTCGACGCGCCCCGCCAGCTGAATCCATCCGCGCAGTGTGTCAGGCTCATCACGATGCACCACCCAGGAGAGGATCTCCCGCCTGAGCCCCTCTTTAAAGAGTTCCATCTTTGTCACTGCAGACCATTCCGGCACCTTTTCGGCGAGGCATTGGAACTCCTCCGCATACTCAGATACCGACCTCTGCCCCTGGGAGACGGTCTTCAATTTCTCCCTCGCCCGGATCTGCTCCAATGGATCTCGGAAACGGGTCTCCAGGGCCCCCATAAAGCGTCGGACTGACCCCAGACATGGGTCGCGCCGCGCGTGCAGCTGAACGTACCAGCTAGCCGCTCCCCTCTTCAACACTGCACCAATGGCCCGTATCCGGCTGGATTCCGTTCTAAAAGTGTGAGCATTATCCTCCATATAGCCCCTCACCGTGGTAAGGAAAAAATCCAGTTCAGAGGACTCTCACCCAAACTCGATCCTTAGTTCCTCTCGTCTCGGTAGGGGTCCCTGTGGTGGTAATCCCCAATTCTCCGCCCGTCGCAAGCCCCCTTGCGGACCAGTGGGCCCCGCTGCTGTTTCTCTTTGCCCTGTGCCACGCCCGGCATTCGCCAGGGGCACTAGGGTCTCAGCTGGGAGCGTAGCTGGGATTCTCGGAGGCTTTTCCCCTTCGTCGTCACTCTCCTCCACCCGCGTCAGGCTTGTTTGGGTCTTGGGCCGGGCGCCGGGCTCCTTTCGCATTTCCCTTCCCTTCGGTGCTGGAAGGTCTGCAAAGCCCTGGCTGCTTCCCACGCTCACGTCCCACATTGAGCCAGCCCGAAGTTCCCTTCCTCTCTCTGGCTCCGCCAAAAACGCCAGGCGCTCCATCGCCCTCGACATCACTGCCAGGGTGGTCTCCATCGCCGACATCCTCTCCTCCAGAAACACCATCCTTTGTGGGCCTGGGGAAGGTGAACCTTCCTCTCCTCCGGTGCTATCTCCCCGCACCACTCCACGCCTCTGGGTTACCCCATTTGGCTGGGCATAAGCGGTGGATGACGCCAGGGCCGCCAGCTGGTGGAACTCAGCGTCCGGCTCGGGAGTGGCCCTTCCCGACCTTCCTCCTCCTGCGCCCAAGAGCTCTTCATCCTCCACTTGCATGTTACACCTCACCGCTACAGCGGGATGGTGTCTATATTCTTGGCTTAGTGTCAGCTCACCACAGCCGCTCCTGAATGAACACACGAGACTCTGTGATATCACCAGAAACTTTACTGCAGGAAACATAAACATCAAAAAAGCCAAGAATGGGAGACTCCGGCCAACCATCCTTTATATACCCTCCCCCTCATTTGAAAAGTCTCTTCCCGCTCAGTAAAACCCCGCGCAAATTCCCCGCCAAGTCCAGCAGCCGTTTCTTCTCCGAGTCCTGAGACGCAGGTGTCTTATCAATGTCAGTGACCCTGAAACTCAGAGCCACATACAGGCTCTAGTAGCAGGGTTCTGACACATCTGTATATAGTTTAAAGAACAGCAGAACTGGGTGAGTCATTGTATGAGTGCTGATGGAAGCCTGCCGGAATGGTAACAAAAGGTACAGAACAAGTGTGGAGAGGACAATAGCTACAGAGAGATCTAAGCCATTAATGCAAGTGAATTTCATTACTGGAAGGTTAACAAATGTCAGGGAGAGCAAGAGAAAATAGCAGAGAGTAACTACGCTTCACACAAAGCAGAAGAGATTGTGCTTGAGAGACACAGATAACCAGGAGAGCCACATCTCTAGGTAACAGTTATCAGGAAGTATAAAATGTGATCTCTGAAAATGAAAAAAAATGTTTTCTCTTGATTTCCATCTCACGATAAGGCATACAACTCTTGGACAATTGCTGTTTTTTTGGGAGGGGGAGAACCCTTAAGGAACAACCAGGATGGTGCACATTGGAAAGGGGCTTCAAATTGAACAAGGCCAATTCTTTGTACTCAGATTGGGAGCAGTTCTGCTAATAGATATCTTCAGATAAATGAAAATGGGCAGGATGTAGACCACCATACCTGGAACTGGCAAAAAATAATGAGACAAAATTTGTCATCAGCTATAACTTTCAACAGGTCTCCTGTTAAAAATCTGGATCCAATCGGATATATAGTAGGAACAATAAATGTTGTTGTTGTCAGAGTTCTATGTAGTTATTAAATGCCTGCTTTTGTGGAAGTGACTCTATTAGTTCTAGTTAAGGAACCAGATATCCAAAAACACAGTTGTAGTGGTCTTCTACACAAACAACAACATATGCAGAGACTTTTGTTCTTTCCCAAATAAGCAGGAAGGTTTTTTTTTCTCCATTGTTGTAGCAGTATACAAAGTATATACAAATTTTACAGCTTCTTTTTCCTCTCTACTCACAGTAGTAATTCTCCAAACCACCACCCATCTTTCAACAACCCTCATCAAAATTACTTAGTATAACTACATCCAAGATATTACTCCCATTGCATTAGCCACTACACCCTAATTACTGTGGCTTAACTCTTTTACAGGTGGTTAAGCCAAATGTTTTAATTCTGCAATCACTTAGAAAATGTTGGTAATTTCCAAATCCTGAGAGTTGTTGTGTGCCTTCAAAGCATTTCTGACATATGATGACTCTAAGGCAGTGGATCTCAACCTGTGAGTCTCCAGATGTTTTGGTCTTCAACTCCCAGAAATCCTAACAACTGGTATACTGACTAGGATTTCTGGGAGTTGTAGGCCAAAATACCTGGAGACCCACAAGTTGAGAGCCACTGCTCTAAGCCATGTCTTTTTCAGGAAGAGTTTGCCATTGCATTCTCTGTGGCTGAGAGTGTGTCACTTGTCCAATCCTCCCCAGCTGTTTCCTTATGAAGATTTGAATCCTGGCCAATAGAGTCCCAGTCCAACAAGGGAATCACCATGCTGGCTGTCATGCAAATCTTGACAAATGATTCAATGCTAGTCCTAGTTATAATAAACTATTTGAATCAATTGTATTTACACAATCCAGTGGGTTTGCTCTAGCTGGAACTAAGCATTGGATTTAAGACTTTGCATGTGAAAAGATAGTACCATGCATCCTGGGATCCTTCAAGAAGTCTTCACTTCATGAAAGTTTAGTCATAACAAACCTTGCCACTCTATTGTAAAAGGCTTTTAAAACGAAAGCGTTTTAAAAGCAGCTCATGGTATTTGGAAAATTGTTGTTCAAAGAAATACATTTTCTTCCAGTTCACAAACATCTTTGTCTAAACAGGATCTTTACCAAAGAATGGTTTTACATAGTTCTCTCAAGTGATACTTGAAAATGGCCTTGATGGAATGACATCTTTGAAGAATGCAAACTTATTTCTCTCATGGACAATGAAAATGGATGGGAAGAAAAGTATAGAAGTTAAATGGAGGCATTTGTGCTTCATTATGGAAATATGGGGGACTTCAGATTCTTATGTAAGAGGCCATTTTTAACTTTCATTTTATACAGAGGCAGTAAAAGCTATACTCAGTAAAAGAAATCATTTGCAGTTTTTCTATGCCAGGAACCTTTTGTGAAAAAGGCAAAATAATGTTTTTACAAAAAAGTAGTCAATATTAGGTCAGATCATTGTATGCAAAATTGTAAGTAGTCTTAATAGTACTAATCAAGATCTTAAATACTACCAGCCAACCCCAGGTTTTATATCAGTGCAAAAGACCTGAACAAACAGCAGAGTCAAGTAATGAGTATCAGGAGGGTTCCACATTTTAAGACAAAAAAAACCCCTTGATTCTGGTTAAGATACAAGCTTACTGCAGGAGGAAGAGAAGATTCCTTCCTCCTTCCTGTGGTTTAGGGTCCTTATCTCTAAAATGCATTCTTCAAGCAGTGCTGTGCTACTTCTCTGCCCTTCAGACATACAGTCATACACATACATTTTCTCACACCACGTGCAAGCATTCTTTCCTTACAAGTTATCAGGATAATTATTAAGCAGAATCTGAACACTTCCAAGTTAGGAGAAAGTAGATGTGTGTTATTGTTGTTGTTGACTGCTATCAAGTTGACTTATAGTGATCTTATGAATGAGAGACCTCCAAGTCTTCCTATCATCTTCAGTCCTGCTCAGATTCTGCAGATTCAGGGCTCAGTTTGCAAGGCAGCCTTCCCCTCTTCTTTCTCCTTTCTACTTTACCAAGGATTATTGTATTTTCTAGTGAGTCATGTCTTCTTATCATATATACAAATTATGGCAGACTCACTTTAATCGTCTTAGCTTCTAGGGAGAGTTTTGGCATTTTTACTACACTTTATCTTTTTCTTTAGGATCCTGTCCAGTTCATTCCTAGCTGTCCTTCCAAGACTACTACTTCTATTTGGAGCATATACTTCAATTTAGGGTATATTGATGGGATTTCTTTCAAGTGTTATTGATATTATTTGGTCAGAATTTGTATTGTATGCCTTGACTGTTTTTACTACATCTCTCCTTACTATTAATGTCATAACATTCCTTAGATTTTATTCTTTATTAAAACACTGTAATAATCTGACTTGAAATGTTGATTCCTGTCCCTTTTAGCTCATTCACCTTAAGTATTGTAATGCTCATGCACTCCATTTGTTGTTTTCATATGTCTAGCTCCCCCAATTCAGGCTTCCCACATTTGATGTGCGTATCATTTGTGTTGTGTAGTTTTGGACTTTTCTTTTACCTCTGACACATCAACAGGTAAATGTCCTTTCAGTCTAGGTCAAGTTGCATAATTAACCACATAACTACTACTTATCTCCTGCTCGTTCACATTAACTTCTGACTTGGGATTGTTGTCTTCTGGCACAATCCCTTGTTTAATTTTGGATTGTCTCTTCATAAGATTTGCATGGTAAAAGATATTGAAAAAGGATTTACCCTGCCTCCTTCTGTGCAGTACTGAGGACTTCATCAGACCAGTGTTTTAAAGCAGGCATCCCTGCATTCTTAGTCTCTTTTGTCTTCTAAAGAATTCTGGTAAATGTAGTTTGGGAAGGCAAGGACCTCTCTAGCTGAGAATCCCAAAGGCTGCTCCCTAAACTACATTTCCAAGAATTCTGCAGGAGGCAGTAGAATGCAGGGTGCTTGCTTTAAAACACTAGTCTGATGAAGCTCTAAGAAATATTCCATCTGGTGCCACTGTCATTGTCTCTAAAGCAGTGGTTCCCAACCTTTTTTGGCCTTGCCTCACCTAAGTATCTCTATAATCCTGATCCCCCCTGTGTTATTTTTCCGATAAAGTTAAGTAATGAAGTAGTAGTATTTGAGGCACAAATGATTAGAGTAATCTGCATCAAATTCTGGGTAACTTAAGTGTCTAAATTCAATGTGTGTATTTGATGAGAAAATATGAGAACACATTGTCACTTGACATTTATTTTCTTGAGGTTGATAATTTTTTTAAAAAATGCATAGACAAAGATTGACTGACTTGTGAAAGTAATAATTGTGCTTTGTATTTTTTCACAGATTTCTTGCTACATTCATGTGCAAGACACATTTTTATATATTTTGTATAGGTTGACTGTCTTTGATTTCTGTTGCAACCAACTAAATTCAAATCATTACAGGAGCATCACATGGCCTTCAATTGACTTCACTTATAATACATATGATAGCATTATTATTGTTTCATTTCACTCAAACTATAAAACATTTAGCAAGCTTGCAATAATTCAGCTATGAGTTTTGGTGGTTTAGACAAAGTGATGGAAACCAGCTGAATGACACCACTAGTATTACTCTATCTCCATGAGCTCTCACAACCCATATGCAGCCTTTGGCACTGTGAAAGAATCCAAATTCATCTCAACTTGATGCCATTGATAAATCAACTTTCCATGAATTTGTACGTGTCTTCTTTTAATCTATCCAACTTGGTGGCTATCTCTGCAATGAGTGCAATGATAGCTGATGGTCTTAAAACCAGTGAGTTAGTGAAACTGCTCTGGGTTTTCATCCAAACTTTAAATGAGCTATCTGTATTACTGATACTATTTGGGAGATAGCACCCACCTGGGGAAGTTCCACTTTTATGTCTAGACTAAAAACCAAAGGAAATGGGTTATCCTTTGACATAGGAGACACCAGCTGCCACTGATCTTGTGGAAGTGAATTCCACGTTTAACCTTGAGCAGTAGGTGCCCCCGATGGTGCAATGGGTTAAATCCTTGTGCCAGCAAGACTGCTGAGCTGAAGGTTGGATTGCTGACCTGAAGATTGCTGGTTCGAATCTGGGGAGAGGATGAATGAGCTCCCACTATCAGCTCTAGCTCCCCATGTGGGACATGAGAGAAACCTCCCACAGGATGGTAAAACATCAAATATCCTGGCATCCCCTGGGCAACGTCCTTGCAGACGGCCAATTCTCTCACACCAGAAGCGACTTGCAGTTTCTCAAGTTGCTCCGGATATGAAAAACTTAAAAACATTACAAAACTCTGAGCGGTATGAAGAGATTCAGAAGAATAAGTGAAAGTTTTATGTAAGATAAGCTTTTATTTCATACATACAAATGAAGATGGACATGTTAGTATTGCAGTACCATCAAGTCAGCTTTGACTTATTGTGACTCTATGAATGAGAAACCTCCAAGAGACCCGGTTGGACTTCAGCTTTCAAACACCCTCAGCATTTGCTATAATTGATGGTGTGAATGGATGCTGCACTTTGTGAGGAAAAGTTCAAGGGAGAAGGATAAAAGGAAATCACATTACATGGACTGACAGTCAAGAAAACCATAATCTTGACTTTTCAGAAATAAAAAGGGCATTTAATAAAATAACCTCCTGGAGGTCCCTTGTGCATAGAGTTGCCATATGTCAGTTCCAGCTTGATGGCAAATAACAGCTCTCTTTCCTTGGGTGAAAACATCCACTGTATTTGTTGCCCTCCAGTTATTCTCCTCAATGATTCATAGAATCATATGGTTGGACAAGACCATAAGGGCCATCCAGTCCAACTGCCTGCCATGAAGGAACATGCAATCAAAACGGTACACATAAATAGACATCCAGTCTCTGTTTAAAAACCTCCAAAGAAGGAGGGCACACCATGCTCCAAGGCAGCACATTCTACTGTTGAATGGGTCTTACCATCAGGAAGTTCTTCAGAACATTCAGTTGGAAGCTCTTATTCTACAATTCGAATCCATTGCTTCATGTCCTAGTTTCTGGAGCAGTAGAAAACAACCCTGCTCCATTTTCTATATGTCAGACCTTCAAATATTGAAACATGGCTATCATGTCACCTCTTTATCTTCTCTCCTCCAGCCTAAACATGCATAGCTCCCTAAGCAGAGCCGGCCCTAGGTATTTTTCAAGTGTAGGCGAACGGAATTTTGCCCCCCCCCCAAACCAATCACTGAAAAATAAAAGCGTTGGATAAGCGAAAATGTTGGATAATAAGGAAAGATAAAGGAAAAGCCTATTAAACATCAAATTACATTATGATTTTACAAATTAAGCACCAAAACATCATGTTTTACAACAAATCAATAGAAAAAGCAGTTCAATACATGGTAATGTTATGTAGGAATTACTATATTTGTGAATTTAGCACTAAACATTGAACAGGGATATAGGGCAGTGTGGACTTAGATAACCCAGATAGCCCTCAGTATTAAAAAAAAACCTCTAAAATCAGGACAATAAATAAAGAACAACACTCTGAAAATAGAAGAAATCCAGACAGTAAACAATCAGGGACAGCTAACACCTCCCAAAAAAAGATTCTCCCAGGCAAGAAGAAGCCAGGCCTTGAAGCCACAGGACCATTAAATGCTAATCAAGGTGATTAATTACAACATTCACACCTGCTTCAAAGAAAAGTTATTTCTCCCACCCTGGACCTTCTACAGATATAGAAACCCCACATACCTAGCTTCCAAGTTCCCACAGACCTCACAATCTCTGAAGGCCCCAAAGGTGGGCTTGCGTGGTGCGAAGGTGGGTCTGCGCTGGCCGGAAAGCCCAGCACGGGCACCGGGAGGCCCATCGTGGCTGCCGGAAGGCCCAAAAGAGAAGGAGGTGGAGAGTGGTGCCCTCCTCCCAGGACGATGGCGCCCCTGGGACGATGGCGCCACAGGCAAGTGCCTAGTTCGCCTTATGGTTGGACCGCCTCTGTCCCTAAGTTACTCCTCACAGAGCATAGCTTCTAGATCTTTGATCATTTTGATCACCCTCTTCTTGAAGAGGGTGTGTCTTGGTCGCCACGTGGAATCATGAGTTCACTTACAGTCTAGGTGCCTGTTTCGATCCCTACATAGTAGATGTTAAGCTATATTAAGTGAGAAAGGAGGAAATACAGGATTGAGACATGCTTCACAATTTCATACAGTCATAATGACCCACTGCATAATTAGTGACATGCTTGTTATGATGACAGATGGAGATAAAATGTTGACAGCTCTTCTTAAATCAATGAACCCAGTTGATATGGAAGGTGGGGTAGGAGCACTCAGAGCTCTATGTCAAGAGCAAGAAGCAAATTTTGCTTCCACCTCATAAAATGCTTGGGTTGAGCTAGTTTCCCATGCAGAGAAAGAAGGATAAATAACAAGGAAAAATATATGAAGAACAATACTTAATAGTATGTCTGTTAAGTGTTTGGATTTTTTCCCTTTCCACCTACCGTTAGCTCTTAAAACCATGAAGCAGAATGAAGTTGAATGAGCCCTGGGAACTATTTTTGTATTTCTCTCTGTAATCTCTATGTTTATTTAAATGCCTTTGTTGCAGTTATTTTGTGAAACTCATTTTTATTTTCAGCATCTCCTGGCAAATAACTCTCCTTACACTGTAATTTCAGGATCAACAATAATGTTGACAATGGAGGGGGTAAACATCACATCGATGAGAATGCAAGAGAGGCAAATATTTCAGTATTCCCATTTGTATTCTAATATACATATGAAAAGTGTAATGTATATAAATATAGTCATTGAACATTAAATTGATAATACATTTTTAAAAAAGAGTTTAGTCCACTTTTATTGCAAAGTACTAAAATACATAAAGCCTGTTAAGTGTCATACAAATTAATATTGAAGATAAACCTTAACACACATAAACAACTATAAGACCTCAAGGAAAGGGGGCTTAAGTATGCATGGAATATATATATTCATACAAAGCCCCCCCCCCCCCCCGAAGCTACAGAGTGTGTGGTATGAGTTCAAGTCCCTTCTCACCACTGAAGTTTCCTGCTTGATCCTGAGTCAGTCATGCTTCTCACAGTCTTACTTACCTTGTGCAATCTTCAGGTGCCCTGCATTTTAAGTAATTTTTGTACAAATGGGACATAATCTCATCACAAGAAACCTTTGATTTAAATGGAAAAATGAAGCATGTGTTGAAATCATTGGGGTTTAGCAGATAAAGAATAGTAATTAAATATACAACATTAACCAAACTCTCAAAATGTCACCCTTTCATATCAACATCTTATCTTCCTGTGACATTATTTCCATCATTCTAGCATGCCTTTGTCATCATTGGGGTTATGGATTAGAACTATGTTTTATATTATTATTAAAGTTTAAAATTGTATTCTAATATAGCTTTCATAATTAGATTATGTTTTTTCGTTCTTTTGGACCAAAATGGCAACCTTTGTTTTTTGCACTTAATTTGGAAAAAAAACTACATTTAATGATTCTCAGTCAACCCTAAGTAAAATAAGATCTAGTACATATAGACTTGCTGCATCTATTGCTAGGTGATAACTTTCAACCTAGTGCAGCATGTACATTTTAATCTCCAGTTTTGCTTATCGAAGACTTTGTTATTTCTGTATTATCCCACCAAAAAAACTCTATATATTTCATCCTGAGCAAGAGACACATCTCTATGTAACAGTTTGTGTTTCTAGAAATGGGAACCCACCATTTGCTTGTACTTTGCTTGGGTGCCTTCAAGACATTTCTGACTTGTGGTGACCCTAAGGAACTCTATCACTATGTTTTCTAGGCAAGATATGTTCAGAGAGGGGTTGCATTTGCTTCTCTCTGAGGCTGAGAGTGTGTGACTTGCCCAAAGTCACCCAGTCAGTTGCTATAGCATGTATTATTGTGGAATTAAAGTTGGTCCTGAAGATAAAGATGTTGCAGCCCTGTGGATTCTGAATTTCATTTAATATGACATGTTTACCATGAACTACATCACATATCTTTCATAGTTGCAGTATCAAAGGGCTGGTTTACATTTGTACAGCCTATTATTTGATTGCCAAAA
This sequence comes from Anolis carolinensis, assembly GCF_035594765.1. Classification (NCBI taxonomy): domain Eukaryota; kingdom Metazoa; phylum Chordata; class Lepidosauria; order Squamata; family Anolidae; genus Anolis; species Anolis carolinensis. The sequence continues at coordinate 139,773,732 of NC_085844.1, forward strand.
ATTGAATATGTCACCGACTGAATATTATTGCAATAGAGCTGCCATTTTGCACTATGCATTATAGCATTATGCCAATGGTAGTGGATAGTGCACACACCTGACAATATCACACTCTTTGGTCTATAGCAAGATCAGTCTCCGTTTGTGTGCATCAAGGGATATAGTTCATTTATAGCAGCTGACTGCCAAGTATAGTAATGTGCATATCAACACTAATGAAATCTAACTACAAAGTTTTTGTTGTTATGGAAGATGTGTACTTGATATGAGTGGGACTTTACACACAGGATCTGAAAGCTACCGTCAAATATTATTTTTGCTTAGGAGTGAAAATTTTGTCACACTTAATTAAAATTGAAAGGGGCTGTAACAAGATACATAAAATTACTCTGGGATCAGATATGGTTTACATATACTATTCTACCTGCACACTATCAAGGTCAAAGCTTTAATACAGAAACAGATGCTTGTTTTTCACCTCTAGTGCTATGAATTTGAGTCCACTGATTACCCATTCATTTGTATAGACACACAGATTCAGTAAATCCTTTGTGATGCTTGCATTTAGATTGAATCACAAAGATATCTACAGCATTAATTCTGGCATGGCTGCACATTTATATACAAAATGCACACATAGTCAGGCGCACACACAGAGAAAGATTTCCTCATGCTGCCAACTTGTAGAGGTCTATTGAGCTGTTGTGTCCCATTGACTTCATGTAATTTAAGTCTATCATCCCATTTAGACTTTTTCTGTGATAGTAGCATGCTTAAATATATAATTTATCTGTTGACTCTCTGTAGGAAAAAAATCAATAAGTTCACAGAGCAATCTTGTCAACAAGTTATGATCGCTGGGTAGTTAGAAGCGCTGTCTTGTAGCAGTAGAATACAGGCTGATGCTGCATAGTGCTTATACACTCTTAAACCGATGAAACTCCATTGATGCAAAATCCAATGTGGAAGAGCAGTTGTGTAACTCTTGTATTTTCAGATCCGTTGGAGCTTGCTTAAGTAGTTCAACTATATTTCTGCAATTAGAGACACAAAGACAATTTACTCAAGAAAGAGAAACAAGGGAGGGGAATTTCATGGCTCAAAGCAGAGTGTTCAAACATTTGCAAACTCTACTGTACCACAAGGTGAAAAATCATGTAGTCTCTATAGTATTATAAGGCAATTATTGACTGGCTCAACAAATCTTACTCAATCTGTAGTTACTGTATGTTTCTTACAAATAAGGGAAGGAGGAGGCATATCACTTGATTTAAAGGAGAACTGTTGCGTTCAGGTTCTCAGATCCTTATGTGTTTATGCTAGGATTGTGTAAATCCATCTTTGGTTAAGTTTAGGATCCAGTTGTGTGATCTGCACCACATCTGATATATTTTAGATCCAAATTGGGAGACAAATTTGGAAACCTGAATCCCTGTGCCTCCCATGGACTTATATTGGACAAAATGATGATGTCTCGTCAAATAACACTGAGACAAATACATGGCTTCTACATAATGCAAGCTACACATTTTTTATGACATTCTTCTGGGCAGCAGAACACAAGAAAAATCTTGAATAAACATGCTTATTCTCTTCATCAGGGATCCCAGAACTGTTCTTACAATGTGTTTGACATTGACTCAGGGTTTTTCCCTTCCCAAATTGCTCTCCCACGAATCTGCAGCACTTTATCAGTTACCTCGAGTTTACAATTTTTACAATGTGCGCTTTACCTAGTCTATTATTACAACCTCACTGTTTTTAATTTCATGTTTTATTAAGTCTGTTTTTTTTATTTTTATAGGTTAATGTTTAAATTTTATAACTGTGTATGTTTTTGTCTATTGAAGTATTGTATATTGTTATTGTTTTTATCTGGGCTTGGCCCATGTAAGCCGCCCCGAGTCCCCTTTGGGGGAGATGGAGACGGGGTATAAATAAACTTCTTATTATTATTATTATTATTATTATTATTATTATTATTATTATTATTAGGTTCAAGACTGGCAGGCAGCTGATTGTGAATTTTGTATATTTGCATGAAATGCATGCTTTAAAAAATAGCATAGTGAATAATATAATAATGCAATTAAAATGTGACTACGAGGAATGTGCGATCCATTAAAAATGATTCAAAAGTCATTACAAAACTGGGGGGTGGCACTTTGTTTCTAAAGTATACTTAGTGAAAAATGTCATTATTATAATGAGAGTAATGAAATTTCTTTACTATTTCATTGTAGTAATTGAGCATGTGCATAATTAAATTACTATAATTGGGGAAACTTCAGGGGCTCCTATCTCCCTTATTTTTAAAGCCATTGGGGTGAAACTTGCTACAATGGTAGAACACATTTAACACTGTTGGCCAAATTTCAGAATGTTTCACTTATCCGTGGATTTTTGGCGAATTTTCAAAGTTTTAGGGAGGGACAGATCTCTCTCTCTCTCTCTCTCTCTCTCTCTCTCTCTCTCTCTCTCTCTCCTATCCTATCCTATCCTGATTGGTACTTTCTGATGCTGTTGCAGTCTGGGAAATCTAGTTTAGGGCAGGGCCTTTTGAATTCTCTGGCATAGGGCTCCTCCCTTCCCAAACATAGTTCTGTGCTGTTCCCAATCTGCATTGCTTCCCTTTTTGCTTAATGATAATGCCGAGACTGCAGTAATTTCACAGAGGAATGGCAAGGTACTAAGGCAGCCTTTGGCTTTGCTTCCCTGCTTTGCAGTGAATATGAAACTAACTTTGGGAGCCTTCTGAGATTTACAGAACTAAAATGTAAAAGTATGGGATAAGTTTTGATTCTAAAATATTTGGTGTGGGCCATTCAAATGCTTCAAACATGGCTTCCAACTTACAAAACTTCTGATTTTCTTACGATTTCCGACTCTTCCAGTTTTCTTGCACAAGCTGAGTGACTGCAATCAAACCAATGACAAAACAATAAATGGAAATGTTATAAATTTTTAAAGCAAATTATATATATTAAAGAAAGGGGAACAGACTCTTGTTAAAGAACTACAAAGATGCCTACAAATGAGGACACTTTATCGGTCATTACTCAGGGAGCACAGCTCCACAGGTGGTTCTGATTCTTAGTGCCAGATTTTTGGAGGGGGAATAACCTAACCTTTGGGGAAACTTGAGCCCCCTACCTCTTTTTTGGCAGTCTATGAAATAGGAATATTATCTTAATAAGGATAATCTGTCTTGTCTCTATGTGTTGACTTTGTTTCCTAAAAACGAACAGCAGATGTAGTATTGTAGGAATGAATCTCTCTCTCTCTCTCTCTCTCTCTCTCTCTCTCTCTCTCTCTCTCTGTGTGTGTGTGTGTGTGTGTGTGTGTGTGTAGAGATATGGAGAAAGAACTTCAAGAAATGGAACCTTGTTTCTAGTATCCTTTAAGGTGAGGCATAAGTGTATAGGAAAAATCACCACCCAACCAAATTTTTAAAGCTCAAATTCTTTGCACCCTAGATATGAAGAGGCTTCCAAAGTCTGGGACTTACCAAGTTCAAATAATAAACTTGGTAAGTCAACACTTATGCAAGTGGTATTGATTTAATTATCTATTCTAGTTGGAACTAGCAATTCAATTTATATCAGTGCTTTTATGTAAAAGTAGTTGTTAAAATTGTGTCTACCTCTATTTTATCCCATGCTTCCTGCTTTGGAGCAGGGAGTGCAAAAGATGAAATCAATGTTGGCTTTGGCTCTGCCCATTACTTGCATTAATAATCATTATTTTTCATTTAAAAAGAACCAGAAATGCAACACAGCTAGACAGGCAATCTATGTATATATTCTCAGGAGGAAAGAAAAATATAGGAAAGGACCTTCTATTATATGCTCATGTCCTGGCACCTTGGATATTGTCCTTGAACTTCCACCTGCCACTCAAAAGCCCTACATTATTTTATGAAGGACATTGGAGGCACTTTTAATTCATAGCAGAGAATAAATTCTGTGAACATTCTCAAAAGTATAAAAGAAGAGAGTGAAGATACTGGGGGAAAATGCAGCATGTCACAACAGTAACATTTCATTTACCATATAATGTTCGGGTATGTATTTTTTTTAACAGGCTTGAACTGAGAAGCTTTAAATGTATTTGAAAACTTTTTATAAGTACGGAAAGGAAAAACAGTGCATAAGTGAGGTGATAAATGTCAAGTGACTAGACATTTTAACATTTGTATTATACTAAAATGCCAGCAAACAATAAGTAAGCCAAGGTTTCTTACACAATGTAGAAGTTTTCTATGCAGTGCATAATGGACACTTGTCATGTCATGCTAAGTAGAAGGACCATTGTGTTTCACCATCCAGATCCTCTTTAGTTCTCTGCTTTGGACATTTTCACATTTTATTTTTTTCTATGCATTAGGTTATGATCTAGATCTCAGCATCTAAAACTGAATTGGTGGAACTTCCACATCCTTTTAATATGTCACATGGTCTGTCCAGGCTCCCAAAGAAGCTATATAGTGGCCAGGGAAGAAAGAAAATCCCTAAAAACCACATAGAATAATAATAATAATAATAATAATAATAATAATAATAATAATAATAATAACAACAACAACAACAACAACAACAACAACAACAAAATCCAGCATATCTATCTTGTTTGCTGTGTCATACAATAAAATAATAATAATAATAATAATAATAATAATAATAATAATAATGTACTTTATTTATATTCTGCTCTATCTCCCTGAAGGGACTTAGGGCGGATTACAGAACACACAATTGGCAAGCATTCAATGCCGTTATACAATGAACAAGGACAAACAATACACAGATAGAGGTAAAGGCATTTCCCATCTTATTTCCAGCATCTTGGAGACTTTGTTCAACTCCAGCCACGAGGGTGCTGTCACACCATCTTTCATGCTGAGGAGCTTTTATCATCCTTAGATGTCCACCAATCGATGTCCTTAAGGTTGCCTGTATTACCTCCTCGCTAAAAAATGGTACTTATTTATCTACTTGCATTGCTGCTTTCAATCTGCTAGGTGGGCAGGGAGCTGGGGCTAATGGCAGCTGCTCACCCTGATCTGGGCTTGAACTTCTGACCTTTTGATCAGCAGGATATTTCAGCAGCTAGTGCTAATCCTTTGTGAAAGTAGTTTTCCATTGATGGAAGTCGAATCTTGACTCCAACTCATTATTTATATTTGGTGCTCATGTTTAATTTGATAGTTGACTGATGTTAATTGCTATGTAGTGGTTTTAAGCATTTGACAAAACATAACTAGCATGCCGTTTTCTATCACAGTGGCCATCAGATTTCCATTCTCACTTGTTCCCTATGGAATTCATACTCTTAGAATTCCAACATAGGCAAGGGAAATTTGGAGATGTCCTAGACCTTAAGAGTGCATACACATGCTCCATAAGGCACTTGTGTAGGAATTGTGGACATGCTGAACAGATCACATTCATATTCTCCTATCACTGAGGGTCAAAACAAAAGTAGATGTGGAGACCTGTGGTTGGATCATTCAAGAACGTGGAAGGAACAAAGTACAACTAATGACATTATTTATAGAAAGATATGAGGTGAGGGAAGAAAATAAGGAAGATGTAAAAAGTAACATTTTAAAAAGGGTAGTGTTCCAGGTGCAAAGATTACTGCAGATGCAGACTGCAGCCAGGAAATCAGAAGAAGTTTACTTCTTGGAAGGAGAGCAATGACCAACCTCGATAAAATAGTGAAGAGTAGAGACATCACACTGGCAATGACGGTCCGCATAGTTAAAGCAATGGTATTCCCCATAGTAACCTATGGATAGGAGAGCTGGACCATAAGGAAGGCTGAGTGAAGGAAGATAGACACTTTTGAACTGTGGTGTTGGAGGAAAATTCTGAGAGTGCCTTGGATCTCAAGAAGATCCAACCAGTCCATCCTCCAGGAAATAATGCCCGGCTGCTCGCTGGAGGGAAGGATATTAGAGGTAAAGTTGAAGTACTTTGGCTACATACTGAGAATACAGAAAAGCTTGGAGAAGAGAATGATGCTGACAAAATGGAAGAAAAAAGGAAGAGGGGCTGACCAAGGGCAAGATGGATGGATGGTATCCTTGAAATGACTGGCCTGACCTTGAAGGAGCTGGGTGTGACGAAGGCTGACAGGGAGCTCTGGTGTGGGCTGGTCCATGAGGTCACAAAGAGTTGGAAGCGGCTGAATGAACAAATAACAAATTGTTCCATTATTTGGGCAGAATCCAAAAGGGGGCCTAGACAGAGAAGGATATTCCATGGGGGGGAATTGAAGGAGGAAAACCTCACTTTCGCTGGTTATTCCCCTCTCCCTTCACATATTATGAACGATGGCTGTTTTGATGAAGGCAACATGGGTGAGGGTGGGGTGGGGATAACAGGAACACAGGGGGAAATGGTTTAACCCCTTCAATCCCATTCCCCTGGTAAAATAGACTATCCTTCTTCATCTAGCACCCTCTTGTGGCCTCCGCTTGGATAATGGGACAATACCTAAAACGTATGCAATGAATAGGAATGAACTATTGGGTTAATGATTTCTAATTATTTTAGTAAGTCTTTTGAATAGGTTTTTTAATTCAGTCAATGCTTTCTCTTTTCAATTGTTAAGCTTTTCTTCCTAAGCCCCCCAAATAGTGAAAAGGCAAACATAATCTTTGATACATCAAATTCTTTTAAAATATCACAATGAGTAATAACAATGAATTCATCTTTAGACATTATAATGAGTATCAGGAAGAACTGTACTTCTGAATGGTCCAGTGTGTTATGTTCAGGGCTTATGCAGAAGGAAGGGTGGATGTATCAGCACCTCGGAGAGCTCTAATGAAGCAACTGGCCTCAGCAAAGTTCATGACTGAAGGACTGAATGCTCCATTTCTGAAGCTCCTTCTCCAGACTCCTGACATTTCCTACGAAGTGGGATCTGTTGTGGACTGTAGTACTCATTTGTTTTTTAAAGATCTCACACACTGCAGATAAAACAGAAACACACTGAGACAACTTGAAAGAACTGCTAAACCAGAATAATGTATGCCAATCTTTCAAATGACATCAAACTAGACACTATGAAGGAATTTTCAAGTATGATGCCACAACTGAATAAATTTTCCCTAATCACCTTTCTTTGGGAAGAGGGGCATGCACAGTGAAACATTAGTAACCTCAGTGACCAGGCGAATATGTCATCATTCTGAGCAAAACGCCAGATAAAGAGAAACAAATAAAACCATACACAAACTTTAGGTGAACACCCCAATTAGATGGGATATGACCTTATTTCGAACAGTTCATGCTACCATCCCAAAATGATGAACCACCAGTTCAATTCTATCATGAAAAGATTAAACCATCTTTTTTGGGCATCGTTATTACTACCAGCCATTAACTTAGCATTACCTGACTAAGAAATACAAGAGAGTTATCAGTATATTTAGTGTTCCATGTGAAAATTAGTTCAGCAGTTTCACAAACATGTTGAACAGAATGGGGGGGCATGCTATAATATTTGTGACTCCATAGCATAAATTATTATTATTATTATTATTATTATTATTATTATTATTATTATTATTATTATCTTTATTTATTATCTGACTCCCAATGGGGACTCAAGGCAACTAACAAGCCCACACTTAGTTTAGTTTAAAATAGTTTTCTAAGATCTACAGAGATACTTGCAGGAACACCTCAGGAAGTGAGAGTCCAAAAGTGGCAGGCTAAAACCTGGAACCTCAATCCGTGGCTGAGATCAGATGAGAGAGTCCCCCCTGGGCACACAGACGACTGGGTGACATGAAAGGCACTGAACAGACTGCTCTGAAACTATGAGATGCAGAGCCAATCTTCAGAAATGGGGATACAAAGTGAAGTCCACAACATGTGAGTGTGGGGAAGAGCAAACCACAGACCACTTACTTCAATGCGGTCTGAGCCCTGCCATATGCACAATGGAGGGCCTTCTCGCAGCGACACTAGAGACACTCCAAGTGGCCAGATTCTGGCCAAATAACATTTAGTATAATGCCAAATTTTTAACTTTGCTTATGTTTCTAACTACATTACAGCTGTATCCTCGGTTTTGCTTCTGATACGATAAAACAAATAGTCAAGTTTAACAAGTGGAATACAAAAGTTAAAAAACAATTTAATAGTAACATTGTGGTAAAAACATATTAAAATACAATAAATACACTTAAAATGGCCTTTAAAACTCATAGTCCCCACTCCCTCCAATCTCACCCACACCTCCACACAGCTTACGCCTTATCCTGTTGGCAGAAGAAGGTCTAGACCTGCCTTCGGAAGGCCAGCAGGGATGGGGCCACAGTGCTCTATTGTAATGTCCCAGAACCAATTTCTGGACACATAGTATCTGTCACCCTCCCATCCAATAGAAATGAAATCACCAAAACTTCTTGCCCAATGTTTGTCAATAAGGCACCTTTAAAGAATTTTGATCACCTTAATCAAATTACAATTCCCAGAAAAATCTAAGGAAAACCAAGATATCGAAAATGGTATAGAATCCATTAAGTGTATAGTGCATTTATGCTGTTGGAATGTATATGTACAGACGGTCCCCAAGTTACAAAAAAGATAGGTTCTGTCAATTTGTTCTCAAGTTGAATTAGTATGTATGTCAGATCAGGTACATTTTTAAAGTGTAACTCTAGCCAAATACACAAACATGCTTTGGATAGCATGGGGAAGGGTTAACACATATATGGTGTTTGTTTTGTTGTCTGTTCAGAAGAATTTATGTCCCTGTGGCAACTGGATTTTGAAAAATTTGGTTTGTTGTGGAAGCAAGGATTGTGATAAAACTTCAGTGCGACACCTTTTCCCCATGATAGCTCTTTCAGGAGTGAATTTTCCTTCCTATGGGAATATTTGTGTCATTTCCTGTTGTCTCACTGCTGTCCTTAACTATGAGTCATTTGTAAGCCAGATGTTTGTAATTCGGGACTGCCTGTGTTGGAAATAGCAAACTTCTTCAAGCCTCCACTAGTAATTTGTTTGCATTAAATTCTGTTTGCTTACTGTATTGTATATGTATGTTTTGGTATGCAGCTTTCCCTTTACTCTATGTTTCTTGAGGTTGTGGGATGGGTATAGACTACATGATTAAATCTGGGACTGCTCAGAGCTGAGACTCCATTTTAGAACACAGACATGCTTTAGCCATGAGATGCTTTAGACTTCAGACTTCATTAGAGCACGGACACAGTGAGACGCCATGAGACTTTGGATTATTGAGAGCAAACTCATGTTGCTGTTGATTATAAGAAAGATACCCTGTGTTATCTGCACAGAGAAACTACTTCAAACCTATTGGCAACTGGATTGACAAGTTATGTACATATATGCTGAATACATGAAGGTTGTGAGTAAACCAAATATATTATTATTAACAAAGTTTTAATTTTGTCTCTTGAGAGCATGATAAAGAAACAATGTGGGAGAGTAGATTTTTTTGGGAACTGAAAATAACACTTCTGAATAACTGTTTTTTTGTGTGCATTGGCATAATCTCTGTTCCTAACAGATCAGAAACAACTAGGTTATCAGTCTAACAACTAAAAACCAAATTGCCTTGGATAAGTACATGTGGATATATACCACTGAAGAGACGATTTTACTCCAACGAGCTTTTGGATCTTCTCTGGAAGATCATACTTTTACAAAAGGTTATGATTTTCAAATGGTTGTGAATTACACTCTTCTCCAAAAGGTTATGGAGATTCTGGTTTTCTAAAAGGTTATGATCTCTAAAAGGTCATGCCTTTCCAAAAGCCTACACTTCTGAGTTGTCCTTGCTTCTGGCTGACCTGGATTAAACATGAAGAAAAGCACCAAAAGGAGCAGACAGAAGGTTAGTCACAGCTTAATAATAGGCCAGGCTCGATAGAAAAATAACTCAATAGAGACAAGGTATCACATCCAGCTCTTTTTGGATGCTTGTTTCAAATGTATTTGAATTCCAAATTCAGTACCAACTTTGATATTTGGAAACAGTATTGGACTTTAGTTGCCCACAGGCAACACTGAGCTCAGAACAGAACCCTTAGAACCTCACCTCTCTCCAGGATGGAGAAAAACCATTGATGGCCACTCTTTGCGTTTGGTCAGCCAATCAGTTAGAATCCCATGTAACAATGGCTTCATCTAGCACACATTTTGCCAGCTTATCTTCAAAGACATCAAGGGGGAACTTTCAAAAGCCCTACTGAAATCAAGGTATACAACATTCACAGCACTGCATTCCATACGCTGCCACTCTCCTGCATCATCTCCAATTTATGCTGGGCATCATTGCATGCGGCATGTTCCCATACTATCTTCACTTTGTTGGCTGTTGTTTGTAGGCTTGAGGAAATATTTTATGCAGTGATGTGATGTCATGCATATTTTAATACATATTGGTAGGTAGATATGCTAGGAAAATGCTGTTTGATCAACAAATGTAACATCTTGTGTTTTTGAATTACCGGGACTCTATCACCCTGCCACACCAGTACTAAATATATGTAGTACTAAACATTTGTTTTGCATATCCCTAGGAATGTCAAATATGATTTCATTCCACTCAAGAGAGAGACAAAGCACATCACTTACAAACTGCATAAAGTCTAATCAAATTTGATTCTGTATACTAAAGCTGTAATCTTGTAAACAGTAACCTAAAAGTAAGTTTCAATGAATTCAGTGGGATTAATTCTGAGAGACATGTATACAATTGCACTGAAGATTTATTTTATTTTATTTTTTGTCTAATATTTTATTACTTTGGGTTATTTGAAAATGTTTAAAGCAAACCTGAGTTGCAAATAGCGGCTGCTGAATTTCATTTCTGATGACAGGTGGACTCACACCTGTGTCTTTAAGCTGTCTGCTCTACATACATCTGTCTTCAAGAAGATGCTGAAAAGCTTTGGTGAAAAAGTGGAACACATTATGACATGTCCTCATGGAAATGGGTAATAGTGTCACTACCAAATACACAACAGATCAAGAGCCACATGTAAGCATTGATTAGGGCAGAGCACAAGTACAAGGGAGGGAGGGAATCTGACTCTCTGTATCATGACATTTGTTTGTGCTGAAAATCTGATATCTGAAATAACAATGCAACTTTTCTGTATGTTATATATACCTAAAGGGTAGAGTAAGTTGATTATACTTATGCAAAAGCAAAATAAAACATAATTGAAGGCCAGTTCACATGACTAGAGGTGCATTTATATTGTAGAATTAATGCATTTTAACATCATTTTAATTGCCATGTCTCAATGCCATGGAATTTTGGAATTTGTAGTTTGGTGAACAACAAGCACACTTTGCTCTAAAAGGCTAAAGACCTTGTAAAATCTATGATTCCATAGCATTGGGTCAGGGTAGTTAAAGTTGCATCAAACCACGTACATTAATTCTACAGTATGCATCCTTGGTTTCTATCAGGGATGAGTATCTGAATCATGTGAATTGATTCCATTGAACACTGGACAGCACTGCTTAATTTCATAGCTGGTATGTGTGTGTGTGTATATAGTCTTTCAGGATGTCCAAGGAACTATAAAATTCCAAATAACTACTTATATCCAGCAACCAAATAAAGGCATACATACACACATACACACACGCACACACAAACGAGAGGGCTGTAGAGGAGAGGGGCTGAAAAATCCCAAACATCTCTGCACAGTGCATTTAATTTAGTTTTTTTCTTGTTAAAAAAGAGGACAGTAGACCTGATTACTGTTACCTAGGAATACATATACAGAAAACATACACTGTTTATATTTAGGTGAGAATTCTTGTTTCATTAGACAAATCGTGACACACGGAACAGCAGCTACTCCAAAACAGTTTCCTTACAACTACCATGCCAGACTATACAGAGAAGTCATTGAAATCCACAAGCATGTGGACAATTTCAACAGAAAGGAGAAAACCATAAAAATGAACAAAATCTGGCTACCAGTATTAAAAAACTTCAAAATCAGGACAGTAAATAACTAGCAACACTAAAAACAACAACAACAGGGGAATTCCTGACAGGAAACAATCAGGGCCAGTTAAAACCTCCCAACAAAGGATTCCCCCAGGCAGGAAGCAGCCAGGCTTTGAAGTTGCAAGACCACTCAATGCTAATCAAGCTGGCCAATTGAAACATTCACATTTGCCTCAAGAAGAGAAGAGTTCTTTCTCCCACCTTGGACATTCCACAGAGATATAAACCCCACTTGCCTAGTTTCCAGAAGACCTCACAACCTCTGAGGATGCCTGCCGTAGATGTGGACGAAGCATCAGGACAGAATGCTTCTGGAACATGGCCATACAGCCCGGAAGACTCATAGCAGCCCAGTTTCCTTACTTCGCATACCAGCCCAATATTCTTGAAGGACAGCACAATCAACTGAATGCCTTTGAGACATCCATCAAAACCAACAGGAACACACATTCTGTTTCGCAGCAGAGGCGATGAAAGGCCCTTTCCATTTAAATACCAGGTATGAACCTCCGGTGTATCTGTATCACAGAATTAATGCAGTTTGACACCACTTTAACTGCCTTGGCCCATTGCTATGGAATCATGGGAGCTGCAGTTTCACAAGGTCTTTAGTCTCCTCTGCCAGAGAGTGCTAATGCCTCACCAAACTACAGCTCCCATGATTTGATGTTGATGTTTTATTATAGTTGTGTTGTTTGTTTTTGTGTTGGTAATTGAATGCTTTTCCTATGTTCCCTTTGGGGAGATAGAGCGGTATACAAATAAAGATGATGATGATGATGATGATTATTATTATTTGTAGTCATACTGCATTAATTTTATGGTGGAGATGTACCCCTAGTCTGGCAGGAACACAAACAATTATGTTTATCCATGAAAGCTTGGAACTATGCTGTCCATACCTATTCTGAGAATGTACTTTTGAAAACTGATTGATAACTGTCTAGAGTAGGATCAATTTTTAAAACATATTGCCCATCTTTGGCAGCTCTTTCTAACCAGGATAGGCTTTGACCTAACAAATAAGGCCCCCTCTACACTGTCATATAACCCAATTTAAAGCAGATAATCTGAATTTTATATGGCAGTATGGAAGTTGCCTTAGTATCCTCATTCCCCTGCATTCCTGTGATGAACAACATGATTATCATCTCTCAAAACCACAGAAGTACCTGCCTCACTGTTCACTTTAGTGAGGATTCAATTAATCCAACCCTGAATCGCTCTGTTTAGCATCAACAAAATTAAAGTGCAAAATTAGGAGGGAGATTTATAGCATGGAAAGCAGGTACAACAGGAGAGAGTTTTACCTAGTGTTGGGTAAATGTCAACAGCTTTCTGTCCCTGGGACCTTCTGATAGCTGGACAAACTGCCCCACCCCATTCCCCAGAAGTACTAAAAATCCACTACTGAAAAATGGGCACTTCACAAAATTTTATACAATGTGGGAGCCCTACAAGCTTTTCCAGAGATGAATCATTGTTCCCACCGGTTTCTAGGAATAGCAATTTACGCCTCTCACCTGAAAGCATGATTCAGAAAAACCTAGTGGCAGACATATATGTTAAAGGCATTGAATGTTTGCCTATATGTGTAATGTGATCCACCCTGAGTCCCCTTCGGGGTGAGAAGGGCGGAATATAAATGCTGTAAATAAATAAATAAATAAATAAATAAATAAATATTTGTCTACTCATTCTGTAGCAGTATTTTATTTATTTATAATGTCAGAAGCGAATTGAGAATACAATTATATTGTATAGAAAAACTGAAAACAAAGTTAAAAACTTGGCATTGTACTAAATTTCCTTTAACCAAAAGCTGGCCACTTGGAGTGCCTCTGGTGTCTCTGTGAGAAGGTCCTCCATTGTGCATGTGGTAGGGCTCACACTGCTTTGAAGTAAGTGGTCTGTGGTTTGCTCTTCTGCACACTCGCATGTTGTGGACTCCCCTTGTAGATCCATTTCTTAAGGTTAGCTCTACATCTCGTGGTGCCAGAGCACAGTCTGTTCAATGCTTTCCAAGTCGGCAAATCTTCTGTGTGCCCAGGGGGGAGTTTCTCATCCAGTATCAGTCACTGATTGAGGTTCCGGGTTTTAGCCTGCCACCTTTGGACTCTCGCTTGCTGAGGTGTTCCTGTGAGTATCTCTGTAGATCTTAGGAAACTATTTCTTGGTTTAAGGCATTGGCTTGCTGGCTGATATCCAAACAGAGGATGGGCCGGAGATGTCAATGCCTTGGTCCTTTTATTACAGTCTGTTACTTCCCAATGGATGTCAGGTGGTGCAATACCGGCTAAATAGTATATAATACAATCAGCCATCCATATGCATTGATTCTACATCCAGTTGATAACAAGGGGCTGTGAGGGGAAATGTACATCCTCTTCACTTTACTGTATGTTTATCCTCCATGAAATGTTCAGGATGCGCTAAGCTTAGAAAGACTTCAATCAAATAATAATAAGATTGTATATTTTTCAGAACAGAAGCACAGCCAGGATGCTTTTCCTTTTGTCCTAATAATCTAAGATGCAATCCGTCTTGCAATCTTAGTGAGACTCCCTGCTTTCAAATTCATTTTAAGTCAGTTTATGAATATCATGCCAGGTGTTTTTATTCCCTTCTGCTGCTGACCTTGTGTTGTTAAACATCTAGCTTTCATTAGAGTTTCAGAAGATAGCTCAAGATGCTGTGAGGCCTTGACCCATTTCACTCTAGGCATTACCATACTGTGACTTTGGATTTGCACTATCGATATTGCCTCATGACTGGCCTAGAGTGGAATTACATTCTGGGCCAGGCGTTAACGTAAGACCTCCATTTTTATTCTTGAGCCTCTGTGTTTATTTAACTGAATCAGTCTGCTGCTGCTGCTGCTTAGAGCAGAGGCACTCAACCTTTCACAGCCCAAGAGCCACTTCATCACTAAGGAGATGCAGAGAGGTGGAGAGCTGTGTGCAAACCCCCGAAGTATTCGTCATGCAGAACGCCCAGGAGCACAGAGAACAACTTTACAGCATATTAATAATTCATGGACTTGCCATGCCAGCTCCAGAAAGGTTGTTGCTCGAGAGAATGGGTGGGAGACTCTATCTCAGAGGGTTCAGCTGTCACATCAGTCTCATGGGATGAACATTTATGTCCTATTTACTCTCAGCCTCAACTATGGTCAGAGCCTGGAAGAGTAACATTTTTGGAACTACGGCTCCTACAGTCAGGATAGCTAATGCTTATTATGGTTTAAATATTCTGGAGCCTAGACAGGTTGACCATCCTTTGTCTGAAATTCCAAAATACCCCTAAACTGTCTACATGGGTGGCTGAGATAGTGACACCTTTGACTTCTGACAGTTTAGTGTACACAAATGTTGTTTCATGCACAAAACTATTTAAAATGTTGTGCATAAAATTGCATTCAGCTTTATGCATACAATGTGTCTATGAGACCCAAAATGAATTTTTCATTTAGACTTGGGAGCCATTTACAAGATATCTCATTATGTATGCATAAACAAATACAGGCATTCCAAAATCTAAAAACATCCTGATGTAAACATGTCTGGTCCCAAGCATTTTGGATAAGAGATATTTAACTTGTGATCAAAAAGTAATTCAAGTTCTTCCCCTCTTCACAGCTGATCTTCCGCCTTATTACACAGTATTTCATTTCCAATGTGAATAAACCCATGTTTAAAGACTGGTTAAATCATACATATCAAGATATTCTAAAATCAGTATTAGTGTAATGTCAGCAAAGAAGATGCAAAATGAGTGTAAGATTCTGAGATTTAGGTGCCTTCTACACTGGCTATATCCCAGGATGTGATCCCAGATTATCTGCATTGAATTGGATTGTATGAGTCTCCACTGCCAGATAATCTGGGATAAGAAGATAATCTGGGATCACATCCTGGGATATAGGGCAGTGAAGATCCAGATTTATTATCTTCATCAGGCAAAATGTTACAAAAGAGGGATTAGGAAGGAACAAGGACCAGCAGACTGATGCAAACAGATTGCAGGCATCATCATCATCATCATCATCATCATCATCATCATCATCATCATCAGTATGACACAGCAAACAAGATAGATATTCTGGATTTCGTTTCACAAAATCACTTCCCAAGTGTCTAGGACTGTGTGATGATGCGCACAGATCCCAGTAGGGTGGCCTTTGGCAGTTGGCAGATCGTAATTTTGTCAATGTCTATTGTTTCCAAATGCTGGCTGAGATCTTTTTTATTATTTATACCCCACTTTATCTCTCCTGCAGGAGGCTCAAAACGACATGGTTTGTGTCTTAGGTTGAAACGGGGCTGGGAGTTTGGAAAGGTCTCCAGACATATCAGTGAAGCTCTGCCAAGCAATTTTTACCAACTAGTGCAAGTTGTACCAACTAGTATCTAGGAAGGCTGAGAGGAAGATAGGAAGAAGTGTTTGTTTTTCCATTTTTAGAAACATATAATCCAGAGTAAACTCATAGCTGATTTCATCTTTGGTGAAGCATAATGACTATGTGACCAACAGAAAACACTGAGGTTATGTTAAACATCTGTAAAAAAAATTAGATGCTAGAGAAGATTAAAAATGGCCAGAAAGTACAAGTGGCTAGCTTTGCCTAATGTGTTGGAAGGGATGAACTTGGCTTCAAGTGGTATACAATTCCCTTTATCCAGGACAGGGGTCCCCAAACTAAGGCCCGGGGGCCAGATGCGGCCCTCCAAGGTAATTTATCTGGCCCCCGCCCTCAGTTTTATAATATAATATTTTTATATCAGTTTTAATAATATAATCTATTGTATAATAATATTGTATAATATTGATCATAATATGATCATGTTATACAATATAATACTAATAATAATACCATATAATAATATTAATTATATGTTATATATTACGTATAATATTACAGTATAGTGGTATCGTTCAATATAGTAATATATAATGCTAATATTGTGCTATGCTAATAATATAATATATTGTATGTACATACAGCTGCTCCGAGTCCCCTTCGGGGTGAGAAGGGTGGGATATAAATGTAGTAAATAAATGCAGTAAATAAATAAATAATTTTAGACTTAGGCTCGGCCAAAGTCTGAAGTGACTTGAAGGCACACAACAACAACAACAACAATCCTAATTAACTTGACAATTTCATTGGCCAGAAGCAGGCCCACACTTTCCATTGAAATCCTGATAGGTTTATGTTGGTTAAAATTGTTTTCATTTTTAAATATTGTATTGTTCTTTCATTGTTGTTGTTGTTTTGCACTACAAATAAGACAAGTGCAGTGTGCATAGGAATTTGTTCGTTTTTTTTTTCAAATGATAATTTGGCCCCTCAACAGTCTGAAGGATTGTGGACCGGCCCTCTGCTTTAAAAGTTTGAGGATCCCTGATCCAGGATATATCTACACTGCAGAGCAGCTGTATTTAGTTCCTCCTCCATAAACTCAGACAATGTTGGTCATAAGAACAAAAAATTCAGAATATATGAAAATATTAGAAAATCCAGAATATTATATAATTGTTTTAATACTAATGATGTTTAATGCTGTTTGAATATTTGTATATTTTAAATTGTATTCTAATGTTTTTATGTTAAGCCGCTTTGAATCTCTTGCAGGAGAGTTAACGTGGGGTATAAATAAATATAATAATCATCATCATCATTATCATAATCATCACCAGAAGAGCAAAGGATTGTGTGCAGGCATTTGAGATGTCTGGATTTCTTCATTAGGAAAGATGCTACAGAAGGCAGACTAGCATAAAGCAACGCTAATAAAGTTAGTTTCAGGTTCTAGCTGGGGAGTCAAAAAAGAGAATGCTATGCTAGGACATTATTTAATCTACCAGGAAAAAATATTTTTGGAACCACAAGTAAACAATGATGCATTTAGAAGAAGAGCCCCCTCAAAGGGTAAATTTTTTCTCTTTGCCATAGCACATGCTTTTCCTATTCAACATATCTTGCTTCCAGGGTGATATTGCTTTTACTGCTTAGTCATTGGGTAGCAAAAACAAGTCTGATTATTGCAGTATTTGTCTTTGAGGAAAATATGCCCTATGAGAAAGAAATAAAAATGTAAATCATATGGAAGATTCATTCTCTTTAATGTCTAATATCCGATATTTCATTGATTACAGTGGGATGTACTATGTGTTTTCTATGAATGGCAGGCAGCTCATGGGGCCAAGAGTTTCAACTGAAAGGCAACATTTCTACTTGCTTTCTTATGCAAGACCAATAATGATCTGCAAGGTAGATGGAGCAACTGCCATCAGTACTGCTGTATTGGTTCTTGCCTCTTGCCTTTAACATGACATAAACAGTGTTACAAAAGGGCACTATAGTTTCAATTGGGCAAAGGGCAACACACTTTAGCTTCACTGTTCAGCCTTTCACAGACAGCTATCCAGAGGACCTGAGCAGCGATGGAGTACAGCTACCATTCTTCATGTCCAGTGGGAACTCTTTTGAGGATTTATTTTGATTTGTCTTCAAACATCAGTTTAAAGATGAAAAATTATTCAGCCTTGGAGAGAATGCAGGAATCTTAATATTGCTTATCAACAATTAGTTTCAGGGTAATAGTAGGCAAATAAGTCACCTACTTAGTTGTCCCCACTAGGGTGAGCTGCTTGCATTTCTAATTAGAAAGGCCGTGATTATTTCTCAAGTTGAGTCTATATATAGAAGTCACCGTATACACAACTTATGCAAACTCAAACTCTTTTTTATCTTCATATAAAAGAGCTTGAGCTTTATCTGCATATGAGACAACCTTATAAAGGATAGAATACTTGAGCTGGAAGAGACTACAAGGACCATCCAGTCCAAAACAGAACAGAAACATTAGTCTTGTGCTGCTGCTGCTCAATCACATAGTTGTTTCCAACTCTTTGTGACTACATGGACCAGTCCACGCCAGAGCTCCCTGTTGGCCGTCACTGCCCCCAGCTCCTTCAAGGTCAAGCCAGTCATTTCAAGGATACTGTCCATCCATCTCGCCCTTGGTCGGCCTCTCTTCCTTTTTCCTTCCATTTTCCCCAGCATCGTGATCCTTTCCAAGCTTTCTTGTCTTCTCATGATGTGGCCAAAATACTTCAACTTTGCCTCTAATATCCTTCCCTCCAGTGAGCTGCCGGGCATTATTTCCTAGAGGATGGACTGGTTGGATCTTCTTGCGGTCCAAGGCACTCTCAGGATTTTCTTCCAGCACCAAAGTTCAAAAGCGTCTATCTTCCTTTGTTTAGCCTTCCTTATGGTCCAGCTCTCACAACCATAAGTTACTATAGGGAATACCATTAGTCTTGTATTTACGTCTAAAGTTTTGTTTCAGGTTTAGTCTTCAACAGTACCATGGAAACTAATAGTTGTGTCACTTGAGTCAAAGTCAAGGCTGGTAACTGCTTGAATTTCATTCTGAAATAATGGAGAGAAATCTAATGAAAATGAGCCGAGTGTTTAAAATAAAACACTCTTAGGGTACATTTACACTGTAAGATTAATGCAGTTTGACACCACTTTAACTGCCATGGCTTAATGCAATGGAATCATGGGAGTTGTAGTACACATTGTTCCAATCTGGCACTAAAATCTGTGTTTCTTCAGCTCTCTTTCACCATCCCTGAAAAAGTTAGTGCTGCTCAAAATCAAAATGAGCCAATGAGTCATTAGCCTTCCATTCTGGAGAAACAACAGAGTTCTCCCAGAAGGTCTACTCTTCTCGATTCCCAATCTCTTGCCCCTGTCCAGTTCCTGAAGTGTCATTTTGAAAGAGTTGTTCTGCAATTACATAGAATGCCACTGGGAAAAAAAGTCATGGTTGAAGTATAAACACTATGACAGAATAACAAAACTGCAAAAAAAAATTACACATAACCCTCTGCTCTGGATGTTTATTGAAGGGATATAATTGGCTAGGAGTGTTTACTTTTGAAGAACCATTGAAATGAATCAAGGTTGTATGAAGAAAGATGGTGCTGGAATGAGGGAAAGGTTATAGTAACAGAGAAAGGCACCATGTACATGACCTGAGCCAGCATGTTATAGTTGTTTAAGCATTTGACTACACCCCTGGAAACCTGGTTCTGAATCTCTCCTCAGCCCTAGAAACTCATCAGGTGACCTTGGGCAAGTAACACTTTCTTGGAGGAAGGCAAAGATGAACCCTATAAACAAATAGCATGCTCAGCATAGCCCTTCTTGTAGCGTGGGGGATAATGAGGGCTTTACCTGACTGGGGAAAAGCAGAGCAATCTGTAGTGACACCTTGTGGTAGATGATGACGGTGTTGATGAAGAGATCTTTGCTACAGTCCACCAAGATGTTCTTCTTTACAAGACAATTTAATTTTTGTGTGGTTTCTGGTGCTTTCCCCATTCATTCCTGTGCAGATGTATTTATTTATACATTTATTTAGCTAGTTAGTTTATACCTACCTTTCTCCTGATATGGGACCCAAGGCGGTTGTATGCCTTCAAACCATTTCTAACTCACAGCAACCTTAAAGCAAACCTAGAGGGCCTATGTGGTGGACTATTTGAGCATTGGACTACGACTCTGGAGACCAGGGTGCAATCCCCACTTGGTCATGGAAATCCAGTGGGTGACCTTGGGCTAGTCATACTCTCTCAGGCCCCTTCTACACAGCCATATAGTCCACATTATCCAAATTATCTGTTTTGAACACAATTATATGAGTCTACCCTGACATATAATCCAGTTCAAAGCAGATAACTGGATTTTATATGGCAGTGTAGATGGGGCCTCAGCCTTGGAGAAGGAAAACAATGGCAAATCCATAATCTTGAATTTTGATCAGAAGCAGACTATTTTCCTATCCCAACAGGCAAGGTCTAGTATCCTTGTTATCAGAAAACCAGAAGATTTAACAGAATTATAGAATCATAGAGTTGGAAGAGACTTCATGGGCCATCCAGTCCAACCCCTTGCCAAGAAGCAGGAAAATCACATTCAAAGCACCCCCAACAGATAGCCATTCAGCCTCTGCTTAAAAGCCTCCAAAGAACGCTCTGGAACAGCAGTGGAACACTCTGAGGCAGAGAGTTCCACTGCTGAACAGCTTTTTTTTTCTTCCCTTGGAGAACAATTTGATGGAACAGGTCTTTGATTTAGCATTGGGAATTTAAAACAGGATCTCTTTCTGCCACAAATTTCATCATTAAATATGCTTTTAGTCATTTAAGTAACAAGAGATAGATGCACATGCCTACATGCAACAGTCTTTGAACAGCACCTTTGATCCAATCCTAAAAGCTCCCAGAATCTTTTACTGGCTTACCATACAGGATTTGTAGTTCCCAAAAGTGACATTCCCAAGCTTGCCAATAAAGCAAAATGCTCACTAAGGGTCTAAACACCATAACATAGTTAAACAGTTGTATTTTATTTTATTGCTTTTGAATTCGAGACATAAAATCATATGATACATGGTTGTAGATTGAAACATGTTAAGATGACTTGTAACTTTTTACATGTCGATAAGTTATAAAATACAGCTATACATTTTATTTCTATTAAATAGGGCATATTAGTAATTGAGAAGAAAGAATTCATGACATGCAGTTCTCTGGAAATTTAATTTTGTTTTCCATTCACTGAAATGAAAGGGAGCTTCATATCAGAATATTATGTGGTATGTCCCACATCTAATGAGAATGATAATTTTTTTATCGAATATATATGGAATCTCTTACAAAATAGGCTCCTTGTGATCAAATACGGAAGTTCCTTGATTGCTGGCACTCATCATAGCAGTGGAGGAAGTTTTCACTTGAGATGTTGTTCAAGGTCATCATCACTGCTGCCTGGACATTTTCAACTGGCTCAAAATAATGTCTTTTGAGATGGATTTTAAGTTTTGGGAAATAAATTGCATGGAGCCAAGCCAGCTATATAGTGGGTAGGGAGGCATTCAGAAAAAAAAAACTTCACACAAAGAGCCACATTGGTCTCATTTCTTGAAGCTGAAGGAAGCTGCTTCATACTCCTTTGCATTTTTGCTTGTGACAAGACATAAAAATGAATATGCATTTTGTTAATGCATTTAAAGGCAAGAACTAAATTGTGGAAGGTCAAACTATATGCCAGAATTTCCCCTCCACCTGCCTCAATCCCCACTTTCCTTTCCTGGCTCTTCTGCACTGTGCAAAAAAAAAAAAATAAATCTCATTACTTTTGGCACTGACTACAGTCCCTTGAGAATTCTTCCATGTACAGATTTACATTATAGGAACCCATAGATTGAACATCTCCGAGAATACTATGTTGTACAGTAGTATTGCCAGAGCCAGTACTTTTGAGAAGTGTTGGATCATGACTATCATAATTCCTAGCCAATACAGTCTGGCTTGAAGAAAATACTAGTCATGCACAACTGGACTGAGAAACAATACCTCAAAATATGTTCAGCAAGACAGAATTGTAAGGAAAACTCAGAATTTCCCTTTGGAATGATTTTGGCTGGAGGAATGTATACAACAACCAATAGCAAGACTTAGGGCCCATCTACGCAGCACCTAAAATACGGAAGTCACCAGGTTAAAGGGGTGGTGGTGGTGGACTGCTCCAGAGTGCTTGCACTTTTAAAAAGCCTGAAACAGTTGATCAGCTGGTTGGGCTGTGAAAGGAATACACAGTTGATTTAAAGGAAACACAAACTGAGAGCGATTAGAATTCCCTGAAACGCTAAACTTTATAATATTAAACAGAGCTTGAATAAACAACTTGGGGAAGAGCGAAATCTGGCTGAAGTTTTTTTAATCCTCCCATCATGTGCTGGATTGTATATGCCCCCAGATAAATCTGTTTATATTTATATTAAGATATTTGCATATGCGCATATGCAGTCCAGCGCATAGCAGAGTGATTTTTTTTTAAAAACCCACCTTCCATCGGAAGTCCCCCATCTGTCCTCCATGTTGTTCTGATCCAGAGGAAGCCTGTGGTCCCTTCCACACAGCTATATAACCCAGAATATCAAGGCAGAAAATCCCACAATATCTGCTTTGAACTGGGTTATCTGAGGCCACACTGCCATATATTCCAATTCAAAGCAAAAAATGCGGGATTTTATTCAGCTGTGTGGAAGGGGCCTGTGTGGATTGCGGGGGACCCATTCCAAGATTAATAGGTCTGTGTGTGGACCTACAGTCAGGTCCTGGGATTTTTTATCCCTAATTTAAAAAGCAGATTTTGGCACTGTCTGGAAACATCCTCAGATAGATATTGGATTATCAACAGCTTTTCTGTAGTAGCACTAGCTGTGCCCGGCCACGCGTTGCTGTGGCATTGTCTGGTGGTGTTGGTGAGAAATTGTTGAGGTAGTGGTGGTATTGAATGTCTGTTGTATGGTTGTCTTTATGTTTAGTATGCACACTGAAGTGGATTATATGGCAGTGTGGAGTCAAGATAATCCAGTTCAAAGCAGATAATATAAGATTCTAAATGGATTATATAGCTGTGTGGAAGGGCCTTGAGTCTACACTGCCATATAATCCAGTTAAAATCTGATAATCTGTGGAAGAGGCCTAAGTGAGGCCTAACTGTGCCTGTCCCCTGGGCTGAGGAGGTTGCTAGGAGATCAAGTGGGTGGAACTTAGCCTTCAAACTGGCAGCAATCGGATAAAAACTATTATTCCTCTCCCTGTAATTAGGACTTTATTTTTCTTTTCTTTTTGCTGTATCAACCTAGAGCCGTGAATGATGGGTTGTGTTGTCAAATTTCGAGGTTGGGGGGCCTGTAGTTTTGTTGTTTTGTCCGCTGCCCTGATGCCATCACTCTTTTATATATATAGATAGAGAGACAATCCCAGAGAGACAAGGGCAGGCCATACACCTCTGCTGTCATCAAACAAAAGACCTTGAACATTACATTCATATTCAGAGCCTACTCAAATGTGAAGTCCACAGTGCTTTCATTAACATCAATCTTCATTAAGCAAAGCAGACAGCAATCTCCCAAAGCTGACAAGAGCACAATGCATGAAGCATGGATGTACGAGGCATGGAGGCTGCCCCTTGAAGCCCTAAAGCTCTATACTCTGGCACTAGTTCTCCACCTGGTGCTAGCTCTTAACTCAAAATGCTACTCGTATGTCAAAGCAAAACCACAGCTCTTAAGAGTTGAGACACTCTTAAGAGTTGAGACACTCTTAAGTTGAGGTTCCACTGTATTTATTTATTTATTTATTATCTTTATTTATACCCCGCCTTTTTCCTCGTGGGGACTCAAGGCGGCTAACACTCCACAATAGATCAGTTTAAAAGGTGCAATACAAAAGTTAAAAAGAAATTAAAATGCAATTAAATAATGGCAATGTGGTAAAAACAAAATAAAAATAGATATACTAAAATGGCATTTAAAATTCTAAAGCTCTGTCATAGAGTACTTTATATGTAGCTGTTATTATTGTTAGTTTTGGTTTACGCTGTGAACCACTTGGAGGTTCCTGATTGGTTGAAAAGTAGGTGACACATATTAAAACAACAGCAAGGAAAAAAACTCAAACCTATGTAGCCACTGATCTCTGTAGCATGTGTTCAATGGAATTCTTGCCAAGCTGGTCTGTGTGGGAGGTTAATTAATACAATTAATAATGAATACTCTAATTACAGTCATTTAAGCAGCAGAGTTTGTTGTTGTTATTATCTTGTATGCAGTCATTACTAAACACTTGGATGTCTTGTCATTAAAACAAATAAGGCAACAATTAAATACAGAGTAATCCAAATGCTAGCAGGAGAAATGGACAGGAAGTAATAACTCAAAAAAGTACATTTAGTTAACAACTGGGATGCTATCATGCCTGTTCACACAATTCATACGTGATACTACAATGGCTTGATGCTGACTTGTAAGAAATGACTCTCCTGAAAAACATTTGGGCAGTGATAAGGGATTTTACTGCACTGCCGCTATCCTGTGGCATTGGCACATGCAACAACTGCAACATTTTAATGATTCGAAGTCACATGTCCACAGTTGAATGTCATAACTTTCCCTTACTGCAGTTCTACTGCTCTGGGTTTTTAAAGGCTTTTAAAAAAATTAAGGTTTTTTTTTGCAATTATAATTAAATGTAGCATTTTTTTAAAAAAAAATTAAAATCTTTTTTTTTACCCATGAGGGGAGAGTGGTAGACTATGACAATTTCATCTCCTCATGTTACTAAGAATCATCACACCAAGTACGTTACAGTGCTGTGGCATTATCAGGGGCTGTTGATACCGCCTATCACTAGCGGGGGCGGGTTTGTAGTGAGGAGATGATATCACTCAATGGGCTATGCACTGCATTGTTTGATAGGAATCATCACCATAGTTAACTGTTCTGTCCTGTGCCAGTTTGCTACCTCCATGCAATAAATTCCATGAAAGTACTACCTGTGGTGCTATTGAGAATGACTTATCTATCAATTGATTGATTGATTGATTCATCAATCAATCAATCAATCAATCAATCAATCAATCTTTCCATATTATTTAGCCACTGTTCCAGGCAGTGTTCCCAGGGAAATCAAATTAACAGAGATTGAGAGAGAGAGAAATTGAGAGTGGGTGCTACTTATAGTTAGAAGTGCTTACAATCCCTGTTGATAACAGCCAGCCATAAATCCAAGCATATCTCTTTGTGGAAGAGGTTCCATGGGCTCAAGGCCACCACCAAGAAGACAAAAGCTTGGCAAATTAATTTTTCTGGATGTATCCAAAGGTATATGCTTGTGTTGTTAGCCAAGACACATGGTCCTTGTGAAAGAAGATGCTGCCTATTGACTGCTTTTTGGGAATGTCAACACTAGAGCCCACAAAACAGGGAATGGACACTTGGGCTGCTGTAGCATAGCGTCTTAAACTGCTAGCTGCAGGGAATATGCTTGCTCGAGGGTTGACAGTTTGAAGCCGCGAGTTGGAGTGAGCTCCCGCTGTCAGTCCTAGTTTCTTTCTGCCAATCTAGCAGTTTGAAAGCACGCAATGTGAGCAGATCAATAGGTACTGTCTCGGCGGGAAAGGTAAAAAGGTGCCCCATGCAGGCATGCTGGCTATACGATTGGAGATGTCTATGGACAACAGACTCCTCGGCATGGAGCAAGAGCACCTCCCCATGGCCAGAGTTGAGCATTGCCTCCAGATGTCGGAGATGAAGGGGAGGCCTTTACCTTAGTCTGTGTATCGTATGTTGCTATTCACTGTATAAAAGGCATTGAATGTTTACCTTATATGTGTAATGTAATCCGATTTGACTCCCTTTGGGGAGATAAAGTGGAATATAAATCAAATGTATTATTATTATTAATAATAATAATAATAATAATAATAATAATGATAATGTGTAGTTGAGAGGTGGAAAGCAGGAGAGATAGAGGGGCCGTTATGGTGTTTAAGGGATAGGAAAAGCTAGATGTGGGAAGGAATTAGATAAGGAGGACAGTTAGGAGGTCTGTTAGGTGTGATGATTCAGAACAAACAGCCAAGCCTTTGGTTGCACTGCTGGTATATTGCAGCTGAAATAGGCAGGGACAAAAATGAAACTAGATGAGCATATGCTCTTTAATTCTCAGATCAATTTATGAAAAGCCTTTTTCTAATAAAATTAGTATGCAGATTGCATGCCTATAGAACCTTCTTATAGTATACACAGCCTCCTGCCTCATAACCAAGGAATGATGCTGTGAATGAGAGTTTCTTCTCCTCTTTCAGCGACACAATTCATACACAATTTATCTCTTTTATGGGCTTGAAGTTTTTCCTGATACATATCAAAGACCTTTCCGTGCCTCTCACATGAATAATAGATTCTGGTACGGCTTATAATAAATCATCTTGGTTCTTCATTTGGCTGTGAGCAAACATGGCTATTTCTAAGCATAGTAATCAGGTTGGCCTTGCAGTATTGTCCTTTTAAAATGGCTCCTTCAGCCTTAGGGTGGCTTTGATATAACTTCAACGTGAGTGAAATAAAAGGCTCAAGATTATAATGACAGCTTTCTGGTCAAGAAAAAAAAAAAGCTTTTGCTCCTCCTGCCCATAGAAGTAAGATGTGTGGATTTTAATTTCTCTGGGCCAGGCTCCAAAGTTTCTTAAGAGTATTCCATCTTCTGTAGATGCTGATGTCCAATGTCTGGGGACATGACACACTGGCTAGAATCCTTATATACGCATGTATAAGTCTAGAAATTTTAGTAAAACAATCAATGCAAAAATCCTGGGTTGACTTATCCACAGGTCAATGTGAGAACTGTACCTAGCTTTGGGTTGCTGTGAGTTTTCCAGGCTGTATGGACATGCTCCAGAAGCATTCTTTCCTGATGTTTCAGCTACATCTATGGCAGGCATCCTCAGAGGTTGTGAAGTCTATTGAAAACTAGGCAAGTGGGGTTTATATGACTGTGGAATGTCAAGGGTGGGAGAAAGAACTATTTTCTGTTAATGTTGCTATTGAACACCTTGATTAGCATTGGATAGCCTTGCACCTTCAAAGCTTGGCTGCTTCCTGCCTGGGGGAATCCTTTGTTGGGAGGTGATTATGTGTCCCTGGTTGATTTTTGTCTGGAATTTCCTTTTTGAATACCTGGGTGTGGAAATGGTGGTGGCTGGCCCCTGCATCGGTGATGGTGTTTTTCCTTCTCTGTTTTTTTCTACTCTGTAGAATCATCCTTGATGTATCCATGGGTAATATCAAAATCTACAATTTGGGCCCCAAAACCTGCCCTCGACTTATACATGAAATCAACTTATATATAAGTATACTTCTATAAATGGAAATGTGAGAGGATAACCTCCCCTCCTTTTCCTTTGCAACCTCCCAGTTCAGCCAATACAATAGAAGACTGGAAAATCCTGCAGAGTAAGCATTCAGCTCCACAGAGAACTCCAGGTAGAAGAATCCCAGCAGCTATAGGGTTTAAATCTAGCCCTATAATGGCACTCCCATCCTAAACCTATTTGCTTGAAAGAAAGGTCTAGTTCAGTGGTTCCCAGCCTGTGGGCCGCAGCCCAACAGTGGGCTGCAAGAGCAAAAATCTGATCCACAAACCTCTTTCCTCTTCATTTATTTATTTTATTATAATTAATTTTATTTCCATCCTTTCCGCAGAGCTGACCATTGCATTGGATAAATGACATCAGTTCTAGATTATTAAATATGGTTTTCTGTGGCAAGCAGATGGCAACTACTGGATGGCATATGTTCTGTATGAGAAACTAAAGCTGATGTGGTCTATCCAATGCAATTTTCTGAATCAGCACCTCAAATAATCAAACCGAATCTAAAGTTGACCAAACACTGATTTGTAACCCTTTTGGTACTCATGTTGGAGAGTGGGCTCTGGTCAAAGTGGGCCCTGGTCAAGTGGGCCGTGGTCAAAAAAAGGTTGGGAACCACTGGTCTAGTTCTTCTGTGTAAGCTTTTTTCTTACTTGGTGAAGGATTGTTTCCATTGTAGAGGAAACTGATACAGTTTAGAATGAACAATTCTGGGAAAATACAATGTTTATTTTTTGTTGCATTTTCTTCATTTTATTGTTGTTAGTTAAATCGGGTGTTTCATATGTAAAACTTGTCATGTGAGTAGATCAATAGGTACTGCCTCAACAGGAAGGTAAACATGATCGGAGATGTCTACAGACAACTGTCTTCTTAGCATGGAAAAATGGAACAAGAGCACTCCCCATGGCCAGATTTGAGCATCTCCTCCAGGCACCGGAGATGAAAGGGGTGGCCTTTACCTTGGTCTGTGTATTGTATGCCATTGTTGTTCACTGTGTAAAAGGCATTGAATGTTTGCCTTATATGTATATACTGTAACCCACTCTGGGGAGATAAAATGGAATATAAATAAAGTGTATTATTGTTGTTGTTGTTGTTGTTGTTGTTGTTGTTTACAGACAAAGCAAATGGGCCACTTTCTTGCTTTGGGGAAGTTGCCAGAAAGGCACATATTTACCCATGATTATCAACATCATCATCATCATCATCATCATCATCATCTGTAAATAAAGATGAGAGTAGCTCATAAATAGCACAAGAGGTTATCTGTTTAAAATAATACAAAGAATTTAAAAAAGATAAAGCATATTAAACATAATAATGAATTTTAAAAGATGTTACAATTGTGCCAGTAGCTGGCTAATGAATAGCATTTCCCCTTCAGCAATTGTCTTACCATTCACCTAAAATTACTGAGTTTTGCTTTTCCCCCAGCAGTGTGCTGGCTGAACTGTCTCTACCAATAGAGCCAACTGCTTAGCTGGGTCATAAGTATTTTGGGAATATGCAGGAAAAGAGAATATTTTACAAGCAAAGTAATTAATATTGATAACCAGAATGTAAACGAATCCCTACCACTCATCACAGGGTCTAGCAGAAAAAGTAAAGCAGGGTTAATCTTCTTTGTAAAAACAGAGGAAACAGGTTAACTTAAAAGCACTAAAGATTTCATAGCATCTCATGGTGAGAGACTCCAATATATGTGCTCTTCAAACACAAAGGAACAAGGGAAAACTGAAAACTAACAAAATGGAGGACAATCAAACTGAGGCTGGATCTACACTGCCCTATATCCCAGGACATGATCCCAGATTATCTGCTTTGAACTGAATTATATGAGTCTACACTGCCAGATAATCTGGGACAAGCAGATAATCTGGGATCAGATCCTGGGATATAGAACAGTGTAGATCCAGCCTGAGTGTAAACTTAGGCCCCTTCCACACAGCTGTATAAAATTCACATTGAACTGGATTATATGGCAGTGTGGATTCAGATAATCCAGTTCAAAGCAGATATTGTGGATTTTCTGCCTTGATATTCTGGGTTATAGGGCTGTGGGGAAGGACCCTAACTGATGCAAGAACAGAGGCTATGCAATGCCTAAATTGAGAGAAATAGAGACAGGTGGGTGAGGCGGGCGACAACAATGTAATACTATCTACTGACAGTAGCCCTGGATATGACATGAGCAATACAGATTTCATGTATAATCTAAATCTAATCTAAAATCCTATTTTTCTTACCTAAAACGAACAATGTTTTTTTGGGCTTCTAGTTGAAGCATCATGCTAGAAGATCTACATGTGCTTAGAGAAATGTAGCCTTTAGTTCTCCTGTGCAATTCTATGGTCTACTTCCAGTGATACTGGAACTTCCAATGGAATTTCACTATAGGGAGTGCTTGATTCCCTATTTGCTAGCTTGTTAGGCTCATTTCCCTTGTAGATTTGTTTGCCTGTGTCCTCTTACATAAAGAATGAAATAGATTCAGGAAGAAGGCCTGCCCTTTTCTGTCAAGTAAATATGGGAAATCTAAAAACAGTTTGGAAAAGTTACTTTTGGTCTATAGCTCCTAGTGATTTTTGGCTCTGTAGTCCAAACTCTAGGCTTACATTACACCTTTTCAGACTCAGGGCTTTATTGCACGAGGCAGGCAAACTGGCACGATGGCTTTGGTGAAATATCCTATTGTATGATGCCATGTGCATCCCACTTCTGATCTGATTCATCCCTGTGATTATTCCATCTCTAGCTAATGATAAGCAAGACCTATCAATAGCTCCTAATTCCGCATGGTCCCATTATCTACCTTAGAACGATGGGTCCCTTCTGTTTTTTTTTTTTGTTGCTAGCATGCTAGTAGTAAAGTGACATCAAATGGCAGGATTCTCCTTTTCTCCCCCACCGCCCTCACTGTTCTAGAGCTGTCTGCTTTATATTTTATATTTAGTTATATTTGCTTTTTTTCAAAGTTAAAATTGCAAAATTGTTCCAAAATAAAAATACAAATAAAATTCATGGAACAGTGGTAGTGTGGGAAGGCAGGATTACTAGGTTGTGTTTAAGAACAGCCATGGGATTATGAATTGGTAATTCGGTACAACTGCATCATTGAAGAGAGGGTGTGACATTGATGTTGCTGAATCAGATATGTATTCATTGTCAACGATAGTATGACTGTGGTAGAATAGTGGTTTTGTATGATAAAGTCATCAGAGATCTCTGAGCCTGCCTTACATTGTATCTAATATTTTACATCCTTGTATCCTTCCCTTTCTCTGTTTATTTAAAATAAATTGAAACAGCAACTAGGGAGGGAAAGTGTACATCTCCCCACTGCAGAAGTGACTACAAACCCATCTCACAAAATCTCCTCACAACATCATTGGTAATCACATGGTTAATATAGGTCTATACCAGTATTCACTCCTTCAGCAGTATTTAATAAAGTATTTGCTGTGAACTAGTAAAAATATATTAGTAGTTCAAAAAATGCCTCCTAAACTGCAGTGTTGGCACATGGTACATCTAATGTGTCCTTGCCCTAGAAGCAAAATGCAACTTCTCTCTGACTGAAAATATAACTTCTGGAGATTTTTTGGTGGGAACCTGAGCAACCCTGATAAATACATTGTAATTCAATCCTGAAATACACTAGGCACACATGGTATGGGGTTATTCACACAAACAAGTCTTCATTTCATATTAGCCATATATGTATGAATAACAATACAGTTTGCTTAATATTGCAGCATGCCAGTTTATAGCGTGAAGGCATATGCACATTCCTTACTTCTATCACACTCAGGAAGTCTTAGATGAATGCTCCCATTGTAGGGGAAAAGGTCCCCCATGTTGCTTTAGGGATATTCTTAAGGTGATGGAAGAAATTGCTTCACTTCATATTCTAGGGCAGCGATTCTAAGTGTGCTCTACAAAGCCCTTAGGGCTCTGTGAAACAAACTGAGGGGCTTCAGACTTTCCTCCTCTTCCCCTCCCCCCCTCCTCCTATTACTTCAAGAGGCAGGCAGGGAGGCACCAGTTGGCTGGTCACTTCTCCACCACCCGTCGCTTCCCTTCTGGACATGGACATTGGGGTGGGCAGGCCAAGAAGAGAGTGCTGTATGATCCTCTACCAGGTCCCTGCCCCACCCCCACCTTCTCCATGCCTGAGAGAAGACTGAGAGGCTCCAGGGGTGCAAGCCAGAGGTTGGTGAAGGACAGGAAGCAGGCTGAAGAGGGATCCTCTCTCCTCTGCAGGAGTCTACCGGATACCATGCAGCTGTGGACAAGTCTACATAGGGACCACCAAATGCAGCATTGCCCAAACAAGAGTCAAAGAACATGAAAGGGACTGCAGACTAATTCAACCAGAGAAATCAGCCATAGCAGAGCACTTGATGAACCAGCCTGGACACAGTATATTATTTGAGAACACAGAAATGCTGGACCACTCCAACAACTATCATGTCAGACTACACAGAGAAGCCATTGAAATCCATAAGCATGTGGACAACTTCAACAGAAGGGAAGAAACCATGAAAATGAACAAAATCTGGCTACCAGTATTAAAAAACTCTAAAATCAAAACAGTAGATGGGAACCAACACTCTGAGGGCAGAGGGCAGCTAATGACTGAACAAAGGATGCCCCCAGGCAAGAGACAAAACCTTTCCAATGCTAATTAGGGTGATTAACTGAAACATTAATGCTGGCTTCCCAGCGACAAAGGACTCTTGCCACACCCTGGACTCTCCACAGATATATATTCTTTCCTTTCCTTACCTAGTTTATCCATACCTCACAACCTCTGAGGATGCCTGCCATAGATGTGGGCGAAACATCAGGAGAGAATACTTCTGGAACATGGCCACACAGCCCAAAAGACATACAACAACCCAGGAAGCAGGCTGTTTGGTTGGTGGCCCCTTTCCTTTCCGCTTCTTATCCCATCCAATTTTTCACTTGTCATCTAGGCCTTTGCGTGAGAGGCACTGCCACTCTTTTTGTGAAAGGAAATGGCCCCAAAGCCCCAGCCCCAGAAGTGACCCCTCCTTCCCTTCCCTTCCCTTCCCTTTCGCTTCTCTTGCCTTTGCTTCCCTTCCCTTCCTTTCCCTTGCCTTCCCTTCCTTCTCTTCCCTTCCAATCCCTTTTTTCCCTTCCTTTCTTCCTTCCCTCCCCTCCCCTTCCCTTGCCTTCACTTCTTGCCTTTCCTCTCCTCCCCTTCCTTCCCTTGCCTTCCCTCCCTTGCTTTTCTTTCGCTTCCCTTGCCTTCTATCCCTTGCCTTCCCTTCCGTTCCTACTTTCCCTTCCCTTGTCTTCCCACCTTTGCCTTCCCTTGCCCTGCCTTCCCTTGCTTTCCCTTCCCTAGCCTCACCTCGCATCTTCCCTTCCTTCCCTTCCCCTTTCCTACTTTTCCCTCCTCCCTCCCTCCCTTCCCTTCTTCCCCCCCCCCCTTCCTTTCCTTTCCTTTCCTCCTGTCCCCGCAGTGGCAGAGAGGGCACCCACGTGATCCCAGTGCAGTGACTCCTGTCTATGCTCTTCCAGCCACCACCATGAGTCTTAAAATATTGTTTCCTTTATATATGATATAAAATATAATATAAAATATAGTACACTATATAAACATTTCTAAATTATAATAATATATAAACATTTAATAATATATATAAACATTTCTTAAGTACAATAATATATAAACATCTAATAATATATATACATTATATGAAATATATAATATACTAGCTGTGCCCGGCCACGCGTTGCTGTGGCGAAGTCTGGTGGTATGGGAAATAAAGTATTGAGGAATTGGTGGTAGTTAAGGTCAAGGGTAAAGGTTTTCCCCAGACATTAAGTCCAGTCGTGTCTGACTCTGGAGGTTGGTGCTCATCTCCATTTCTAAGCCGAAGAGCCGGCGTTGTCCGTAGACTCCTCCAAGGTCATGTGGGATGACTACATGGAGCGGCGTTACCTTCCCGCTGGAGCAGTACCTATTGATGCACTCACATTTGCATGTTTTTGAACTTCTGGGTTGGCAGAAGCTGGGGCTAACAGTGGGGGCTCTCTCCGCTCCCCCAATTCAAACCTGTGGCTTTTCGGTCGAGAAGTTCAGCAGCTCAGCGCTTTAACACGCTGCGCCATCAGGGGATATTATTTCCTAAAGGTTGTGAATATACAATATTTCTGATTGGTTTTTTTGTTTGTTGGAGGCAAGTATAAATGCTGCAATTAGGAAAAATGATTAGGATGTAATGGCCTTGCAGCTTTAAAGCCTGGCTGTTTCCTCCCTGAGTTAATTTTTTTGTTGGGAGGTGTTAGCTGGCCCTGATTGTTTCCTGTGTGGAATTCCCCTGTTTATTTACTGTCCTGGTTTTAGAGATTATATTGTTCTGCATTATTCTATCCCAGTAATTATTTCATATTAAAGAAGAATCTCACTTATCCAACATTCGCTTATACAATGTTCTGGATTATCCAACACAGTCTGCCTTTTCATAATCAATGTTTTTGTAGTCAGTGTTTTAAATTCATTGTGATATTTTAGTGGTAAATTTGTAAATACAGTACAGTAGAGTCTCACTTATCCAACATAAACGGGCCGGCAGAACGTTGGATAAGCGAATATGTTGGATAATGAGGAATTAAGGATAACCCTATTAAACATCAAATTAAGTTATGATTTTACAAATTAAGTACCAAAACATCATGTTAGACAACAAATTTGTCAGAAAAAGTAGTTCAGTACACAGTAATGCTATATAGTAATTACTGTATTTATGAATTTAGCACCAAAATATCACGATATATTGAAAGCATTGACTACAAAAATGCGTTGGATAATCCAGAACGTTGGATAAGCGAGTGTTGGATAAGTGAGACTCTACTGTAAATACTACATAGCATTACTGCGCATGGAACTACTTTTTCTGTCAAATTTGTTGTATAATATGATGTTTTGGTACTTAATTTGTATAACGATTACCTAATTTGATGTTTAATTGGCTTTTCCTGAATCCCTTCTTATTATCCAACATATT
This sequence comes from Anolis carolinensis, assembly GCF_035594765.1. Lineage (NCBI taxonomy): Eukaryota > Metazoa > Chordata > Lepidosauria > Squamata > Anolidae > Anolis > Anolis carolinensis. The sequence goes on from NC_085844.1 coordinate 139,808,598, forward strand.
CACTTATCCTGCCGGCCTGTTTACGTTGGATAAGTGAGACTCTACTGTATATTTCTAATCTTATATTATCTGCTCAGAACTGGATTATATGAGGCCCCTTCTTCACAGCTGTATAAAATGCAGACTGAAGTGGATTATATGGCAGTGTGGAGTCAAGATAAACCAGTGCAAAGCAGATAATATAAGATTATAAATGGGTTATATAGCTGTGTAGAAGGGCCTTGAGTCTACACTGCCATATAATCCAGTGCAAATTAGATAATCTGTGGAAGAAGTCTAAGTGAGGCCTAAATCTGCCTGTCCCCTAACTGAAACCTGGCTGTCCCTTGGTTGCTAGGCAACCAAGTGGGCAGAGATTAGCCCTCTAAACTGGCAGCAATTGGATAAAAAAATTATTGCTCTCCCTCTAATTAGGACTTTATTTTTCTTTTCTTTTTGTTGTATCAACCTTGAGGCGTGGATGATGGGTTGTGTTGTCAAATTTTGAGGTTGGGGGGCCTGTACTTTTGTTGTTTTGTGAATTGCCGTGATGCCATCACTCTTTTATATATATAGATAAATATTTCTTGGAGTTCCATGAGAAACCTTTGCTTCAAAAAGGGCTCCACGGCTGAAAAAGTTAGAGAACCCCCGTTCTAGGGAATGATGGGGTCATATTTTCCAGAACCCCACTATGTAAAACAAAAATATCACCCACATCCCAATTGGGATAGCAAGTAGATTGAACTAACTCCCTGAAGTGCTAGTTTTCTGCATGCATGCATTTTTAAATCATAGCTGATTGTTAACTCGTGGCACATAAATAACAACCTCAGGTTGTTTAGTCTGTCTTAGAATTTTAGTGTCTTATTTGCTCCATGTATAAATCAAGTACGACTTTACATCATTTCTTTTCTATGAAGTCTTTGTCTTCTCTCCCCATAGTTACTCATTCGGGGAGAGAATTATGATTCCAAAAAGGCTCTTCAGGCACATAAGTATTTGGTTCATGTATTAAGATACTGTAATTTGAGTCGTTCAAAAGATTAGGCTGAGATATATATATATATATATATATATATATATATATATATATATATATATCTCAAATGTGATATGGCTGTATTCTAAAGCAATTTCATTGAGTTCTAAAATTAGAGTGTATAGAACAAAATTTAAAAATATATAATGAAGTGTGTTACAGCTAGCGTATCTGTTGATTTAAGGATTATTATTATTTTTTTTTTAAAAAACCAACAAATCACCTTGGCATGCCTTTTATCAGAAATCATCCTGAAACTTTTTAATTTATGGGCTTTTATTGCAATCCTCAATTCATCCTGAGTAGTCTATTATTAAGTGTTCTTGGGGCTCTTATTGTTCTTTATCGAAGGATTGTATCTCCCTGCAATTCATCTGTAGTCATTCTTCATAGAGAAAATCTTTCATATTAGGTTCCTTTCATCATTCGATGACAACTCTTGAATGCATCATTATTCAGCAATGGGTTTAGAAATTATAATCATTAGGCAATTTTTCATATAATCTGATTTTATAAACTGTTTCTTTTTATTATCTTTTGATGGAAAACAGTAAATGCATCTGTCTGTTTTGATCCTCCCTGATAACTGTAATAGAAAAACTAAGTAAGAACATCTTATTGAGGAAACAGCCGTGCTGGATTTCTCATATGCATGAACCGAAAGGTTATTTAATGTGAAGGAAAAACCCCTCTCCTACTTAATGAGACATTCTCAGCGCAAATATCTAAACATTAGTACTCTACTCCTTATGCATGACTGTCAAGGTTCAATTGGCTTTGTACTCCAGAGAGGGTTATTGTGTCACACGAAATGTACAATTAAAACAAAACAGGGAGTGGGGAGATGACAGCATTTCATACATATTTAGGGCCCACTTCTCAGTTACTTTATGAGGCCTCTTGTCCCTTGAAGGATTTCTATAGAAAGCATGAAGGAGAAAGCACGTATGTAAATGATCAGGTTAGGCCTGATGAAGCCCAGGTTCAAATCCTACTTATCCTACAAATGACTATATTTTTATCTCCATTTGTTTGTTATAATAATAATAATATTAATAGTAATAATACCTTGACAAAATTGAAGGAAAAGCTGCTAAGGAGAAGACCTGGCTGTGGCTCAGGAATGGGACACTGAAGAAGGAGACAGAAGGCCTGATCCTTGTAGCTCAGGAGCAAGCCATCAGAACAAAGGCAATTAAGGCCAAGATCGAAAAATCAGCTGATGACCCAAAATGCAGACTGTGCAAGGAAACCGACGAAACCATTGATCATATCCGCAGCTGCTGTAAGAAAATCGCACAGACAGACTACAAACAGAGGCACAACTATGTGGCCCAAATGATTCATTGGAACTTATGCCTCAAGTATCACCTCCCAGCAGTAAAGAACTGGTGGGATCACAAACTTGCAAAGGTAATGGAAAATGAACATGCAAAGATACTGTGGGACTTCCGAATCCAGACTGACAAAGTTCTGGAACACAACACACCAGACATCACAGTTGTGGAAAAGAAAAAGGTTTGGATCATTGATGTCGCCATCCCAGGTGACAGTCACATTGACGAAAAACAACAGGAAAAACTCAGCCGCTATCAGGACCTCAAGATTGAACTTCAAAGACTCTAGCAGAAACCAGTACAGGTGGTTCCGGTGGTGATCAGCACATTGGGTATCTATATCAAGATAGGCATACTTGAAAAAATATATAAGGGAAGATGAATCTAGGTGGAAATACAGTTGTAAAGTGACAAGGAAGTTTCAATACAGATAAGGGCCAGGTATAATGGACTTGTTTAGTCAAAGGCATGACCAAACACCCATGTTTTTAACTGTTTTCGAAAGATGGCGAGGGTTGGCGCTAACCTAATTTCTCTGGGGAGGGAATTCCAGAGCCAGGGAGCGACCACGGAGAAGGCCCTCTCTCACGTCCCCACCAACCGCGTTTGCGAAGGGGGAGGAAGTGAGAGAAGGGCCTCCTCAGAATATCTAAGAGATCGCACAGGTTCGTAGCAGAAGATGCGGTCGTGAAGATAGGTTGGTTCCGAACCGTTTTATGGCCTTTGGAAAAGACCATGATGGTCTGATGAGGGTGTTGAGGATTTTTTTTGTTAGTTAGGCTTAATCCCTCATATGGAACTACAGTTTTCAAGATTCCAAAGAGAAAGTCAAATGCTAACAGGGTGGACCCTAGGTATTTTTCAAGTGTAGGCGAACAGAATTTTGGTGCCCCCCCCCCAAACCAATAACTGAAAAATAAAAGCATTGGATAAACGAAAATGTTGGATAATAAGGAGGGATTAATGAAAAGCCTATTAAACATCAAATTACATTATGATTTTACAAATTAAGCACCAAAGTGGCTGAGGGGGAAAAGGAAGGAAGGGGCCTGAGGCTGTGAGGAAGGGTGGGAGTTGAAGTCCAAAACACCTGGAAGGCCCCAAGTTTGCCCATTCCTGTGGGAGTGCCTCAACTGCGCCCCCTAGAGAGTGGCGCCACAGGCAAGTGCCTAAATTGCCTCTCGGTTGAACCGCCCCTGAATGCAACAAGTACAAATAGTGCATTGGTGAATGTGTCAACTATTTTTTTTAGCCTTGTTGTTGTATTGTTGTTGTTTTTGTGTGCCTTCAAATATATTATAGCATTTCCCCTTCTGCTTCTCCTTTTGCCTTATCTTTCTATAAATCTGAGCAAACTGTCTCTATATTCCCAAAAATACCAGATCCCATCTGATCTTGGAAGTTAAGCAAGATCAACCCTGCTTCGTCCTTGTATGGGAGACTACCAACAAATACTAGATACTGCAAACTATATTTCTAATGAAGGTAAACTCACCTCTGAATATTCATTACTTAAGAAAACTCTATGAAATTCATGGGGTCACATAAGACAACGTGTGACTTGAAGGCACACACACAAGGATTGGAGAGTATGACTATCCCAGCTGAGCAGAAAAGAAAACAAATGTTTCAGCTGGAGGTTTAACATTATCTGGAAAATGATTCAGACACTTGAAATTGTAAGTTTAGTATAGTCATTTCCACATCTAGTGGCCTTCAGATGTAAGTCAGTGTGGTGTAGTGGTTTGAGTGACCTTGGGCAAATAACACTTTTTCAGCTTCAGAGAAAGGCAAAGGCCTAATCTTAGCAAGAAAACTCTGTGATAAGTTGCCATAAGATGAAAATGACTTGAAGGAACACAACAACAACACCAACACAACAACAACAACAAGCCATTCAGACAGATTAAACTAGTTCCCATCATTGTCATGGGATAAGGTCGATGGTTATGTTGGCTAATAGAGATTAGAGATACAGTTCAGCACATCTAGAGGATACCCATTTAGGGGATGTGGGTTTGGAGACATCCATATTATTTGTGGCCTGTATTCTTAGCAAAAGTAGTTACAGTAAACTGTGATTACAGAATATGCAAGGATATCTTGTTAGCAGATCCTAGACTTTTTCTGGGAATCTGGAAAGTTCAAGTGGTTTACACGTGTCTAGATGGAGTACAGGTTGAACATTCTTTATCTGGAATCCACTGTACCCCCAAATTGTCCGCATGGGTGGCTGAGATTGTGACCCTTTTGCTTTCTGATGATTTGATGTATGCAAATTGTCTCATGTACAAAATTATTAAAATATTGTGTATAGAATTACGCAATTAGACTTAATGTCAGGATAAAACCTTTACCTTTATCTTTATGTGTGTGAAATGTATATGAAGTATGCTTCATATACATTTCACACACATAAAGATAAAGGTAAAGGTTTTCAATGCCATGTCTAGACCCATCTCCAAGATATATGTTTGTGCAAAGACAGGTGTTACAAAATAGTAGTAGTAGTAGTAGTAGTAGTAACAACAACAAATACAGAATACCTCTGTTCCTAAGCATAAGGGATAATGGATGCTCAACCTGTATAAGGAATCAGGTTTTGCCCATAACTGACAGGAAACAGCTTGCAGCACAGATCTTCCATTCTACGACAGCCAGCTACACATCCCAGAGCTACCAAACGGAGTGCTTAGTACACCACAAAGCAAGCTAATAGTTTTCCTTCTAATATTTAAGACTCTATGTGGCACATTTATTTCATCACATGAGATTTAACTCTTTCAGACAGACCTTTGTGAAGCAATGTGTGAATATGACCCTAAGTCAAGTTAGGATCAGGGAGGACACTTACAGTGGGCAACACTGAATAGACCCTGTCTTGACTATGCTTATCCTTAAGGAGGTTCAAGATAGACCAAAGAGTAGGTAAAGGTACAAGTAGCAGAAGATATTTCCTCAATGTCAGTCCTTAAGGGAGTCTTGGCAATATGGCCTCCAAACTGAGGGTGCCTTGTTTGGAGGTTTCCAAGTCAAAATTCTAATTTACGTAGTAAGGAATTTAAGAAGACTTTCATAGTAGCTGGCCTCTGCTTGAACAACTCCATATTACGTTCATGACACGTAAAGAGTGAAAACAGTGATAACAAGTGTTGTCCTAACAGTATAGATGATGAAAACAGATAAACAGCTAGGGGGTACTGAGGTTATTTTAGAATGAGTAAGGCAAAGGGATATGTATTATAATCAGGATTGTGAGGGCATAATGCCTGATAACTTCAGCAACTTCTCTATCTAAGCATTTTTGGTTATCCAAATATCCCTCTGCTGTGAGTAGGGATATGTGAACCTAGTGTCATTTTCTCGATGGTGAGCCATCTGACTACCTGTGATATTCATCACCTGGCAAATGTTGCTCTTTGAAAAAAAAGGGGGGGGCATAAGATGTGAGGCAGACACTAATGCCATTTTTTGTGTGTCAGGAGCAACTTGAGAAACTCCAAGTCACTACTGGTGTGAGAGAATTGGCCGTCTGCAAGGACATTGCCCAAGCGAAGCCTGGATGTTTTTTGATGTTTTTACCATCCTCGAGAGAGGCTTCTCCCATGTCCCCACATGGAGCTAGAGCTGATAGAAGGAACTCACCTGCGCTTTCTCCGGGTTGGATTTGAACCGGCAATCTTCAGGTCAGCAACCCAACCTTCAAGTCACAGCCCTGCCGGCACAAGGGGTTTAACCCACTGTGCCACTGGTGGCTCCTAATTACTAATGCCATTACTGACCAGGATGATGCAAGTAGAAACACTGCACTCAGAAGAGAATGTCCTCATCTTTGCCTCTAATATCCTTCTCTCCAGTGAGCAGTCAGGTGTTATTTCCTGGAGTATGGACTGGTTGGATCTCCTTACGGTCCAAGGCACTCTCAGAATTTTCCTCCAACAGCACAGTTCAAAAGCATCTATCTTCCTTCACTCAGCCTTTCTTATGGTCCAGCTCTCACATCCATAGGTTACTATGGGAAATACCATTGCTTTAACTATGTGGACCTTCATTGCCAGTGTGATGTGGGGTTAGGGATTGGCATTAAGCCATCTGAGGTCCTGTGAAGAAAGAAAATCCATTGGGAATGGTGGTATATAGTTGATCCAGGCAATATAACATGTGCTTGAGCAATCCAGCAAAGAGGAGCCCAAGCACCCTACATAGATGAGGTGTGGTAGGAGTGTCCTTGGCCCTTTCCCTTAGTGAGAATGTAAATTAAATGACCACTGAAGCATATGAAGAAGTGGCTAAGCCTGGCGGGTATGGCTGGGTGGGCCTACTTGGCAGCTTTGTGGCAATTGATGTCAAGGTTCAGTCAAACTGAGACTTAGCCATGCCACTTCACAGTGGCCTGTGAGAGAGATTGCCATAGATTTCCCCCTTATGGTAGACCATTAAATGATGGCATAAAAATGTAAAGCAAAAGGCTGATGCCTGATTCATCCTTTTCATCTGTAATAGTCCTGAAGTAGGCATGGCCTTGAGGAAGGTATTTTTCTTAAAAGCTCTGGAAACCAGTACTTCTAAATGTATTTGACAGGAATGTATGATATCATGCTACAGAAGCTAAGAAAAAAGAGAAAGAAAGCCTGAGCATCCTTTGAACAGAGTACCATTATTCCAAGGCATGTTTTGGAATGGCAACCACTGCTTCCACTTTTGGATGCAACCAACATTTTCAATACATGATTATAGAAAGGGGAATTCTAGTCCAGCACAATCTAATCTAATATACAATAAGGATACCTGGGGATGTAACTCAGGTAGTTACTTGGACCATACACTATTTAGCACAAGCATTATTGAAATTGAAAATCTATACACACAATAAAAGTGAAAATATGTATTTGTGTATGTGTGTGGGGTGTCCACTTACACAGACAGGCTCCCACTTCCACAAATAGCCATAGCTCCTACTACTCAAGAGACACTAATGGCCCCCCTCCAATGACATTGCAGGTTATAGCGAGCACCTTGAACATGTACAAAAGCCCTGCCAATATCTTCCATAAACACCATACTGCCCACCACCCAAGTGAAGGCTTTCATACGGGGGCATTTTCATCCTAGTTTTCATTTTTTCCTCCACCACAGACATCCCAATGTTTCTTAGTTTCTCCATTGGTGTGGAATTTGCATGATCCTGCCCACTGCCTCTCCCATAACCCTTTCCTACTCTTTTCTATGGTGCACAGCAAACAGAGCAGAATTGATTAGCAACTGAACATACTGGAAGGGTTTAGGGAACTGACTCAACATAATGGAAGTTGTAATTCACCCTGCATCAAGTCAGAGCTCTGTGATGCCCCCCCCCCCAAGCAATGGACCAAATTTGGCACACAGAACCCTCATGACCAATGAAAAATACTCAAGAGGTTTGGAGGCAACTGCCCTTGATTTATCGGAGTTGTAGCTCACATCCAGAGAGCACTGTGAACCCAAAGAACAATGGATTTGGACCAAACTTGGCACGTATACCTGATATGCCCAAATTTGAATACTGGTGGGTTTTGGGGAAAATTGCCCTTGATATTTGAGAGTTGTAGAGACTGGCATTTAAAATTCACCTGCAATCAAAGAACACTCTGAACCCCACCAAAGATGGATCTGGAACTAACTTGGCACACAGAACCTCCATGGCCAACAAAAAATACTGGAGAGCTTTTGGGGGGCATTCACCTTGATTTTGGGGAATTGTCATTCCCCTACATCGAGAGAGCACCATGAACTCAAACAATGATATGTGTGTGCCTGATACACCTAAATTTGAATACTGGAGGAGGGGTTTGGGAGGGATAGACCTTGATTTATGGAAGTTGTAATTCACCTATAACCAGAGAAACTGTGAACCCCACCGACGATGGACCTGGATCAAACTTGGCACAAAGAACCACCATGACCAACATAATATACTAGCTGTGCCAGGCCACGCGTTGCTGTGGCGAAGTATGGTGGTATGGGAAATAAAGTATTGAGGTATTGGTGATAGTTAAGGTAAAGGGTAAAGGTTTTCCCCTGACGGAGCTTACTTAGCCTTCTAACTGGCAGCAATTGGATAAAAACAATTATTCATCTCCCTCTAATTAGGACTTTATTTTTCTTTTCTTTTTGTTGTATGAACATAGAGGCATGGATGAGGGGTTGTGCTGCCAAGTTTAGTTTTTCTGGGATGTGTAGATTTGTTGTTTTGTCCTAGGCCGAAATTTCATTACCCTTTTATATATATAGATTGGAAGGGTTTGGGGGGGGGGGCTTCATTTCTGGGAGTTGTAATTCACTGACATCCAGAGACGCTGTGTCCATCACCAATGATGGATTTGGACCAAACTTGGCACACAGAACCCCCATGACCAACTGAACCAACTGGAGGGAATTGAGGGGGACTGACCCACCATGGTGGGAGCTGTAGTTCATCTTGGAGCCAGAGAGCACACTGAATCCCACCAATGATGCATCTAGAGTAAACTTGCCCAACATGACAAACTTTAACTACTGATAGAGTTTCTTGGGTTTGACCTTGCATGATGTGAGTTGTAGTTCACCCACAACCTTATGCATTTTGTAAAATAAAAAAATGACTTTTTCAAGTATTTTGGGCAATGCTGGGTACCCAAGCTAGTATAATATAAAATTAAAATATAGTTGTATTATATGTTCTTAAGACACAGAAAGAGCAATGAGTGTAACATTTTAATCTGAATACAATAACTACACGTCAGTCCTGGATTTAGAACTGATTGAATTAAAAAAAATATATTGTTGAAATGTCTGGACAAAACTGAAGACATTCTACCTTATGAAGACTTATCCATTGCTAGACTAGCAGAAAGTTAATCCAATTAAAGATATTATCTTACCAAATGTTCATCCTTGTGTTTTTTGCAAGGATGGAAAATAATGAGCAAATGGATCATTTTAAATATAATTTAACATGTTATATTTTAAACAGATATTTTAAATGGATTGAATTCAGCTTCAGGGGAGATGAAGAGTAAAACTGGATTCCAATGTATTAAAAAGCAACACACAGCATTGAAACAGAGCTCAAAGATTTCCTTTTTTAATTGAAAATACACCAGTCAGCAGGTGACAGAGATTCTCAGCCAAACATCCCTGCTGTTCAAACAGAGGCGAAAAACAAACAAGCAATTTTATCACTCCCTCTCCTTGCATATTGTGGGCATGGCTTGGTATTCTCACCGTTGGGGGAAGGGCTCTCTTTCTGTCAGCATGTGCTGCTGCCTCTCGTTGTGTTTCCAAATGAAGGATCATTTGGAGGACAGGTGAGAATGAGAAGCTGGGAAAAGAATGTGTGGAAAGGCAACACTTGCCTTGAATAGGCATCCTAGCTCCTCCAAGCACACTATCAACAAAATCATAGCTGGATATTGAACACTATACAGAATTTATGGATCTGTGTGCCTTCCTAGTCCCCACATATTTTCGTAGGTTAAAACAGGCATTAGCCCAATGTGCAGCTGGACCCATTTTGTGCACTGGGAAAATAAAACATGCATTAGGAAATACAGTAGGCTCAGCACTTTCTCAAGGTTTAGGAGTATAGGACCCATGTTAAAGTGGGAAAAACGCAAATTAAAAAGTAGCTTTCCTTTTACTTAAGAACACACTCTCTAAGAATCTCCTGTTTAGGTCTGTGGTTCCCAACCTTTTTTTGACCACGGCCCACTTGACTAGGACTCACTTTGACCAGGGACCACTTGACCAGGGACCACTCTCCAATATTAGTACCAAAAGTGTTATGAATCAGTTTTTGGTCAACTTTAGATTCAGTTTGGTTACTTGGGGTGCTGATTCAGAAAATTGCATTGGATAAACCACATCAGCTCTAGTTTCTGATACAGAACATATGCCATCCAGTAGTCACCATCTGCTCTCCCACAGAAAACCATATGCAATAATCTAGAGTTGGTGTGGTCTATCCAATGCAATGGTCAGCTCTGCAGAAATAAATAAATAAAGAGGAAGGAGGTTCACAGACCGGATTTTCATTCTCGTGGGCTGTGGCCTTCAGGTTTGGGTCCTCCAGGGCATCCCTTTGATCAACGTCCAGTGGAGAGTATGGATTTGATTATTCAAATCCATAGAAATTAAACCTGAAAATGAGAAGGGTTGACTGTAGGTTTTTATGCAGTTGGCAATATGGGATTTACTCACAAACAGTGTTAAACAGACGAGAAAAATGTAAATACAAAAATTAGAACGGCCACTATGGTCTGAAATAGAATATTATTAGGGGCTGCCCTTTGTGGCCAAGAAGCATACAGGCATGAGAATGTGATGAGATGCTTTGGATCCGATATAGTTGTGGGCCTCATGAGCTGCATCCTCTGCCCCTTTTGTACTATGTCTGCAGGGTTCCCCAATGTCTAGAAAATAGTGTTTTTCATCATCATTTTTCATGATTACATAATTTTTTCAATTATGGTTTGCTCAGCAATACCATCACTCTTCAGGATCAATGCCAATATCTTATTTCTGTTTATTTCACTCTATGCACCTGAGGAATTTGATAGAGTATATGAAAGCTTATGCTCTTACAAAGGGGCTAGAAGATTTTTTTGGATACCAATCTAGACCAAGTTGGATATGCTTTTGAATTTTTATTTCTCCTATATATCATTCCAATCATTACAGCATAGTGTAGTGGTTTGAGTATTTGACAACAGCTCTGGAAACCAAGGGTTGAATCCCTACTCTGCAGTTGAAACCCACAGGGTATTTCCTTGGGCAAATGACATTCTCTCATTCTCAGAAGGCAAAGCCAAACCCTCAATCTGAAGATGCCTTGTTCCTCTAGGATGAGATCCCCCCTGACCCCATTCCAGGTTACTAAGGAGTCTAGGACTCCTTACTACACTGTCATTATATCCCAGGACCTGATCCCAGATTATTTGCTATGTACTGGATTATATAAATCTCCACTGCCAGATAATCTGGGATAAGCAGATAATCTGGGATTAGATCCTGGGATATAGTGAAGTGTAGAAGGGACCAAAGGCAATTTTATGCTGCCTTCGTCCCACTTAAGAGCCACAGAAAATATGGACATAACAAATCAAAAGCACATTGGGATCATACATGATACTGATATTAGTGATATGTATGAATCCTCACATGCACGTTATCAGTATTTCCATGGATCTTAAAAAGTCCCAGTTTCTCCTCCTTCTGAGGAATGAGATAATATATTGATGGTCCACCAACCAACTGATATCTTGGCCAGTAAACAACTTAGCAGGATTTGGGAATCCAGTAATTTCCACATTCTGGCATTTTCACTTTTGTCTGGATGTCTCCTTTTGGATATGTTTTCTCGTGCTCTAGCTACAAAATCCTTGCTGTACATTGACATCAGCTTCATAGGAAGTAGTTCCATAATACATGAACATTTTCAAAACAAGGCATCAAGGTCTTTCTATAATACTACTGTGTACTTTCATCTAATAGATTCTTGACTGTGTTCTATAAATGCTCTCACATGCCTATCTCTCTCTGATAAGCCTTGACACAGAAATGCAAAACTCTAACACATGCAGGGGAATCTTTATAGAAGTGTAGCTCATCAACATCAGGGCTGGGTAATGTATATCCCTCCAGAGGTTGTTGGAAGGCACAGCCAAGGGTGAAGTAGGACAGGAGTTACAGTCCAGAAATTTCACTGTGTCTGCTCAACACATTTGCATTTAAAGGAAAGACTTATATCTCTTGTAGGAGGTTACACGTGTTAAGATCTTTCTGAGCTGCTCCATGCTTCTCTTCTCCTACCTTACCTTCAAGTATATGGAAATGTGAGTAGGGGTGAGAGAGAGACCTCCATTTACATTCTCATACTTATATAATATAATCGGTATTTCCATGGAACTGGAAACAGGCTGAGGATAGTGAATGATGAAAATCACTTGTGATTGTGTTTTCTTCAGAGGAGGTATTTGGAGAGTCTAATTTAGTCCTTAGTACAGTGGTTCTCAACCTGTGGGTCCCCAGATGTTTTGGCCTTCAACTCCCAGAAATCCTAGCAGCTGGTGAACTGGCTGGGATTTCTGGGAGTTGCAGGCCAAAACACCTGGGGACCCACAGGTTGAGAAACACTGCCCTAGCAGAACTGACTGGTTTGTGTTCCATAAATTAATCCCAGTTATATTTGACATCATCTGCATCGTTTTGATGGTTCTAGGAAATGGGACCAAGTCCAGTTCTAATCCCACCAAAACTTGCCTTAGGTAGTTTATGCAGAAATGTCTGCCTCAGGCAACAGATGATGGGAATCAGGATTTTGGAGGGGAAAGCTGTGCTACATAAACATGCTGGCTGAAAGAGGTGGTCTATGGGTGGTAGTCTCAGCAAGTAAATGTTCCAAAATCTTCTCTGCTCCGTCAGAAATATTCAATCTACAAGGATCAGAAACGTTCACTCCATTTTTCACCATTCCAGATTCCAAGCATATACTGTTCTCATCACCGTTGATGTCCTAATGCTTCTATGTCCTGTTCTTCTGCTGTGGGTCTTGGACAAGGACTGTGAATAGGACTGAGAAGGGAGTACAAAGGGTGTGAATGTGAGCTTGGTGCCTGCCCATATAAAATACACATTGCTGAGTAGCTAAAGCATTGAAATCTCTTGACCATTGAATGATAGATGGAGAATGTTTATCTTTCTAGAGCTGGAGTACATGTAATTTGCAAACAGCAAGAGAATGCACAATCCAGATACATAATCTGTGTTTAGTAAAGGTTTCCCCCTGACATTAAGTCCAGTCGTGTCTGACTCTGGGGGTTGGTGCTCATCTCCATTTCTAAGCCGAAGGTCTGGTGTTGTCCATAGACACCTCCAAGGTCATGTGGCTGGCATGACTGCATGGAATGCCATTACCTTCCCATTGGAGCAGTACCTATTGATCTACTCACATTTGCATATTTTCGAACTGCTAGGTTGGCAGAAGCTGGGGCTAACAGTGAGAGGTCACCCTGCTCCCTGGATTCAAACCACCAACCTTTCGGTCAGAAAGTTCAGCAACTCAGTGGTTTAACCCACTGCGCCATTGGGGATCCATCTAATCTGTGTGTACAAATGTCAAATATTTTCCAGTATAAAATTGATGCATTGCGCTACATCATATCAAAAAGGGTTCATCACTGAACATATATAAAACAGGTAAGCACTATCAATTTTATATTGCCAGCTTCAGCTGAAGGAGATAATTCCTTCTTAAATTGGTGCAGTCATGTCCAGCATACCTGATTTTTTTTTTTTGTGGAAGCAAAGTTTTAAATCTAATGAAATTGTAGATATTGAAGCAAAAAGAGTTTTGTAGGGAATGATCTGACTCAACTTTCCATTCTATTCTAATGTCATTATCATCAAATTTAGTACTTTCAGACAGACACTGAATCTCATGCAGCCATGATCTGGGAGCAATACGTTTTTAAAAACACTCACAGAATTGCATCGAAAATATTGGAATGATTACAATATTTTACATGTTAGGTTGTTGTCAAAATAATAGCAATGTAGGCAAAGTGACTGAAGTTCACCAAATGTGCTACTCTAAATCATGAAGATAGTGAAGAAGAGTTTAAAGATAATGGTGTCATGCCACAGGTAGAGATCCATTTCAATTTGAGTTTAAAATTGGATTGGTTTGTATTTAGAAACACCAATAATTTGCACTGTTCAGTATATTCAAGATGCTGAATTGATTCTAAAGGCTAATTGGGAAGTATTAGAAATGCTTTTTAAACATTGAATTTATATAGCATTTTCAGTTCTTCATAGTGATGTTCACAAAATGAAATGTCCTGCTTTTCAGTTGACATTCCTCTATATTTTCTGCATGTATTAGACACATTATTTAATTAAATACTTTTCAATGCCTCCCATTTATTAAGAATTAAAGCTGCTCTATATATCTCCATTTTCAAGGTGAAATCCATAAAGTCTTTGGAATGCAAGGTGTAGACAATGGGGATGCTTTTAATATTATTCTGTTCATAATTGACCTGGCTCTTCTTCTTCATTTATATATTTATTTATTTGAAAATAAAGCTTTTATTGGAAAAAAATGAGCCCTTCTAGTGAATAAAAATTATTGTTCCCATACAACGTAAAACCATTCTGCTTATTGAAAATACGCTCTGTTGAACAAATGTTATTTCTAATGTTCACTGAATCGGTCAGTGAATTAACAATTTGATACAACCAGATTTTTTCTTTTTTTGTTCAGTTCTAAAATATTTACAGGCATAGTCCTCAGTTTGCACCACTTGCAATTTTGATGTAGTGAAACTTTTAATTTGAAAATATTCACACACACTCATCTGGGTATTAACCCAACAAAATTGACCAAGCTATGTATGGAATGCATGCTTATCTCAATGTACATTTCCAATTTATGGAAAGATTGATTTGGCAATCTTTTTAAACAGATAGCTTAATTTCTTTTTATATTTATAGAAATAGTGGGAAAACTCTCTGCTGCACTACCCTTTCTCCGTTCCATTGTGACAACCACCACAACAAAAGAACTGGATCTTCTCATTCCTAAGGATCCTCTTCTTCCCCTTTTCTTTGTTCTTTCTGTGCCTGAAATATTCATGTCCAAAATCCCAGGAAGAAGAAAGGAAAAGGGGGGAAGGGGGGATATAAGTTCTCCATATTGTTCTTGTTCATTTCTCCATTCATTCTTCATGGCCGGGCGGTGGTGCAGGCTGGTTGGCAGCCAGCTGCAACAAATCACTCTGACCAAGAGGTCATGAGTTCGAGGCCAGCCCGTGCCTGCGTCTGTCTCTGTCTCTTTTTTATGTTATGGCATTGAATGTTTGCCTTATATGTGTGCAATGTGATCCGCCCTGAGTCCCCTTCGGGGTGAGAAGGGCGGAATATAAATACTGTAAATAAATAAATAAGTAAATAAATGATTCAGCAGTGACAGCTATGGTGTAGACCAGGCTAGGGAGATAAATGGGGAAGCAGAAAGGGCTTACGTGAAATGGAAGGATCAGAAGACATTAAGAAAACATTGTTGCAGTTCTGATAGAAGCAGAAAACATGTTGAGTAAGGAATCAGGCCCTTTTTAGCCATGGATAACTGTACCAGGCATGGGAACCAATTTTTGCCCCAATAGCAGACCACTTTTCATTTTTTTTCAACTGAAAATGCAACCTACAGTCGTTGGATGGATCACCAATGAATACCAGGTGCTGTAGGCTGCATTTTGGGGGAACAAACTGACAAAACCACCAATAATAATAATAATTAATAATAATAATAATAATAATAATAATAATAATAATAATAATAATAATAGTAATAATAATAATAATGCTTTATTTATAACCTGCCCTATCTCCCCGAAGGGACTCAGGGCGGCTTACAACAAAATAAACCACAGTGGCAAACTTCTGAGTATAACTTGGCCAAGAAAATCCTATGAAATGCTTGAGGTTGCCATAAATTGACAGGTGACTTGAGGTGACTGGACTTCTGGTTTACACAGCGTCAGTTTTTGAAAGTTAGTGAATTTTGCTATATATGTCAAGGGATATTAAAAAGTAATGCACCATGTTTGGGGCCTTTTCAAGCTGTGTATTTTCTGCTTGGGGTCTACACGTAACCTATGAGTTGCACTCATTGTACCCTGGCCTGCCTGATCTTGTATATGTTCCTACCAGGGAAGCCTGAAAGAAGGATAGGAACAACAACTGCTTCCTACTTGTGATAGCTGGTATTCAGGCACCTGCTACCTCCGATGTTAAAGGTACTATGTAGGCCTCATAAAGACAGTTATCAAGGCAATATATACAAATCAGTATCCACCATTGTAGCAAGAATAATAGAGCAACAGAGTTGGAAGAGACCACTTGGACCATCTAGTTCAACTCCCTGCCATGCAGGAAAGCACAATCAAAGTATCCCTGACAGATGGCCATCCAGTCTCTGTATAAAAGTTTCCAAGGAAGGAGTTTCCAGCACACTACGAGGCAGAGAGTTCCACTGTTGAACCACTCATATGGTCAGGACATTTGTATGATCAGGACTCCAATGAGATTCCTGAATCTCAATTTGGATGTATGAAAAAAGACATTTTTCCAGTTCTGGCAAAATAATACTGGTTTGCTGAATTACATTCCAAACTGAGCCCGGCTTGCCCATTGCTAACGGGATTTAATGCATCTGCGTTGTGAAAAATGGAAGCTCCATCCCTGAACTAAAATGCTCTTCTAAGCAGATTCCCTTAAGTACCTGCTCAAAATTTTGAATGAGCGAGGCCATGTGTGTCCACAACTTATACAGTGCAGCAGAGGAGTCCCTCAAAGCTTTTAGCGAGGAGGATGACTTGATGTCTTACTCAGCTCATTTGTGCTCAGCCTTCAGTGACATGAACCAATAAAGCATTGTTTATTCAAAGCTTAGAGGGGCTCAATGATGACTCTAATCCCTCCACAGATAGCAAACAGATAATACAATCACATTTTCTCTACATCTGAGGATACAGTGAGCAATTTAATACACCCAGTGGACGGCAAGCCCAGGACTATGTTTAATAAGAAAGCAGCCATTTTAAAATGACAAACATTACTGCCAAATGCTGTATTTCTGTACTGAAATCAAATGTGATGAATGATAAATGATGGGAGAATGATTTCTCAGAATGAATACACATAAAAGGTAAGGGAAGGAAATTAGGACAATGAATATACTATGTATAAAAACCCATAGTGTGTTAAAAATCTCATAATAGGTTTTGATCAATTATTTTGAGTGATAAATAGAAGCAGACCAGTATTTCATTCCCAGCTTATCTTATCATTTTAAAAGTTAAATGCATCAAGCCTTTGGATTAGCATTTATTATATTGCCAGTTTAAAAAGATAATAGTGAAATGCTTGGAGACAGTGCATTTGGTCTTCATAGATGTTCACAATAATGTATAATGTTTGGAATAATAACTTGTGTTATTATTGTGTGTTGGCATGAACTGAACCCCTACTGAACCCTTCTTCAAAAATTCCCTTCTGTTACATTAGTTAATATTTTCCACATATTTCCTTAATAACCAATTATGAACTGAATATTTGATATTGCAGGATGAATGATGGCTATGTTGGATATTTGACGCTATTGCCCAATATAAATGCATATGGTTATATCTACATTGGACAAATAAAGTGGTCTTAACTTTTAACTATTGCAGGGATCCACATTATGTTTGCTTGAATTCACAACAGAAGTGTGGCATCCGGCTATTAATCCAACACAAAGGGAAAAGTGTATTGGGATTTTGTTTTGGAGGTGTGGACATTTGGATCACCCCATGTGACCAGCAAGCTCTACAAGAAAACTCCTTGTGGCCAGGAACACAGCCATAGCCGCAATGTAATCTGGATGCCAAATATACCCCAGGGATGCTCCCAAGCTACACTGGACAGCTCTGGAGCAGTTTACCCTTGGAAAATGTTGATATTTGCAGACCCAGCCTATCATCTCTTGAAGCTGCTTCCTAAAAATTCACCATGTAAACAGTGTACCCCACTCCCAATGCAGTCATTACCATATTGTTAGACAGTTGCGGATAAATGAGGATGTGCCCACTATTTTCCTGTAACTGGACATACTGTAACAGACATTTGCAAATACTTTGTGGTGGGGTGTTGGTTTGCAAGCTCTTTGAAGATGACACCCTTGTAGTGTGTTTAGCTACAAGAAAATAGCTGGAAACATACCATTAATCCTTTGGAACAGAATCCCAACCTATGTTGCAACCAAAAATATGAGTTGTGATAGCTTACACCATCATAACTCACTTACAGGATGCCAGCCTATTTATTTATTTATGTATTTATTTATTCTCAGATGAGAAATAATTGTATACAAATTGGATATGGATTATGCTTAAAATAACAGTCCCAGATCTGTTATGCCTAGCATAATCCATAACCAATTTTTGAACCATTATTTCTCATCTGAGAATAAATGTAAGAATAAATCTGTACAACATCCTCATGTTTAGTTAGAACTGTCATCGTTGAGGACAGGGCATTTGTAGCCCTCTAGGCACTTGATAATATTCTACCTATTGAGATTGAGCAATGCTTTTCTGGGTCCACTATTTACATATATAAACACTTTTATTACAGTTTCCACTTTGCTGATTTTTCTCCCTAGTAATTGCCTCTAGCTGTTTTTATTTCATCTATTTTTTCCATTCATATTTGTTTTCATCTTAATCTTTTTCTGCCATCAACTTTGCTGGACTGGCCATGTTATTCAAATGCCCGTCACCGTCTCCCAAAGCAGTTATGTTATTCTCAATTCAAGAATGGAAAATGGAATGTCGCTGGACAACAAAAGAGATTTAAAGATGGGTTTAGCTAACCTCGAGCATTGTCTCTAGAAGGTCAGCTGTTACCAACAGTGCTATGGATTTTGAAGATGCACAAACATAGGGCAAAAGGAAGAAACATGCCAAGAGGAAGGCACATGAAGCAAACCCTTGTTATGGTTGTCTTCCATCTGGAAATTCTGAAAGCCATGTGGATTCAGAACAGGTTTTCACAGTCACTTACGGACCTACTGCCAAGATTCTACCTATGGAAGATAATCATACTTGGCCATGAGGGATCACCCAGGACTATAAAAATCTTCTTGGTTTTGAATTGCATTTTTATGCATAAACTCTATAACATGCATTTTTATTTTCTATAAATTAGCATGAGCTTTTTGTTTGAAAGGAGAAAGCTGGAATGTAGCCATTGAGGGCTATGACCTCTTTCACAGAAATAGAACAAAGGGAAGAGGAGGGGGAGTAGCTTTATATGTCAAAACAGTTACGTTGCAGAAGAAATCCAAGACTGTAATCCGGAAAACCAGCTTGAAAGCATCTGGATAAGAATCAAGGGAACCGGGACTCAAAAAGATCTCGTTGTGGGTGTCTTCATCTGAACCAGGATGAAGAACTTGATGAAGCCTTCTGTCAGCAGCTGACCAAACAGGCACAAAGAAGAGATATAGTAGTCATGGGAAACTTCAACTATCCTGATATCTGCTGGAAAACAAACTCAGCCAAGAGCACAAAGTCCAACAAATTCCTCACTTGCCTTGCAGACAATTTTATGGTCCAGAAGGTAGAAGAGGCAGCAAGGGGATCAGCAACTCTTGATCTAATCTTAACAAATGTGGAAGACCTGATCAATACAGTAGTCGTCGTCGGATCCTTAGGGGCAAGTGACCATGTGCTCCTACAGTTTGCCATACAAAGGAAGGCTGAAACTAAGACAAGTCAAACACGCATTCTGGACTTTAAGAGAGCTGACTTCCAAAAAATGAAGGAAATACTGAGCACCATTCCATGGACACCAATATTCAAAGACAAGGGAGTTAACGATGGATGGGAGTTTTTTAAAAGTGAAATACTCAAGGCGCAAATGCAAACAGTGCCAACAAAGAAAAAAAAAATATGACAAGTGCAAAGAAGCCAGAATGGATGTCCAAAGAACTTCTAACCGGGCTAAGACTCAAAAGAGACATGCACAAGAAGTGGAAAAGGGGAGAAATCACCAAAGAAGAATTCAAACGTATAGCCAACTCCTGTAGGGAAAATGTTCGCAAGGCTAAAGCACAAAATGAGCTCAGGCTTGCCAGGGACATTAAAAACAACAAAAAAGGCTTTTTTGCTTACGTTGGTAGAAAAAGGAAGAACAAGGAGGCGATAGGGCCTCTGCAAGGAGAAGATGGGGTGATGGCGACAGGGGACAGGGAAAAGGCAGAACTGCTTAATGCCTTCTTTGCCTCGGTCTTCTCACAAAAAGAAAGCCATCTTCAACCTCAGCAACATGAAATGGACGAAGGATTTGGGGAAATCCAACCCCAAATAGGGAGACAAGTTGTCCAGGAACACCTGGCCGCTTTAAACGAATTCAAGTCCCCAGGGCCAGATCAGCTACATCCAAGAGTATTGAAGGAACTAGCTGAGGTTATTTCAGAACCACTGACAATTATCTTTGAGAGTTCTTGGAGAACAGGAGAAGTCCCGGAAGATTGGAGGAGGGCAAATGTGGTCCCTATCTTCAAGAAAGGAAAAAAGAACGACCCAAACAATTACCGTCCGGTCAGCCTCACATTGATACCAGGCAAGATTCTGGAAAAGATCATTAAGGAAGTGGTCTGCAAACACTTAAAAACAAATGCAGTCATTGCTAATAGTCAACACGGGTTTACCAAAAACAAGTCATGCCAGACTAATCTGATCTCTTTTTTCGATAGTTACGAGCTGGGTCGATACAGGGAATGCCATGGATGTAGCGTACCTAGATTTCAGTAAGGCCTTCGACAAAGTCCCCCACGACCTTCTGGCAAACATACTAGTAAAATGTGAGCTAGACAAAACTACGGTTAGGTGGATCTGTAATTGGCTAAGCAAACGAACCCAAAGGGTGCTCAGCAATGCATCGTCTTCATCTTGGAAAGAAGTCACGAGTGGAGTGCCGCAGGGCTCCGTCCTGGGCCCGGTTCTGTTCAACATCTTTATTAACGACTTAGACGAAGGGTTAGAAGGCACGATCATCAAGTTTGCAGACGACACCAAACTGGGAGGGATAGCTAACACTCCAGAAGACAGGAGCAGAATTCAAAACGATCTTGACAGACTAGAGAGATGGGCCGAAATGAACAAAATGATAAATGCAGGATACTTCACTTCGGCAGAAAAAATGGAATGCAAAGATACAGAATGGGGGACACCTGGCTAGACAGCAGTACATGTGAAAAAGATCTTGGAGTCCTTGTGGACAACAAGTTAAACATGAGCCAGCAATGTGATGCGGCTGCTAAGAAAGCCAATGGGATTTTGGCCTGCATCAATAGGTGCATAGAGTCTAGATCCAGGGAAGTCCTGCTCCCCCTCTATTCTGCCTTGGTCAGACCACACCTGGAATACTGTGTCCAATTCTGGGCACCACAGTTGAAGGGAGATGTTGACAAGCTGGAAGGCGTCCAGAGGAGGGCAGCTAAAATGATCAAAGGTCTGGAGAACAAGCCCTATGAGGAGAGGCTTAAAGAACTGGGCATGTTTAGCCTGCAGAAGAGAAGGCTAAGAGGAGACATGATAGCCATGTACAAATATGTGAGGGGAAGTCAGAGGGAGGAGGGAGCAAACTTGTTTTCTGCTGCCCTGCAGACTAGGACATGGAACAATGGCTTCAAACTACAGGAAAGGAGATTCCACCTGAACATCAGGAAGAACTTCCTCACTGTGAGGGCTGTTCGGCAGTGGAACTCTCTGCCCCGGACTGTGGTGGAGGCTCCTTCTTTGGAGGCTTTTAAGCAGAGGCTGGACGGCCATCTGTCGGGGGTGCTTTAAATGCGATTTCCTGCTTCTTGGCAGGGGGTTGGACTGGATGGCCCATGAGGTCTCTTCCAACTCTACTATTCTATGATTCTATGATTCTAGGCTAAAATCTTCTAAAGTAAACCTGGGCCAAAATCCAATTGCTAGTCCACTCTAAAAGTGAAGATAAAGGCTTCCCCTTGACATTAAATCTAGTCGCCTCTGACTCTGGGGGTTGATGCTCATCTCCATTTCTAAGCTGAACAGCCGGCATTGTCCTAGACGGCTCTAAGGTCATGCGTCTGCATGACTGCATGGAGTGCCATTATCTTCCCACTGGAGCAGTACCTATTGATCTACTCACATTTGCATGCTGTTGAACTGCTAGATTGGCAGAAGCTGGGGGTAACAGCGAGAGCTCACCCTGCTCCCCGGATTTGAACCACTGACCTTTTGTTCAGCAAGTTCAGCAGCGCAGTGGTTTAACCCACTGCGCCACTGGGTGCTCCAGTCCACTATAGAGTGCATTTATTAAAGCAGTGGGATTTTCATAAATGTTGTTCTACCATTCAGTAACTGAGTCAGTGGGCTGACTCTAACTGACCCAATAGAATTTGAGTCTTTATGGCTTCAATAACTCACATTTACTGAAGCCATAAACAGATATGAGCCTGTTTGAGCCCTACAATCCTTCAGAGAGAGCCTTCTCTTCATCTTATTACCTTCCTAGTCTTCTTCAGTGGGCACAAGGAATGGGCTTTATTGCTGGATGCTAACAGACTTCCTTGTTCTCCTTCTGCTAGCAAGTGAAAGTTTTCTATTCCATCAGGCTTTCAGAAACTGACTTTGAGGAGTTTTTAAGGTTTACTGGTTTGTTGATTTTTTTTTTAAAAAAATCTATCTTTTAACAAATTTTAACTCTATATATTTCTTAATTGTTTTGAAAATATAATAAAATATATGTTAGATGGAATATTGTTTAGTTAGATATAAATGACATGCATTGATGGTCAGTATTTTGGATGATTTGTGAGATATATGTGAGATTAATGAGAGGCCAGTAGCAGATCTAAAGCACTCAAGCCCCATCTATACTACCATATGGTATAGTTTTGTAATGCAATTTAACTGCACTGAACTGGATTATATGGCAGCGTAGACTCATATAATGCAGTTAAACTGCATTATGAAACTACATTATATGGCAGAGTAAATGGTGCCTTGAAATGAAAATGAAGGACTCTCATTCAAAATCTTTTCACCTTAAGAACAGACAAGCATCTTGAGCTCTGACGATTACCTGGGAAGGAATCCCAATGGAGCATTGCAGCACAGCTAAATACCTAGGAGTCACTCTGGACCTTGTTTTGACCCACAAGAAGCACTGCTTGAATATCAAGCAAAAAGTGTGTGCTAGAAACAATAGCATACGAAAGCTGACTGGCACAACCTGAGAATTGCAACCAGATACAGTAAAGACATATCTGCCTTTGCGCTTTGCTACTCTGCTGCTGAATACGCATGCTCAGTATGAAATACATCTCAACATATTAAAACAGTAGATGTGGCTCTTAATGAGACATGCCACATTATCACAGAATGTCTATGCCCAACATCCTGGAGAAATTATACTGTTTAGCTGGTATTACACCAGCTGGTATTGGAAGTAGCAGCCAATAATGAAAGGACCAAGGCATGGACATCTCCAGCCCATCCTCTGTTCGGATATCAGCCAGCATGCCAATGACTTAAATCAAGAAGCAGCTTCATAAGATCTACAGAGATACTCGTAGGAACACCTCAGCAAGGAAGAGTCCAAAACCCAGAACCTCAATCAGTGTCTGAGACCAGATGAGAAACTCCCTCCTGGGCACACAGAAGACTGGGCGACTTGGAAGGCGCTGAACAGACTGTTCTCTGGCACCATGAGATGCAGCGCCAACCTTAAAGAGTGTGGAGAACAGCAAACCACAGAACACTTGCTACAATGCAGCCTGAGCCCTGCCACATGCACAATGGAGGACCTCCTTACAGCCCCACCAGAGGCACTCCAAGTGACCAGCTTCTGGTCAAAAGGAATTTAGCATAAAGCCATGTTTTTAACTCTGTGGTTTTTAAAATACATTATAACTGTATTCTCAATTTGCTTTTGACCTGATAAATAAATATTCAAAATTTAACTTTCAGAAAAAATAAGAGAATTAATCACAGTGTAGATACTTTGCCTGTGTGTACATCTCTTCTTTTTCATGAAACTGATCTTGACCTATGTTGGCTTAGCCTTTTTACATTTTTAAAATTTTCTCTAAAAACTGATCTTCCTTCACAACAAACAACTCTCTGTACAATTTACCAGACTGGATGCATCGTATTCACAGTTATTTCCTGAGAAGACATTATTCTGCTATTCAGAGCTGGCCCTAGGTATTTTTCAAGTGCAGGCGAACAGAATTTTGCCCCCCCCCCCAAACCAATCACTGAAAAATAAAAGCGTTGGATAAGCAAAAATGTTGGATAATAAGGAGGGATTAAGGAAAAGCCTATTAAACATCAAATTACATTAAGATTTTACAAATTAAGCACCAAAACATCATGTTTTACAAGAAATCAACAGAAAAAGCAGTCTCGACTGCGCCCCCATATGTTTTGCGCCCAAAGCGACCATTTAATTCACCTCATTGTTGGACCAGCCCTGCAGCTATTGAGGCTGAGCCTGCATTGGGGAACTCTTCTGGCTTTTTGATGTTTCCCAGAATGCCATCCTCTGATCTCTGTCCACAGTGGTTTGTTGATGGTTGGCATTCTTTGAGTTCACAACTATTTCCTAAGTGCTGAGCCTGACTTCTTTTCACCTACACATCAGCTTCCAAGGCTATGGCCTGAGTGTTTTATTTTCCTTTATAGTTCTGGTTGAAATACTAGATAGTGAAGTCAATACTCTTGACGTGCATGAAAAATCAGAATGTAACCATTAATTTGAAAAATTGAATTAAACAGAAGCCACTGGTTACTGGCTTCATTTTAAAAATTAAAGCTATTTTTAACAAATGAAAGGACAGGGTGCCATCTTCTGGCAAATGTTATAATTGCATTAGGAACATGGAAGTGGAACCACTGCCTGGGTTCTATGTGTGAAAATACTTCTGTCGATCCACATTTTCTGCTGTTTGCTTCATATTGGAGGCATTTGCCTTCCTGTAATGGAGATGTCCTAAATGTCAACGGCATCTGCAATTACTCACATTGTCAATTTATTCCTTGTCTTTCCTGTTAATCCTCAGTTGAGAAATATATTCCTCAGCCTTATTAACTAGCAGCCTAATCCTTTGTGCTGGATTTATCTGCACTGCATATTTTGTGCCATAGCTGTTAAAGCTACACCTTGCACATGAGAAGCCAGGAAAGGCAGAGACAAACTTCAGTTTATTTAGGTGTGCTACAGTAATTAAGCATGATGGATAACTGACAGTTTCTTACTTCAGAATTCATTAAACATGATAACATTAAGGATGCTGCGTAAGAGGTCGCTGGAGAAAAAAATAATGCCACTCTGTAGACCGCTATAGCATGTCAGGACGTGGTATCCTTCCTGGTTTAGCAAACTTTATTGTATACCTCTGATAATGGAGTAGATGTGTTCCTAAATATTACTTCTTTAACAGAAGATTTGGGTATCAACCACAGAAACAATGTAGAACAGTTGTTCCCAATCTTTTTTTGACCAGGGACCACTTTGACCAGGGACCACTCTCCAACATTAGTACCAAAAGGGTTGTGAATCAGTTTTTGGTCAACTTCAGATTTTGTTTGGTTATCTAGGGTGCTGATTCAGAAAACTGCATTGGATAGGCCACATCAACTCTAGTTTCTGATATAGAATATGTGCCATCCAGTAGTCGCCATGTGCTCACCCACAGAAAACCATATTTAATAATCTAGAGCTGATGTGGCCTATCCAATACAATTTTCTGAATCAGCACCCCAAATAATCACAGGAACAGCAGGCTTAAAAACATAGACACCAAGGTGTCCCCACTTCCAGGCACCACATGGAACGGCTCTGCTCAGGGGGAGGGAGAGGGGGAGGGAGAGGGGGAGGGAGGAGGAGAAGCAGCAGTCAGGAGGCTTGTTGTCATGCCTTTTGTGGGTAGTCAACCTTTCCTCTCTTGACATCTCCGTTGCCTCGGCACTATAAGAAGGCTTGCAAGACCAGTTACTCTCATTGCAATGGTGTAGTAACGGTGAGGCCACAGACCATATTTTAGTTCTGGGGACCATTGGTGGTCCATGGACCACAGGTTGGGAACCACTAACATAGAAAGAATATGTATAGATTCCCACGACAAAAGACAAGAAAATAAAAGCAATTTCAGGAGTTAATTTAAAAATAGTCAAATTCATGGATGAAGCAGTAAGATAAGTAAACATTTTAAAGGTTTTACAGACCACATTACACTTTTTGAAAGATATCTGCATTGCCTTTTGTCTCTTAGAGCCTCTCATTATAGAAGTCTAAATGAGCACACATCTTTGAGGCATCCATTGAAGGACTGGTTGATGCAATTAAAACTTCAGTTAGAAAGAGCCCTCCACTAGCCACAAGTGTTCAGAACAAACACATCACTTCATAAAATAGAATTTCTCATTTCTAGTTGTGTCATTGTGTGTCTTTAAATCATTTCTGATCCTAAGGTAACATTGTCATAGGGTTTTCTTTGAAGGATTGCTTCAGAAAACATTTGCTCTGTCTTCATCTTGCCCAAGATCACCCAGTAGTTTTCCATGGCCAAGCAGGGATTTGAATTCCAGTCTCCAGAGTCCTATGACCTCATCACATGGACTTTATTGCCCATCCTACAACTGTTTGATCACACTTCAGGCACCAAGCCCTCAGGATTCCATCACACGACCTAGATCTACTTCTGGTGGGGCTCCATGCCTGAAGTGAGGTCAAACTGTCATAAAATGCAGTGGTATGAACACAGGAGGCTTCCTGTATTCATAGAATTTGGGCAGTGACACTTCGTCCTGTGGGATGAGGTAAGGGGCAATGTGGGGGGCACAGAGTAATGGGTTCCCCCTGCCCACCACCCAGGCCCGTAGCCAGGATTTTGTTTCAGGAGGGACTGGGATTTTGGTTTTGGGGGGGGGGGGCTGAGTTTGAGCGGGAGAGGGTCTAGGCTAGCAAACCTTTTGTATCATTATCCCAATACCCCCATGCATATAGGATATATTATTGAGCATGGTGATCAGATAATGATATGAATAAACATAACAATTTAAATAATAAATGTAATGCCTTCTTGCGGACCACCCTGAGAATTTCGGGGGGGGGGGGGGGCTGAAGCCCCTCAAGCCCCCCCCCCCCCCCCGGCTACATGCCTGCCCCCACAAGATTTGCCACAATCCATGGCAAATCCCTCTGCTATTGCCCACAAGTTTGACCTCAATGTGATGAGGTCCCTAGTCCAACATACAAATTGCTTCACCACTCCGGCTCTTACTTATTTCTAGTAAAGAGGGAAATCAGGCTCCCTATGTCTCCCATGCAACCACAGAAAGTCTCCTTTTTAAAAAAATAATCATAATAGAGATTTGCACTGGAAGCCACCAGCCTATACAGGGTGCTAGGAGCCATCATGGCATAGCGTTTTGAATGTTGGAATATAAGCCCTTCCAGACAGGGCCAAAATTCAGGCCCTGTCAGATATTTATCTGAGGCATCCAGATGATGCCTCAGGTAAAAGAGTATTAATTTGGGACAAAGCAGGACATCCTTGCTTTGACCAAATTAAATAGATACCCCATCTATCACAGGGGTATGGGCTCTGTGGGTTCCACAGTCCCAGGAGTATGTCCCCACAGCCCAATTCACGTATTCGTGCCCTTTGAGCCCAGAAGGCACCGCCCTTCCCAACCTCACCAAAGCCTTAAAAATTTTTGAAGGATTTTAAAAATTTTAAGGCTTTGAGGGGGAATTGGGATGGCTCCATTCCAGCATGGTAGTTACTGTGCTGGAATGGGGACAGGCCTCGGGAAAACATGGTTCTTTTGGGCACCCGTAGGGACTTAAACCCACTCCAAAGCAGGTTTAAGCCCTACCTGGAAGCACCCAATAACTCTAGAAATCAGAGTTTAAATCCTCTCTCAGCTGTGAAAACACAATGGGTGACCTTGGAACATTCCCACTCTAATGCTGAATCTACACTGTCAAATAATGCAGTTTCAGAATGCATTTTAACTGCTTTGAGGTGGATTTTATGAGTCTACTCCACCATATGATCCAATTTGATACAGTTAAACTGCATTTTGAAACTTTATAATATAGCAGTGTAGATTCAGCCTCAGTCTCAAGAGCAAATTTTATATTAAACTCAATACAACTTTTATTCCAGAACCAAGAAGGAGAAGTAGGGACACTTCCAGACAGCACAAAAATGCAGATTTTAAAGGAGGACAAAAAATTCCTGGACCCGAGAACATGTCCCCATACAGACCTATCAGTCCCGGAATTTCTTTCTTTCCCTGCTAACAACATAGGCTTCCTCTGTATTGGAACAAGATGGAGGGTGGATGGGGGGACATTAGCCAGAAGGTTTTGTTTTTTAAAAAATGATTCTGTTATGTTCTGAACCTTATTCACACATGTGAATATCAATACAAACAGGTTTGCATGAGTGCATATGTGTTTTAGTACATAACAGAGGGAATTTTTTAAAAAAATACTTCTGTTGGACTCTCTCTTCCCCCAATTGTTTATTCAAATTCTGTTTAATATTAAAATTTTAAACTAAAGCGTTTCTGAGAATTTTATTTGCTCTCCATTTGTGCTTCCTTTAAACCAGCTGTGTAGCTGTTTCACAGCCAAATCAGCTGATTAGTTGTTTTGGGCTTTTTAAAAATGGACATGTGCTGGAGCAATCTCCACAGGTGGGTGGGAAAGAAATTACTTGTTTTTTTGTTTTGTTTTTTGCAAGTACAGGGATATACAGTGAGGCGAATATGTGCATTTTCCAGCTGGAATAGGGATAAAAGGGACCTTTTTACCCTGTGTTTTTGGTCTGTTGCAGTGAATCAGCATGCATTTAGCACTAGTGTCATGTAACCTACTATCCCCCTTTTAACTTGGGAAATGCTGTGTTTCAGGTGCTGTGTAGATCAGTGGTTCCCAATCTTTGGGCCTCTAGGTGTTTTGGACTTCAATTCCCAGACGTCTCAGCCAGCTTACCAACTGTTAGGAACTGTGGGAGCTGAAGTCCAAATCACCTGGAGGCCCAATGGTTGGGAACCACTGTTGTAAATGGACCCTGAGATGGGATGAGATATTCTGTCCTCACAAGGAAACTATCTATATATCAAGTATGGAAAACATGTAGCCTTCTATATATTGTTGGACTCCAGCTCCCATCAGCTTCTGCCAGCCTGGCCAGTGGTGAAAAATAGTGGGGAGGTGATGTTTAACAACTTCTGTAGGCTTGCAGATTCTCTGTCCTTGTTGCAAAGGCTTGCTTCGTACCATCATGTCAGTATGCTGGGGCATGTTGTGTGCAGTTGCTAGAGTCAGTCTGTGGCCGTCAAGGGCTAGAATGCTCTTGCTGTCTTATGCTGAAAGAAAATGGAGTCATGGCAGCACTAGTGCTTTTGTGTAGTATAGTACAAGGAAACACTGAGGACTTCACTTTATTTATTTATTTATTTATTTACAGTATTTATATTCCGCCCTTCTCACCCCGAAGGGGACTCAGGACGGATCACATCACACGTATAAGGCAAACATTCAATGCCTTAACATAGAACAAAGACAGAGACAAACACAGCTCCGAGCTGGCCTCGAACTCATGACCTCTTGGTCAGAGTGATTTGTTGCAGCTGACTACTTTATCAGCCTGCGCCACAGCCTGGGCCAACCCCTTTATCCAGCTGCACAGTGGTATGTACTTCCTCAGATAGTCAGTGGCTAGGAATTGCACTCTGACATTGTTTGGACGCCATAGTACAGCCAGAGAAGATGGAGATCTTATTTTCCCAGATCCCTTGTGTCAAATAAGATCTTGACCCAGATATCTAACCTGCATTCCCACAGAAAACCCAAACATCTCAATTTTTTTTTTTGGCAGCCCTTTTCAAAATGGTGACCAGAAGACCATATTTTCTATCATCATTTTGAGAAATACTGTTCTGGAATGAAAATGAAGATGTTTGGGGACAGTGGCAGTTTCTATTGTGTACATTTTCACAAATGGTGCGGGGCTTTCTGTGAAGTTTTCAGGCTAAAGATGTTTGATACTGTGTTGATACTGGTTGCCACACTTATTTTAAAAGTCATCTTAGCAGTGAGTTCAATACTTTAACAAAGGATTTCTGTATAAAGAAGTTCTTACCTTTGTCCTGAATCTCCTGCAGGTAAACTGTGGGACCAAAGACTTAAATTAATACCCCTTAATTGTACATCATCTTTGCTTCTAATTTCCCTACCAATTTCTTTGAAATGGATGCAGGTCCAGAGTATGATAAATAGATCTGCTACTATATGTCTAGTTCAGTCCTTAGTCATGCTCTTGCTACTGTTGACTTAGTTTCATTCCTAATGAAGGCAGGTATCTTGGAAAGCAAGACTTTTCCCAGGCTTGCCACTCTGCAAACAAACTGACAGGAGGTATCATATTATATTTACTCAATTGCCGTCTCCAGTGTGCCAAGCATCTTGTACCTTGACAGGTATTCTTTAACACGTCTATCACAAACATAGGGTTTGACTTGTGTAACTTGTTTGGCTTTCCCTTCTTGCTTCAACAGATATTTTGGATTTAAGGGTAGAAAACTAGGAACAAAAAGCCACAGCATCCTGACATAAAAGTGTTGAAAAATCACAAGAGGCAGAACAAGCTGAACCAAGCTTGATCTCAGGCATGTATACTTAACCTGGAGCTATTGTTCTGACATTCAGCTAAGCCAGCCTTGCACAGCCCAATGCTCTATGGAGTCACTAGACTACAACATCCATCCATGGCCTAGTCCTGCACCAGTATCTGGTGGCTGTGATGGACTGGATGAGAACTAATCCAAACAAGACAGAGGTCTTCATGGTCAGTCATGAAGCTGATCAAGGTACAGTAGAGTCTCACTTATCCAACGTTCTGGATTATCCAACGCATTTTTGTAGTCAATGTTTTCAATATATCGTGATATTTTGGTGCTAAATTCGTAAATACAGTAATTACTACATAGCATTACTGGGTATTGAACTACTTTTTCTGCCAAATTTGTTGTCTAACATGATGTTTTGGTGCTTCATTTGTCAAATCATAACCTGATTTGATGTTTAATAGGCTTTCCCTTAATGCCTCCTTATTATCCAAGATATTCGCTTATCCAACATTCTGGCGGCCCGTTTATGTTGGATAAGTGAGACTCTACTGTATAGGGTTACACTCCCCCTAAAGACACAGGTCTGCAGCTTGGGGGTTCTCCTGGACTCATTGTTGACCTTTGACACTTAGGTGTCGGTGGTGGTGTGGAGGGCCTTTGCACAACTAAAGCTTGTGTGCCAGCTGTGCCCGTACCTCGAAAAGCCAGATCTGGCCTCATCCCGGCTGGATTACTGCAATGTACTACGTGGGGTTGCCTTTGAAAATGGCCTGGAAACTACAATTGATACAAAGTTTAGTGGCTAGTCTGCTAACAGGAGCAAATCACAGGAAGCATACTACCCCTCTGTTAAAAGAGCACAATTGGCTGCCTATATGTTTATGGTCCCAATTCAAGATGCTGGTTATAACCTATAAAACACTACACAGCTTGGGTCCAGCCTTATGAACCAGCGCGAGCCCTGAGATCTGCTGGGGAGGCCCTCCTCTCGGTCCCACCACTGTCACAAGTGCGGTTGATGGAGATGAGGGAGAGAACCTTTTCGGTGGTGGCTCCCTGGTTCTGGAATGCCCTCCCCAAGGAGATTAGATTAGCCCTCACCTTACCAAACTTCAGGAAACAATTAAAAACCTGCATTTGAAAATGGCATTTGCATTTGAAAACGGCTAGTGCAAACAAGGAGATGCAGCTGTTCGGAGGTAAAATTTAAACTATAATCTACTGCTTCTATCAGTGAGAGTAAGATGCCTGATGTTTTAAAATATGTCTATGTTTTTTAAACTGTTTGATATTTATACTGATGTGTCATAGCCACGAGCTGTTTTAAGTATGTTTATGTTTATAGTTTTATTCTTAATTTATTGTGTTTTGCTTTTGATTTACAGCCTTTTGTTTGATGTCATGTATATTGTGTTGTGAGCCGCCTTAAGTCCCTTTGGGGAGAGGGGACAGGATATAAATAAAGTTTATATTATTATTATTATTATTATTATTATTATTATTATTATTATTATTTTCACAAAACGGACACAAAAATGAGTGAGGAATTTCACCTCATGCTGACGTGGAAACAGTGTGAAAATCATACACAAATGCCTCAGTGCTGCCCAACCCAGTTTGGCTCTACTTGCTGGAAGCAAAACAAGACTCACACACTTATTTCCTTGTATAAATTAAGCAGAGCATGAAGGCAAAAGGAAAACGATTAAAGAAACAATTCATCTGTATCATATTGCACAACCTATTGTCAGAAAATGCAAAATCATTAAATTCAGGAAAAGGGTTGGTTCACACATATATATTTGTTGTTTTATTATCATAATTGTACCCTACACTTGCATGCATGAAAAAGCCATTTCAGAAGGAGCGGGTGTCTGCACCGGGGAAGTTAAAAATAAAGATATAGGTTTCCCCTTGACATTAAGTCTAGTTAAGTCCGACTCTAGGGGGTGGTGCTCATCTCCATGTCTAAGCTGAAGAGTCAGCGTTGTTCGTAGACGCATTTCTACTCAAAAGTAATTCTTGCTGAATACAGTACAACAAGACTTATAGCTTGTAAGTATATGTAGAGTTTCAGCCTAAATCTACAATCTTACTAGAGTTCAGTATAGGCAGCAATGCAAAATATATTTACTAAATTTAATCGAACACAGCAGACCTTACTCCTGAATAATCATGGTTAACTGGCTGTTAGATTTTGTAAGAATACTTTACACTAGGATTTTTTGATAAGAGAAATATGTCAGAGCGCGCTTTGGATAAGCATACACGCAGCAGAAGACCCACGTAGAAGCACTGGTACCAGTAACGAGGCTTGAGACTTCAGCTATCTATAAACAGGTTTACTGGTGAACGGAAAACTCTCACAAGACGACATACATACAGACAGAGTGCAGAGAGCAGATAACCAGATAACCAGAGAGAGAATACAGGAAGCAGAAGGCTATATATATAAACACCTCTGCTGTATGATGCAACACTCAGTTAACTCTTTACACACTTGCATAGTGGACAGCAGACAGTGCATGATGCAATCACAGTATATGATGCAACCCCCAGCACACATTGCATACATGACTCAATTACATTTAAACAAACCTATGTACAATCATTCCCACTTCAACAAAATAATCACATTCAAGGGCTATAGTTCTGCTCACGGAAATGTGCTGAATTAATGTCATCCTGGAATCAGAGAGGGACAAACAACTGAGCAGCAGTCTTGCCCAAGCTCCAATGAAACGCATGGGAGCACACCCACATTAAGGGCTTGGTCATAAAAAAAAGTGTGCTTGGTTCTGGAGGCCCTGGTTATGCAGCATTAGCCAAGTTAACAGGCAGTGGCATGCATTCTGCAGATAGCTGCTGAAGAGTAAAAAAATATCAACAAATTGAATCTCAAGTAGAGGGTCACTCCAATCCCAGTTCAAACAGATCAGTTTACTCCACACATTTCAGGCTCAGCAAGTTTTCTTTAGGCTTGGAGATGATATATTCAAGTTCAAACTTATAACTGCATTGACTAAGATTTCCTGGAGGAAAAGATGTTGAAGGATGGCATATTTGTAAAAGAAGTCATAATAAGGTGAACAGCAACAGGCAGAGATTCATTTTCTATGGAATATGTACACCCATCACGTTGTTATCGTTATTTGAAAAAGTTTACTGATAAAACCGGATAAACCATCCATAAAGATGTTTTCTGGCATAAGCCCTGTTAACAGGGATGCTAGAACAGCTCTTGGTCCTCAGGGCAAAATGGATTATCAGGCCCTCTCGTCTAGATCTTCTTACATACCAAATATTACTACTTTATTTAAATCAAATTTTAAGTGACAAAGGTTTAACTTTATTTGAAATGTACTTTGTATCAGTCCAGGCTAATGTTTATTCTGTTTTCAATACTATTCAAAGAGGTTCTAAATTTTCTGCTACATGAGTATTGTACAGTAATATTAACTTAATTATGTGACAGAAGATTATTTGGGACCCTGTTACTTTAGGTCAGAATAATTGGAGAGTATATAGTCTATTGGGCAGTTCAGGCTAATGGTATGGACAACCCTTTATGGACTTCCTGTAAGAATTCCTTAAAATATCTCTACTTAAGGCTCTTCCAGTGTTATTTATTATTCTGTTAGCCTAGTGCAGTAGTTTGAGTGCGGGACCAAAGCACTGGGAGATCAGGGGACACATCTAGTTTGTCACCACTATAGCTGCCATGGCTCTGAAATCATGATAGCTGTAATTTGCTGAGGCACCAGCACTCTTTGGTAGAGAAGGCTAAAGACATTATACAACTACAACTTCCAGGATTCCAGAGCATTGAGCCATGGCAGTTAAAGTAGTGTTAAACTGCATTCATTCTAAAGTACAGGTGAACTCAGGATTGATTCTGGACAAGTCACACTCTCTTAGCCTCAGAGGAAGGCAAGGGAAAACCTCTCTGAATAAATTCTGCCAAGAAAAAAAATATGTTCACTTTGAGAATTGCTTTACTCAGAAATGATTTGAAGGCACATAACAAAGTTACATTTTTTTATCTTGCCTTGTTAACATTGAGCTCAATACAGGATACCTGCCCCACTTTATCCCCAGTGTTGCATTCTAGCACCTTTTCACTCAGCACTACACCGGAGTCCAGTAATTCTATCTAAAATGTTTATTAAAGAAAGCAAATAAAAAGAGGTCAAAGGACAAGTGCAAAAGGGTCAGTAGAATAGAAAGTACAAAATAGCAGTAATCCAAAAATGCTAAAGTACATAAAGTCAAGACAACTAAAATCCATTGCAGTTCTTCATACATAAATCTATAAACATGAAAACAGGTACTTTTCCAAGGTACACTCTTTCAGGAAACAAAGTCATGAAATAGAACAGGAAACTTGAGAATACTTGAATCAAAGACTTGAGAGCAGAGACAGGAGAGCCATCCCTTATGGCAATGTTGTCCCCTCTGAGAGGCTTGAAGTCCACACCACTTAATTTAAACCCATCCAGGCACCCATGAAATCATGCTGAAGACACCTGGCCTTCAAGGTCTTATCTCGGATTCTCTGAGAATATCTCATTTGTCTGTTTTTTACTCCTTGTGTTCTCAGGCCTAATCTAGCTTCCCGAAAACAATCCCATTGGCCAAAGACCTTTTCTCAAGGGAACTGGAACTTTCACTTTCCCCTGTTGCCTGGGAATGAGCACAGGAATCCACATCGGGTCCGCATCTGCCTGAAGCTCTCTGCATTCACTCACAGACTCCTCACTTTGAAACTCATAATTCCCTTCATTTTCTGACCTGTCATCAGAAAAATCTTCTGCTGCTTGCTGAGCTACAACACCCAGAATAACCATGTGAAGTTTGTTCGATGAAGATGTGATTGGTTCTAATTTAATGATTGTATATGGAATAAAGTCTGGGCCTCCTAAATCCCAGTCCAAGATTCAAACCATTTTAGCACCGAGATAACTATTAGAGTAGCAGTCCAGCACCCTCTCTCTACTTACAAGTTGCCCAGGCATTGTAGAGACAAAATACTGCAACTAGGCTAAAAAAAATAATTGATTTCAACGGTATAGCAGAATGAAGGAAACCCAAAGCTGTGACAAAAGAAATGAAAACATCTGTTCAACAACTCAATTATATGCTGCCTATGGCATATTTACAAACTTATGAAATACTTCAGCTGTCAAGGAAAAGAGCATGGGTCACCCTTTCATTGGTTGAAGGCTTCCAGGAATGCTTCTGGGAAAAGCATAGGCAAGCCTGGGCAGGAAGTTAGGTCTCCTGACCTGATGTTTCTCAAATGCAATGATTGCATCAGGTCAGGGCAAAAAGAATCAGAAAGTGCTTCAAACCTTTCCGCTGGACCTTTACAACATGCGGCCCTCCAGATATTGTTGGACTGCAACTCCCAGAATAGCCAATAATGAGGAATATTGGGAGTTATAATCCAATAAAGGCCACATGATTTCAGCTCTGCTGTACAGAATATTTTTTACCTAAAATTATCTGCAAAAATTAATGGTTATTAGAGTGGTTTTATAATAATAATAATAATAATAATAATAATAATAATAATAATAATAATAATACCATTTATAATTTGGGTCTTTAATGCATAATATATGAAACACCGTGCTAAATCAGAATCAAGACCAGGGGTCCCCAAACTTTTTAAACAGGGGGCCAGTTCACAGTCCCTCAGACAATTGGAGGGCCAGATGATAGTTGTTGTTTTTTTTTTAAAAAAAACTATAAACAAATTCCTATGCACATTGCACATATCTTATTTTGAAGTTAAAAAACACCAAGCAGAAACAAATACATCCCCAATGTTAATAATAATAAAAATAATGAGGGTTGGAAGAGACCCCTTGGGCCATTTAGTCCAACCCCCTTCTGCTTTTGTGCACCAAAAGAACAAGCAAAGTACCCCTGACAGATGGCCACCCAGCCTCAATGTTGTTAATAATAATAATTATAATAATAATTTAAAAAATCACACAGCCCTAAATGCTTGGGAAATCTTCGACTTGTGATTTTGTGATACGAAATCCAGCGTATATATCTCGTTTGCTGTGTTATACTGTGTCTTTGTGTCAATAATAATAATAATAATAATAATAATAATAATAAAGAGGGTTGGAGGAGACCCCTTGGGTCATTTAGTCCAACCCCCTCCTGACTTTGTACACCAAAAGCACTAGCAAAGCCCCCCCCCCGATAATTAATTATTAATTAAATAATATTTAAAATACCATTATAAACTAGCAAAGCTTTGGAAGGCACGCACCAGGCTGCACGCACCTTCCATGGTGGAGGAGGAGGGAGCTGCTGCCGCGGGGGCCAGATAAATGGCTTCGATGGGCTGCATGTGGTCCGCGGGCCTTAGTTTGGGGACTCCTGATCAAGACCAATCTACCCCTTCTGTGATGAAACACAGAAGGCTATGACAAATTACCATATAATCCAGTTAAAATCAGATAATATGGATTTTATATGGCAGTGTAGAAGGGGTCTAAGTTACTGATCTTAATCAGCTCATTCTGCAATTTAAACGGCCAAAATGCCACTGAAATGAATGATGCTTTCTTTGCAATGTAAAATGCAAATAGAGGACCCCTGATCTGGATGAGAACCCTACAAAAACTAAGAAAAAAGAGCCTAAAGGCTTCCTCCTTCACCCTTCTGCTGGGACCTAAAGTAGAATGAATTTTCTGCATTGGCAGTTTATTCAATACAAACCAGTCCTGGACTCATGGACAAACCAAATCACACCTCACATGTTGAGAAGACTGTGGGCACTGGCAGCATTTGTGTAAGAAAACAGAAAGATCTTTGGCTGAAAGAAATATCATAAACTACCAGTAGCAATCTTGGCTAATGGTAAACCTGCCTGGGGAAATTGCATTCTCTCCATGATGTTTGGAAAGAGCACCTGAAGGGTAATGAAACTCCTCAAAAATTATAATTCTTTCAAATATGCCCACCAATCTTAACCTGAGCCCCTGGTGGTGCAATGGGTTAAACTCTTGTGCCAGCAGGACTGCTGACTTGAGGGTTGAGTTGCTGACCTGAAGGTTGCTGGTTCGAATCCAGTGGGAGCACAGATGAGCTCCCTCTGTCAGTTCCAGCTCCCCATGTCGGGACATGAGAGAAGCCTCCCACAAGGATGGTAAAAACACCAAACATCCGGGCATCCCCTGGGCAACATCCTTGTAGATAGCCAATTCTCTCACATCAGAAGCTACTTGCAGCTTCTCAAGTTGCTCCTGTCACAAAAAAATCTTCGCCTGTTGACCAGGGAGTTTGAGCTTCACCCTGCAATCCCCATGTTCATCCTTGGATGCCCAATAGAAGCTAGCTCATGCCTTGGCACTCAGGGTGATGGTATTGTGGAAGGAAACACTATTATTTGATTTTGCACCATCAAAAATTCCAATGTGACCAAATCTGAAAGGGAAATGGGCATGATGGAATAGTGCTTGTCTCTTCCTTTCTAATTCTGACATCAGGGCAGTGGCAATTGAGATGGATGGAGGGACTTTCATGCTTGTAATTGATTGAGTAAATCTCATGTTCAGAACTACTAGTTTTTCTTTATTTGTCTTTCACGCTATATATACTCTGTCACCATTCATAAATTGTTCTCCCAATCCCATTTTCTGTCTTTGGGTCTCTCCTTTGGTCTCTCCTGTCCTCCCCCCCACCCTCTAGTCTGTACTACTCAACTTGTCTTCTGCACAGAATAGGGATTAGCAATAATAATTGAAATACAAAGCAAAGAAGCCACCCATAAGCCTTCAGTCTGTATTGAGAAAAAAAGCCTCGGTTCGACTTTATGTCTTTACTGTAATTTTGTCGGAAGTGAAACAGTCTCCATTTTATTAAAAACGTCTATCCATACTCATCCCTTTCATGTGTTTTGAGTCTTATCAATGAAAAGAGCTCCATTTGTGACAGGCATCTCCAGTATCAAGTTTTCAAATTCTATATAATCTCATTCATTCAAGAAGCAATTCATGAGAATCAAATTAATTTTCAATGGGCAACTTAAGACGGTAACAAAGAAAATAATAATGGCACATTGTGCCTACTCTCAAGATAATGATCAGAAGGGAGAGGCTGTGAATATATTATCATCCTCAGGTTATTTCATTGCCCGGTGGTACTGCCAGTGTTGAAAGGATCCTGGGCAAGTTGCCTCCTTCAAGCAGCAACACACACACACACACACACACTTCTGGTCTGTATACCTTTGTGTGCCTTTAATTCACCTGTTGACTGATTATTTTGCTCATACAGTTCTCTCCTGCTTTCTTTGTTCCAAGACTGTTTCTTTGTTTGCCTTGCTTTCTTATTTCTCTCTTTTCTCTGTTTCCTTTTCTCTCTCTTTCTATCTCCACTTTTTCTCCCCACCAATCCAGGGCTCTTTCCCAGTCCCTGCCTCACACACTTCCTCCTGTTCCCCTTTCCATAAACATCCAGCAGCAACTCTTTCCTTCCCCTACACATTAAACTTAGAATTCAAGCAAAACACAAAGTGAAGCTGGAATCATACTCAACATTTTGATTTGCCCCAGCGTGGCTCAATGGTGTTACCCTAGATCAGTGTTTCTCAAGCTGTGCTCCTTCAGGTGTTTTGGACATCAGCTCCTAGAAATCCCAGTCAGCTTATCAACTGTTAGGAATTGTGGGAGCTGGAGTCCAAAACATCTGGAAGAGAACAGTTTGAGAAACTCTGTCCTAGAAGTGGCTTTCTGTCAAGCCTAGCTGTCGAAACACTGAATGATGAGGCATGCTCCTTTGCTATTCAGACCTGCTAGCAAATTTAATCTGGAAGTTTTTATACGATGT
Organism: Anolis carolinensis; assembly: GCF_035594765.1. Taxonomy (NCBI): domain Eukaryota; kingdom Metazoa; phylum Chordata; class Lepidosauria; order Squamata; family Anolidae; genus Anolis; species Anolis carolinensis. The sequence goes on from NC_085844.1 coordinate 139,848,062, forward strand.
AAAGAGTGATAGCTACAATATCAGTGAGGCAATGAAATTGCTTGGGTTTTAATTGATACTAGTGCTACCCAAGATGGTGAAGCCTGTCCCCAAAATAGATTCATCGCCTTGAATATCTCCTTTAAAGTTTAGAATAATACCCAGAGCCACATGTTCATACATAATATTGGCATAGAATACTTTCAATATCTTGGTATTTGCAATGGATATAACCCATCATGGCTCTCACAGTGACAAGCAGTAATGGCTTCTGCAGATACCAACTCTGCAGCAATTTATCATGTTATCTACAGTAAGGGTAACTGATATATTCCTGCTGCCCTCAAAGTTCTTGAAGTTAGGATTGGTTCTCTGTTTCTGTATGGCTCCCCTACTAGGATTTCTGTAATCAATAAATCATTTAATACCCTACATTGCTCCCTAGATGTGTGTCTTACGCCGTTCTATGCATTGAGATGGGTCAAACCACTCTTTAAATCTTGGCATGGATGAGAGTTAGAAAATTCTCGCTGCATATACATTTTCAAGCAGACCCTGATAGCTATATTTTTCTCTGTTATCAGATTGTTTTATTTCATAATGGTATTGTTTGGTTCATAGAAAGGTTGAAGTAATAGGCCTCTTTTTGGAAGTACTCTATAACAGACACCACCCCTCATTCTACACTCTTCACACACGCAAGCACCCTTATGTGAGAGTCGAGGGATATCAGTTTGATTTTAGATTTTCTTTTAAAATGGTAGCTGCCACCAACCTAAAATGTTTTTAGGATTTTTGTTGTTAAATGTACTTGAGATAAATTTCTCTGCCCACACTGTTTCCACCCCCTGGCTCCCAAACTGATGTTTACTATGAGGCTTTTCTGTGGTATTTAATTGTTGTATTGCTGGAACTAAAGGCTTCTTAATAGAAAGATATACTGTAAAGGCTTTTGAAAGTTGAAAATAGAATAAAAATTTATTTTCTTAAAACAGGCAAATCATTACTTCAGAGAGGTACATAAGCGTAAACGGTTACAGAAGTTCTTCAGCTTAACTTAGTTGTATGTTTCAGATTACTTCACTTAGTTTCAAACAGTTTCAACCAAACCAAACTATCTATTGGTCACATAAACCCTCACTCTATTTGCTGAGAATAGTCACGAGTTCAACTAACCTAATCTAGATAGCCCTCTGGGTTGTTAACTAACTCTAACCTAGAGTCCTTCTATTAACCAGCCCAGTAGTGAGAGTCAATCTCTTGGATTATCTCCCCCAAGAGATCCAAACTGCCTGACCTATCCTGACAGTTTCACAGCTCTCAGTTCCAGAGCCGGCCCTAGGTATTTTTCAAGTGTAGGCGAACAGAATTTTGGCGCCCCCCCCCAAAACCAATCACTGAAAAATAAAAGCATTGGATAAGCGAAAATGTTTGATAATAAGGAGGGATTAAGGAAAAGCCTATTAAATATCAAATTACATTAAGATTTTACAAATTAAGCACTAAAACATCATGTTTTACAACAAATCAACAGAAAAAGCATTTCAATACCTTGCGGAGGCAGGCCACAGGAGACAGGAGTTGCCTCGATGGCACCCCCAACAAGATGGCGCCACAGGCAACTGCTTAGTTGGCCTGGTGGTTGAACCGCCTCTGCTCAGTTCTCTCACACACAACCAAAACTCCAAAACCCAAAACCAAACTGCCTTGGAGCTCTTTTTTCCCTCTGTATTCTAAGACTTGGCTCCTCCCATCTGCTCTGGCCAATCCTAGGATTCTCTCTCTAAGCTCCTCCCTCTTTCTAACCACACTCAAGATGGCTGCCTGGCATTCCTCTACAAAATGGAGGCCTGCCTCACTCAATGTTACCCAGGCTTCATTCCCGGCCTAATAGGTAAGGTTTACTACACACTCGTAAGGCTTACAAATATGGAAGCCTTTAAGTCAGTCAAGAGCACACTTTTGGGTCTTGACTTTTGTAAGCTGACTCTTGCAGAAAAGACAACTTGTTCCCCTCCTATATCATTAGTTCCATGTGAGTGTGGAGTCATGGCAGCATATCTTTGCATTTTCCTACCAAGAGAAGAGCTTTGGCGACTGCAAGATGTAATGTGTTGCTATCAGCTGTTTTGGATGGGAGATATAAAAATGTGGAACGTTCCAAAAGGGTTTGTTTTTGTGACTTGGTCTCTGTTGAAACACTTCATAATTCTCTGTTTGCCCCAAATAACATAATATATGGATGAAATACAGGAATTAAAATTTTTCACAATGTTCCAGTGACAAGAGTGTTATAAAATTCCATATCTTCTGAACAACTCAGATGCAATCTTTTGTGAAACTGTTGCAAATTTTATTCTTGAGATTAGTAACTTTTAAGTATGTTTTCCTTTTTATCTGTGACTTGTTGTATATGCCTGTCCTGTGATTTTACTGTTGCATGCCAATAAAGGCTGTGTGTGTAATATTGACATCAAAACTGCTAGACACATCTAGGGAGAGTCACCTGATGTACTAACTGGTATAAGGAGAATACTTAGCAGGACACATATAGAGGACAAGCTATCAGAGAGAAGGTTAAAGTGGCAAGCAAGATAGGAGAAAAAAGAAACAATTTTGAATCAACATCTTAGCAGATGAAATAGAAAGAAATGAGCAGGTTTTAGTGAACAGAAATGTATCCAATCTTCAAACTTATTTTGAAGCTTATAATATACTTTATAATATACTTTTGGAGCCTCCGGTGGCTCAGTGTGTTAAAGTGCTGAGCTGCTGAACTTGCAGACCGAAAGGTCCCAGGTTCAAATCCAGGGAGCGGAGTGAGCGTCCGCTGTTAGCTCCAGCTTCTGCCAACCTAGCAGTTCGAAAACATGCAAATGTGAGTAGATCAATAGGTACCGCTCCAGTGGGAAGGTAACGGCATTCCATGCAGTCATGCTGACCACATGACCTTGGATGTGTCTATGGACAATGCCGGCTCTTCGGCTTAGAAATGGAGATGAGCACCAACCCCCAGAGTCGAACACGACTGGACTTGACGTCAGGGGCAACCTTTAACTTTAAATATACTTTCAAAACTGTTTTGACCTTTAAGGCCCTACATAGTTTTGGTCCAGGTTACTTACAGGATTACCTTCTCCCATACAGTACACCACACACACTTGAGTCCTCTACTTCAGCCTGCCAGTACCCGGCTGGAGACTGTCACCCAGAGGACCTTTTCATTGGCCAGTCCAAGACTCTGGAATGACCTACTGTAAGAGATTCGACAGCTAAATCTGCTGTCGGAAATTTAAGGCACAATTTAAGAATCATCTTTTCCAGCAGGCCTCTCCATTCAATTTTAAGTTGTGATTTTTAATCTGCGTTTTAATCATCAGTTGATTTTAACTTGTATTTTAATTCTGTGTATCTTGTACCGGTATGTAATTTAAGAATGTTTTAATGATGTTGTACCCTGTCTTCAGCCCCAGGAAGAGGCGGGAAATAGGAAATATTATTATTATTATTATTATTATTATTATTATTATTATTATTATTATTTTATTCAGGGCCATAGCCAGAAAAATTGGGGGGGGGGGGTGTTTGAAAATTTCGGGGGGGGGGGGGTTGAACCCCTAGCACCCACCACCCCTGCTACAAACCTGTCAATATCCGCTTGAGATAGTGCCTGGAGGGACTCTTAATGTTTTGCGTCTCATAGATTTAGCATGGGGATTTGGTTAACCAGGTAAAATTCATGAGTAAACCAGGTTTTTTTTTATAACCTGGAAAATTGGGGAGGGGGGTTTGAACCCCTAAAAAAAACCCTCACTACAGGCCTGATTTTATTATGACACAGCAAACAAGATAGACATGCTGGATTTCATATCACAAAATAACAAGTTGAACACTTCCGAAGTGTCTAGGACTGTGTGATGTATTTTCGGATGATGCGTGCAGATCCCATTATTATTATTATTATTATTATTATTATTATTATTTATTACAGTTTTCCTCTGGATTTCTCCAATTTGTTTATTTTTTTCTTAACTTATGGCAACTCGTTGTGGATGCATGACTCCAGCAAAGGTGTGATGTATTTCATGTCAAGTGTCACTGTTATCACCCCATGTTTTGAATTGTATGTTTCTGATTTAGGCAGTGTTTAGGCAGTGAGTACACCTGGAAAAAGAAACTATCTGGAGAAGTGAGGTGGTACAGTAGCATAAGCAAAGAGAAATGCTTTGGACCTGGAACTGTGCATTGTCTCATAGACATTCTGATAGATGGGTCAGTACTCATGTGGTAGACAGAAGTGATTTTTCAAACTGCTCCTGCTTTAATGAACTCAATCTTTCCCTAAGGTAAAGGTAAAGGTAAAGGTAAAGCGTTTCCTCTGACTTAATGTCCAGCCAAGTCCGACTCTGGGGGTTGGTGCTCATCTCCATTTCTAAGCTGAAGAGCTGGCGTTGTCTGTAGACACCTCCAAGCAGAGCCGGCCCTAGGTATTTTTCAAGTGTAGGCGAACAGAATTTTGGCGCCCCCCCCCCCCAAACCAATCACTGAAAAATAAAAGCGTTGGATAAGTGAAAATGTTGGATAATAAGGAAAGATAAAGGAAAAGCCTATTAAACATCAAATTACATTATGATTTTACAAATTAAGCACCAAAACATCATGTTTTACAACAAATCAATAGAAAAAGCAGTTCAATAGATGGTAATGTTATGTAGGAATTACTATATTTGCAAATTTAGCACTAAACATTGAACAGGGATATAGGGCAGTATGGACTTAGATAACCCAGATAGCCCTCAGTATTAAAAAAAACCCCTCTAAAATCAGGACAATAAATAAAGAACAACACTCTGAAAACAAGAAATCCAGACAGTAAACAATCAGGAACAGCTAACACCTCCCAAAAAAAGATTCTCCCAGGCAAGAAGAAGCCAGGCTTTGAAGCCACAGGGCCATTAAATGCTAATCAAGGTGATTAATTACAACATTCACACCTGCTTCAAAGAAAAGTTCTTTCTCCCATCCTGGACCTTCTCCAGATATATAAACCCCACATACCTAGCTTCCAAGTTCCCACAGACCTCACAATCTCTGAAGGCCCCAAAGGTGGGCTCCCGTGGTGCGAAGGTGGGTCTGCGCCGGCCGGAAAGCCCAGCATGGGCACCGGGAGGCCCAGCGTGGCCGCTGGAAGGCCCAAAGGAGAAGGAGGTGGAGAGTGGTGCCCTCCTCCCAGGACGATGGCGCCCCCAGGACGATGGCGCCACAGGCAAGTGCCTATTTCGCCTTATGGTTGGACCGCCTCTGCCTCCAAGGTCATGTAGCTGGCATGACTGCATGGAGCGCCGATACTTTCCTGCTGGAGCAGTACCTATTGATCATTCATTTGCATGGTTTTTAAAAAAATATGTTTATACCAGCGGAATAACAACAATATCCATCAACATACACATCCAATCGCATATTCTTGGTAACATTACACTTGCTAATTCCACTTTTATCTCCCATTTATGTCAAGTAGTTTTTCACCCCTCCCCCCACCCTCTGGGAACAGTACTTTCTTTCATTCAGATATTATTTTAATTGATCAACCGTAAGTAGAGAATTATTCAATTCTTTATATTTTCTTTGTCCTTTGACTTTATCTATAAATCTTCCCCATTTCAGATCCCAATTCTTTTTTAGTCGGCCTGATATGTATTTAGTTCTCCTTTCAAGGATATAATCCTGAAGCATAAAATCAGCTAGGTAGGTATTCATACCATTTTTTAACTTCCCACTTTGTTTGCTCTTTCCAACCCAAGGCAACTGTTGCTTGAGCGGCAACCATCATGTATTTTATAATTTCCCCCCAGTCCTTAGTAATTTTGTTCTTATCTAATTTCTGGATGAAGAATTCTTTATTTTTCAAAATCAATTTATGTCCTGTTAAATCTTCAATTTCCTTCTTTACCTTGTTATAAATTTTTTGTACTTTATCACATTCCCACCACATATGAATATATGAGCCAGTTTTCCCACATCCGTGCCAACACAATTTTGTGGTTGTTTTAGTTATATAAGCTAATTGGATTGGGGTTGTATACCGTTTAGTCAGTATTTTCCTTTGGGTTTCTCTTATCCTTATCTGCTTGATTTTTTTAAATTGAATTGATCCAGTATTCAATGTCAGAGTTGTTAATGTTCGTGTCATCTTTCCATATCTCGGCCAATGTTTGTTTCAATTTATATTGTTTTTCTATTAATTTCTTATAAATAAAATTCATCAGGCCTTTTTCCTTTTCTAATTTCCATTTTAAAATTTGGTCAAAATCTGTTTCTTGACATTCCTTTTTCTTCCAATTCATAATCCTTTGTTTCAGTCCACTCCAAAGAAGCCAGTTACTTTGCCCACAAATGTCTTTTATCATTTCCCAATCCTTAATTGTCCCATCTGGGTTTAAGAGGTCTCTTATCAATTTCACTCCATTTTGTTTAAAATTTGTTATCGTTTTACCAAATATCTGTTCTTTTTTATTATTTAAAAACTCTATTGGGAGTATATCTACTTTATTTATTGGTAATTTACCTTGCCATTTTTTCCAGCACTCCATGGATGAGATTATTAGTCCTCCTTTAATTTCTTTTATGCATGTTTTCGAACTGCTAGGTTGCCAGAAGCTGGGGCTGACAGCGGGTGCTCACTCCGCTCCTTGGATTCGAACCTGCAACCTTTCAGTTCACTAGTTCAGCAGCTCAGTGCCCCTGGGAGCTCCTTTCTCCCGATTTCCCCTCTAAACAATGAAAAATCACAATAGTGTCCTCCCCTCTCTCCCTTTCTTTACCAGGACGTTAACTGAGAACTCTACCCTCATGTGCAATTATTATTAAAATATATTGACACAATTTTAATAACTATAATTTAAAGGTTGGAATGATTTTACAGTGTCATGTTCCTTGGAATTTCATATCCAAAGAGGCTCAGTTGAAAATACTTTAAATAATTGTTCCCCCTTTGTGCTGGACATTGAAATTAATCTACTTTTTACTTTTCCTCTCCTCATCCCATTTTTTCTGTCCAAATGAGACAATATATTCAGAACCATTGGTATGGGTTCTATGGCTGATAATTCTAAAGGGAAGATTTGATAGTCACTGGATCTGTAAGCCAGAAATGTCAGGTCTAACAAATCAATAAAAAAGCATAATTTCACACAAGCATACAGACATCCCATTATTTGGTGATTCACATTTGGACAACAGTTATTTACATCAGTAGAAAACAAAGGGTTATGAGCATTAGGTTCTATGATTTCATACATACAACTTCTCTGTTACTCCAGCTGCACTGGCTGCCAGTCTGCTATGGAGCATAATTCAAAGTGCTGGCTTTAGCCTTTAGCCCTAAACGGTTCCAGCCCAGCTTACCTGTCCGTATCTCTCCCTATGAACCATCTCAGAGATTAAGATAGTCCGGGGAGGCCCTGCTGTCAGTCCTGCCCCCCCCCCCCCCGTGCTGGTGTAACTGGTGAGAACAAGAAACAGGGCCTTCTCAGTGGTGGCCCCTCGGCTATGGAACTCCCTCCCTACTGATATTAGATCAGTCTCCTCCCTCTTAGCCTTTAGAAGAAAGATAAAAACTTGGCTATGGGATCAGGCTTTTAATGAATAGAGCAGTGCAATAACAGATCTGGAAAATATGGAATTGACTATGGAAGGCCTGGATTATGACTATGGGTGTCATGATTTTAATTGTAATGTTTCAAATGTTTAATAATGTCTGTTTTTAATGTAATTTAATTTTAACATCTATATTATATGTTTTAAGGCATTGAATATTGCTTCCATGTAAGCCGCCTTGAGTCCCCTTTGGGATAGAGAAAGGCGAGGTAGAAACAGAGCAAATAAATAAATAAATAAATAAATAAATAAATAATACGTTATCATCAGAAATCTTTTGTGTGTGGCTGCTATTAAATCATTTGCTGCTATAACCTCTGGAACAAAATGGATGCTTCAGCCAGTGAAAAATGGTGGTTTCCTTGTGAGTGGTGCAGCAAATTTGTGCCACGTTTTAATTTAAAGGAGCTATTTAAGGTTCTGAACTCTGTTACTTGATTCAGCTACTTTAAATATACCAAATCCTTGGAAATTGACATTTTATAATGAGTAAAAATCATTATGTAAACATTGTAATGTTCAAATCATTATCATTATAATATTAAAAAGTAACTATACCCCCAATTGCTAAAAAATAACATAAAAGTATAGTTAGCTCTCCATATCCAAAGATTCTTAGCTTGAATATATATATATATATATAAAATTTTGACCCTCCCTTCTCCCATTTCCCCATTTTATATAAAGAATGCCATTTTACTGCACCATTGTATGTAATGGAACTTGATGATCTGCTAATTTTGGTATCCTGAAACCATACCCCAATTGATAGTAAGGTTCTACCGTAGTGCCATGACTTTCAAGTTTTGAATGTAAGTGAAGCTGTCAAGCAGGCAGAGGTGTATTTTATCCTTTGTAATTATTTCACTTTGATACCAGTATAACTATCTTGGCCATATCTTGGGATTTGTAGTATCCTGAAGTACTTGGAATTCTCTACATGAGAACTGTAGCCCCTCACTGAACTATAAATCCCAGGATTCTGTTGGATGCAGCAATGACAATTAAAACCATATCAAAGTGCTGCAGTTTAGTGTTCACAGAGAGAACATTTAGGAGTGGAACCAGAAGAGAGTCATGGAGATGGGAGTAAGTTGCACCATAGTAGTTCTCAATCAGAAATATATGTACAATTAGTGGACACAGGAATAATTGAGATGGTGCCTGGGTTTTCATAAGAATTACTAATAGTATGCTTTTTCTCCTGCAAGATTAAGCATTTTGTTGCTAAGTTTGAACTGACCCCCAACATCTAAAAGCACTCCCAAAGCTTAGAGACCACACATTGTTACCTCTACTCATTACAATTAAACAAATACAAATGGAGTTTTGGCCAACAGACTCCTGTCCAGTCTGCTACATCATTCCTGTCTCCCCTTCCAACTTCAGATACTAGCTTACACACAAACCAGAGCCACCTTTTGAAGGCTCTTTTAACCAAATTTAGATCAACATCTTTGGTCTATCTTCTTTTCTATCCTAAGATGGATTTCCCCAGACAGTAAACATATGTTATTGTTTTAAAAAAAAAACCCACAACGAAATCTTACAATTTCTCCTGGTTTTATCACAAGCTGATGCTGCGCTAGCCCCACTGCTAAATATAGATACCAGATATTCTGACACTTAAATATATTTTACGTTTTGAGAGCAGAATGTATAGATGACAGTGAGGGAATGGGGCTGCTACTTCAGAGCAGAATGTTATTAAATTGAGGAGCTAACAGCTCAAAGTCCAAGATCCAAAAAACACTATCTGGGTCTATTTTCATTGAGGCCCCTTCTACACTGCCATATAAAATCCAAATTATCAGTTTTGAACTGGATTATATGGCAGTGTAGACTCATATAATCAAGTTCAAAGCAGTGGTGGTGTAGAAGTGGCCTGAAGTTTTCTCCCTAAGTTTTGGCCACCTCCATGTGATTAAAATATCTCTAGGAGCACTGAGGTGTACTAAGTACTTGGACATAAACACACACACACACACACACACACACACACACACACACACACACATAATCTCGATTAACTTCTTTCCCCTGCTTTCCCCATCTCACTCCATGTTGTTATAATTATCATAGAATGAATTTTCCTTTGGTCACAGACCAGACTATTATCATCAATTATGTATATAGTGCTGTCAATGAACTTCACACTGTAAAACAATAAAAGAGACAGACAGCCCTGCCAAAATCATACAGTGTGTTTCTTTTAAAGGACTATGGAAGAGAAATCCTGCATTTCTATTTTTACTGCTCCCCCTTCCTAAACTCCTGCTGTGTTTAAAATGTATTTCCCACAATTCTGATTTGTTTTGTTTTTGGTATCCAAGGGACTTAGAAGTGATGACAAGGGTAGCGGAAAGAGTTTCTGGAAGGATCACTCCTTCTAGGCCTCCTTTCCCCCCTGGTTCCTTTTTAATTAACCTATCTTTCCCCCCAATTTTACTTTTTAAAAAAATAAAGAGGTGGTATACTAAAGATCTAGAAATGATTGCACAGGAAGTAGGAGCCTTCAACCTGTTATTGTCTCCTATTTTACCATTCTCTCCTTTTCTTTGTATATTATGCAAAAGGATTTTGTTGTACCTTAGAGATTGAAAAAAGCAAAGTTAACAGCATAACTTTCTGTAGACTACGGGCTCATCCACACAGCCATATAACCCAGAATATCAAGGCAGATAATCCACCATATCTGCTTTGAACTGGATTATCTGAGTCCACACTGCCGTATAATTCCGTTCAATGTGGATTTTATACAGCCTATATCTACTTCTGCAGATCTCTTTGCATACTGATATTCCAGGTTAACAGAGATATGTTTTTGATTTCTTTGTTCAATTTCCCATTTCCCCTTGCTTTTATTTCCCCTCCTGTCTATTATTCTGAGAATCTAAGGGTTACTGTGTGTGTGTTTTGGGGAGTTCCAAGAGCCCCTAGTCATCATAGTATCTACTTCCTAATCTTCCATTAATCACTTTTTTCACTGTCACGGGAAAATTGAGGAGACACAAGTAAACTAGCTAACAGCTTCCAATTGCTATTCTCCTGCTGTGGTTATCAACAAGAGGAGCCGCGGTGGTGCAATGGGTTAAACTCTTGTGCCAGCTAAACTGCTGACCTAAAGGTGGGGTTGCTGACATGAAGGTTGCTGGTTCAAATCCACAAAATAGGGTAAGTTCCTGTGTGTTAGCTCTATATCCCAGGATCTGATCCCTGGTTTTCTGTTTATCTCAGATTATCTGGCTGTGCGGACTCATATAATCCAGTTTAAAGCAGAAAACATGGGATCAGATCCTGGGATATAGAGCCTGTCTGGAAGGGCCCACAGACTCAGGACAGTGATTTCCTTGATGAACTCTATCCGTCTCAAATGCATTCTTATTATTTTTCTGCTTCCTTCTATTTTACCAAGCATCATTGTCTTTTGCCACGCAATCCCCGTAAATGAAGAGGCAACACACATAAATGGGTTAACTATGGGCAACTTTATTAATGTTACCTCATTAAACTTTGCAACTTTGTGACTTGCAATATACAGCAAAAAAATTGTGGGTAATGAATGAAAATTATTGAAAGTGTTTTCTCATGTTTATTAGGCTATTATCTCACACTTCAATAGTAACTGTGTTTTGAACTGGGAACTATGGACTGTATCACTCAAGCCTATTGTCTCATTGCAAATGTGTTCTTAAAGTAAATAGATACATGTTGTTATTGGAATGGTCACTTTCACACCTCTCTGCAAATGCACAGTGCTTGCCAGCACTCTTCTGCACAGCCTCACTTCCTATTCATGTTTGTCCTACACAGCACATGAATATTGTGTTTTTTCTATTTTCCCTTTCCCACCCAATTTTGCCAATAACTGTGCAGTCACATGATTCCTCTGCTTTGCAAGGAAGGACCTTATTGCGCACAGATTGATGGAAGAACAGTGATATTGCAATGTGTTTTATCAATTTTTGTATACTGTATATACTCGAGTATAAGCCTAGTTTTTCAGCCCTGTTTTAGGACTGAAAAAAACCCCCCCTCCTCGGCTTATACTCGGGTGATGGTCCTGGTGGGCTTATATTTAGGTCAGCTTATACTAAAGTATATATGGTATATTTATTATTTTTCTCTATTATTATTGGTATTGTTACATTTATTATTTTACTCGATTAATTATTATTATTACATTTATTATTTTACTCTATTATTGTTGTTACTTTTACATTTATTTTACTCTTTTATTATTATTATTATTACATTTATTATTTTACTGAATTTATTATTATTATTATTACATTTATTATTTCACTCTATTATTATTAAAAGGATACATAAGCACATTTACATTGAAGAAGATGAAAATGATGATTTAATCAGAGTTGAACAGTCATATCTTAAATTACAGTTTGATGCAAAGATTCAAAGACATTTAAACTACTGATGCCTCAATTAATGTAATTTTATTGGTATCTCGGCTTATACTGGAGTCAATGTTTTCCCAGTGTTTTTGTGGTAAAATTAGGTGCCTTGGCTTATATTTGGGTCGGCTTATACTCGAGTATATACGGTAATTAGGTATGCATTCATAGTAGAAAGGGAGAAGATACAAGGGGGGAAAGCCATAAGATCAATGGACATTTTCTTATTGTAAATATAAGAATAATTTTCTATTTTTCCTTGCCTCTCCTTAAGACACAAGGAGGGGTACAACATACTAGAGTTGTGCATGGAACTGTTTTCCTTTGGTTCATCCATTCTTTCATTACTTTTGTTAGCTTCGGGATCACTTAATGGGAAGGTCCCTCCTCATATGAAAACCAGCTCAACACGAAAGCAAGCGGGAGTCGATCCTAGTTCCTCGCCTGCTTTTTGTGGGTACGTGGCACTCCATGCCTCCTTGCCTTGGAAAGTGTGTGTGTGTGTGTGTGTGGTGTGCAGGCTCAGACAGTGCACATGCCTGCCTGCAGCTGAGCACCTCCTCTAGAGTAAGAATGAGAACTTGCCTCCTTGCCTTGGAAAGTGTGTGTAGTGTGCAGGTCCAGAAAACGCACATTCCGCTTGCAGCAGAGCACCTCCTCTAGAGTAAAAAACAGAACTTGCCTCCTTGCCTTGGAGAGTGCATGTGTGGCATGCAGACCCAGAAAATGCTCGTGCCTGCCTGCAGCTGAGTGCCTCTCCTCTAGAGTAAAACAGCTTCAATGCCTAAAATGATGGGAAGCTGGCCCCTCCCCATAATGGGCTCATAGAAAATGGATCTTTTGGCACCCCAGAGCAAAAACAGATACCTGCCCTCCTGATTTTGGGATTGTGGCCTCCACCCAAAGCCAGGACATGAAACGGGTCAAGTTTTATCTGAAAGCACAACCCTACAACATACTTAAAATGGTGAAACATCAGGAAAGAATGCTACTGCAACATGGCCATACAGCCAGAAAAATTCACAGCAACCCATACTTAAAATACGTAGATAAAAACATAAAAAAACATATAAAAGACATAGACATAACATTAAAACACACTAAGATCATTTATACCAGAAAATGCCAATTTAAAATAGTTTAAATGACTTGGTGGGTCTACCAGAACAGATAGGTCTTTAATTCTGTTTTAAATTCTGACATTTTGTTTAGCTGTCAGATCTCTTCTGGCAGGTTATTCCTCTGGGTGACAGTTGCCAGTTGTGGTCTGGCTGGTTAAAGTAAATTTCCTGAAGACCTCAATGTATGAGGTGGATTGTATGGGATTATGTGTTCATTAATCTAGGAATAAAAATGTTGCTCAGAGCAGCATATTTGTTCAGAGCTTGGATATGATTCATGATTCAAGACCCAAATGCATATTCTCCACCATGAAAAAAATCCTGGCAAATTCTGGGAAACTTACTTCCCTTTCCAATAACTTACTGAACACTTTTAGTTGACCAAGGCAAATAACAAGACAATGCTTCCTCACTGCTCCATGAATAGAACTCAATTGGGCTGGCAATTAAATATTAACACTAGTCACAGGTCCTCTACTGCTGCTGAGGGAGCAGGCTAACTTAAGGCATCGGGGACAGGGCATGTAACTTGTGCCAGGTCCCTAAATGAAGGGAATGGGCAGGTATTGAATTGCTGTAGACTGCTCCTGATGACCTCCAGCACATCCTGATCACTTGGCTTTGTAGTAGGGCCAGCCCAACTTAGCATGAAAATACCAACACACATACGAGGGTTGAATGAAAAGTAATGCCTCCACCTTTGTAACTCCTCAACAGATGGCAGTACTGGTATGCAGCAGGTACTGGCTTGTTCAGTAGACTCTCCTCTACAGTTCCATTTGGCGGGAAGCCATAGCATTGAACGGTTGTGTTGTTAAAGTGCAAAGTATGGAATCCTGCACAGACAGTCGGTCAATGCGACTTAAGCAACGTGCAATCATTGAATTCTTGACAACTGAATGTGTCACCCCAAAGGACACCTGTGACGGCAACCAGCGAGTTTCACAAGCAAAAGGGTGACAGATTGATTCAGGACAATCGTTGTATCACTCAGAGAGAAATTTCAAGCATAATTGGCATTTCATGGCTGTGGCGCAGGCTGTTGAGCAACCAGCTGCAACAAATCACTCTGACCAAGAGGTCATGAGTTCGAGGCCAGCTCGGAGCCCCGTGTTTCTCTTTGTCTTTGTTCTATGTTAAGGCATTGAATGTTTGCCTTATATGTGTAATGTGATCCGCCCTGAGTCCCCTTCGGGGTGAGAAGGGCAGAATATAAATACTGTAAATAAATAAGTAAATAAACACGTGGGTCACATTATTACTTTGCTTGGCTATCAGAAGATCTGTGCACAATGGGTACTGTGAGACACTGGTTGTGGAAACAGAGTGTCGACTTTTTCCATGACGGCTTCAGAAAACTTGTTCATCGTTGGCAGAAATGTATCTAATTGTCTGGTGATTATGTGGAAAAGTGAATAGTGGTTGTTAAAGAGCACATTCCAAAGATTATTTCTGCGTTTGATTTTTTAAAATACTCCCATCCAAACCCAAGTAACAAAGGTAGAGGCATTACTTTTCATTCAACCTTCATAGTAGAGAATATGCTGCCTCTGAGTCTGATAGAGTCTCTTTCTCTTGAAGTCTATAAACCAAGGCTGGATAGTCATTTGTCAGGAATGTTTTGGTTGTGTGTTGCTACAAGGCAGGGGGTTGGACTAAATGGCCCTTGTGGCCTTTTCCAATTCCATGAGTCTATGATTCTAGGAAAATGATGAAGGACAACATAGGTTGCCAGTCTTTTCTCTACAACACTATGCAATATATAGCAGGCATGGGCAAACTTCGGCCCTCCAGGTGTTTTGGATTTCAACTCCCATAATTCCTAACAGATGGTAGGCTGTTAAGAATTGTGGGAGCTGAAGTCCAAAACACCTGGAGGGATGAAGTTTGCCCATGCTGGTATATAGTATAAGCTTAGGAGCAGGCATGAGCCTTGGTGAGCAAACTGGGTGAAATACATTATTGACTACAGACTTTCTCTTGCAATTCCTTAAGAAAAAGGCCTTGATGTATGTTATTCCTGAAATAAAAGTTATAGAAAAGACTTACATATCATTGGTTCTAGTGATTCCAGAGTCTCATGATGATGACTCTGACCTTGAATACTTTGTCCCCTATTTAACTGTATGTTTTCCAAAAGTAAGGTGAACACAGTAAGGCAAAAACAGCCATTGGAAACACACAAGCAATCTCTTATTATTTCCTCATACCTCCCTTCCTCTCGCCATCTCTCTCTCTCTCTCAATCTCTCTTCCTGTTTCCACTCCCCACTCCCTGAAGATTAATGAGACAAGTAGCAAGAGTCTTTGGGATGGGGCCAAATTTGGCCGGAGATAATTCCTCTCCAACAAGCACTGTCCTTTGCCAAGCTAGCTCTGTTTACCATTGTGTTTGCCTTTCCAACATTGTGTCACAAGGATGGTGAATGCTGACAGATCTCAAGCTGGCCTCCTCAAGCAAGGCACAAGGTTTTTATAAGCATATTCATCTTGAAAGGGAATCTGTCAGATGAGTACAGCCCCTGCAGTGAATGATGTTGTAAAGGGAAAGGGGCTAATGCTAAACATCCACTGCCAGCTTAGAAAGGAATGAGACTATCCCCTTCCGCCCCCCACCCCCGTTCTCCATTTCTGGCCCAGCATAATTTCTAGATGGAAGTATTTCAACATTCAAATCTTGCTTTTGTAGTGTAATAAAAACATTCACCATTTTCAGTCAAAATAATCCAGTGGTTTAAGCTTTATGACAGTTTAAGTGGGATGTTCAGTTATTTCCTTTTGTTTTATATTAAGTCAGTGAAGTGGCTCACTTTTCTGGAGAGCATGCTACACTTTGAATCCAAAATATTGAATAGTGCGACTTGAAAGCAAGATAGTGCCCTTTAATGAGGCTCCTAATGAGAAAATTACTTGTAGTTGAGTGCTCTGTAAGCTATAAGTATGTGCAAGGAAGTGAAGGAATATTTTGTAGTTTTGCATGAACACAGGACAACTAGAGAAATGCAAGTTGTGGCTGTTTTGGCCAAGCCTTCTCCAACAAATCCTTCATTTGTTACCTTGGTTATTAGGCTTGTGCAAAAAAAAAACCCAGAAGAGTCAGGAATCATAAGAAAATCAGAAGTTTTATAAGTCGGAAGCCATATTCGAAGTGTTTTAGAATCGAAAATTACTCCATACTTTTTGTTTTAGTTTTGTAAATCGGGATGGCAGAGAGAGGTCTGTCCCTCCCTAAAATTTTGAACATTTGCCAAAAATTCACAGAAAAGTGAAATGTTCTGAAAGTTGGTGGGCTAACAGTGGTAAATGTGTTCTACCATTGTAGCAAGTTTCAGCCCAATGGCTTTAAAAATGAGGGAGATAGGAGCCCCTGAAATTTCCCCAATTACAGTAATTTAATTATGTGCATGCACAATTACTATAATGAAATAGTAATGAAATTTCATTAGTTTTCTTATAGTAAATTTTTTTCAATAAGTATACTTTAGAAATACTTTAGAAGCGAAGCACCAACAGCCCCCGCCCAGGTTCGTAATGACTTTTGAACCATTTTTTAATGGATTGCACATCCCTACTGGTTGTTTTTAGAGTAAAAAATCTCATTAAATGCAGAGATTTCAAAAAAATACCCTATGATTCAAGTTTTGGCTCAAGCTGTGCTTTATGGAATTACTTCATGTTATGTTGTCTCTATTAAGATAACAAAGATGTGGATGGGAGGTGTGTGCAATCTACAAAAAGGAAAATACTTATAGCATTCAGATTTTCATTTTTAACTGACAACAATGATTTTAGTTATTTTTAAGAAATGGGATGCCAAAGAGATGTTTAAGAAAGTGTAACTACAGTCAGCCCACCACATTCATTGAGGTTAGAGACATAGGACTTCTGCAAAAGTGGATAAACGCAAATTTGAAAACATTATTTTTAAAAATTAAGATAACATCTCTCAAGGAATCTCTAGGGTTTTTGTGGACGGTAACCATAGAATCATGCTGAAGAACCTACAGATGACTAGAGAAGTGTTTTGCCTAGGAGTCTACAGGTGTTGTGACTGCGCCTTCGGAAATTATGGTTGATGGGATTAGAAGAGGAAGGAAAAACCCTCGTGATGAGGGCTCATTGGAGGAGTTGCGCAGGAAACGTATTAGAGGGCTCAATGGGGAATCTTCTGAGGAAGATTCAGATGGGGAGTTTGGGGAAGAAATGGATGCTGGGGAACAGGTGGTGGCTGGGGAAGTGGGCACTGAATGGGCACAGCCACCGGAGATGTCTGGGGATTTGGGGCCTATGGATACTACTGAACCTGAGGTGTCTTCAGGAGCGGATCCCACTTGGGATGCTTGGAGAAGGGAGGATGGTTCTTTAAGTGTTCATGGGGCTAAGTATGGGCAGGATGATTGGGACTCCGAAGAATTATTAGGCACTCCTGATCCACGAGCCCTAGCTGTGTGGAGTTCAGACTCTGAGTAAGATCTGGGACACCTGGTGTTGGGTGTGAGTGTTTGGTCACCCAAGAGGAAGGGGAATAAAATGGAAATGTTTGGCCACTTCACTTTGCGTGTGGCAAGGTGTTGCTGAAGCGCCATTGGGATTTCTGTGCATCCATGAAGACTGGACTGGGACTGTGCTTCTGATCTGCTGTTACCATCGTTGCTTGGCTCTTTGTGCCTTTTCGTGGACCTGGTTTTGATGACTGCACCCTCTTCGGACCCTGGATTGGAATTTGACCTTGCTTCTGTCTTCGCCCTTTGATTGACGACTACTATCGGCTTTTGACCCCTGGCTTGCCCTCCAGACTCCGCTGCTGTCTCCTGACCTGACCTTGGATCCTCCTGACGACGTCTCTTCACCATCCTCTTGGAGCTCTTGGCTTTATCTGCACCGTGGAAGCAGTTTACTGCATTTCTAGTTTGTTTGTTTTCAGACCAGTTTGGTGTTTTCTTTTGGGAACTGTCCCTTTAAATCCACAGAGCCGGCTGGCTGCTACAGAAAGGGCTTGGACCCAAAAAGTGCCTTTTGCACTAAGTTTGTTTAGCTTTGTTTTTCCTGCTTGGAGTTCCGGATTTAAGCTACTCATTGCAGCTTTTGGAAGGTTTCAAGTTCTTTTATATTGCCTATTTTTTAGTAGTCAACTCAATTTGTTTTCTAAGCTGAACTGAAGCGTCTTTTTAGTTTTATTTGAATGCCTGCGTGGATAAATAGCTTGGCTTGCTAAGGCATTCTTTTGAGTTATATTTTTGTTCGAACTGTTCTTGAAACACTGATAGTGAAGTGTTTCAAGATATCTTCTGTGTTTATGTTTACTTTTTGGCTTATCTCCTGAATAAACTCTGTTTTGTTTGTTAATTGGCGTCTGACTCTTGACAACAGGTTTTACAGCACAACTGTTAATGAAGTTGTTAAAGAATCTATCCTCCTGTAACTTAAAACTATTATATCTAATTCTTCCCTTTGAGGCAGCAGAAAGCAAGCCTGAACCTTCTTTCTGTGAAGTAATTAAAGAATTTGATCATATCCTTAATCTTCCCTTCACCCAGTTGAACATGCCCAGCTCCTTCAACCTCTCCTCATATTTTATTCTCCATATTTTTTATCATTCTTATTACCGTTCTGTGAACTTATTACAACTTGTCTATATCCTTCTTAAAATGAGGTGACATGAACTAAACACAATACTCCTCATCAATGCAAAAATATTACTTCCCTTGATTTAGAAACCATGCTTTTATTAATGCAGATGAAGGTCCCTTCTTCATGGTCCTATATCTCAGGATCCAACGTCAGCATATTTGCTTTGAATAAGGAACCCCTGGTGATGCAATGGGTTAAACCCTTGTGCCGGCAGGACTGTTGACCAAAAGATTGGCAGTTTGAATCTAGGGAGTAGAGTGAGCTCCTATCTGTCAGCTACAGCTTCCCATGTGGGAACATGAGAGAAGCCTCCCACAGGATGGTAAAACATCTGGGCATCTCCTGGGCAACGTCCTTGCAGACGGCCAATTCTCTCATACCAGAAGCGACTTGCAGTTTCTCAAGTCACCCCTGATACCAAAAAAAAAAATCTGCTTTTGATTGGATTTTATGAGTCTACACTATCAGATAAACTGGGATAAACAGATTATCTGGGATCAGATCCTGGGATATAGGGCAGTGTGGAAGTGGCCTTACATAGCATTTGTTTTCTTTGCTGCAGCATTACACTGTTTCCTCATGTTCAATTGATGATCAACAATAACCTCAAGGACCTTTTCACATATACTGTTTAGTCAAGAATCCCTCATGCTATACCTGTGTGTTTGGCTTTTCTGGACTAAATGTAGAATTTTGCATTTGTCTTATTTAATTTAATTTTTCTAATTTCAGTACAATTTTCTAGTTAATCAAGGTTTTAAAAAAATTCTGTTCCATCTTTGTATGTGTTAGCTACTCCCGTTAGTTTTGTGTTATCTGCAAATTTGATGAGGATTCCCTCCACTCTGTCATCTAAATCACAGATGAAACTATTAATTCCTCATTAGTCTTGATTTACAACTCAAGATTCCTTACAAAGATCACAGCTGATGCATGGAATTACACAGTCCTCCTTTTTGGGGAAAACTGAAGTAAAATAAATATTGAGCGGTTCTGTCTTTTCACTGCAATCTGATAGCATTTTCCCATCCTTTCTAGGCAGTGGTCCCAACATTTTCTTCATCAAACTGTTGTTTAAACCTATTTGAAAGCCCCCTTTTTGCTCTTCCTTGCTTGCCTCCACCCATTCTGAACTTTAGTTTTCCTAATTCTCTTCTTCTTAGGCGATCCCTTGCTGTCTGAGTATGATGGCCTTCCAAGGGTTTTATTTTTCTTGGAAGATGCCTGCGCATGAGTTTTTTTTTAATGTGTGGAGGTTGGTGCACAGCCGATCAACACACAGTCTTCACAGAGTGAGGATCCCAACCAGTGGCATGGTTAACATGACGATGATGGCTTCTCAGTCTGTTGCAGCCTTCTTCCACCTTCACAGCTGTTGTCTTCCGCCTGATCCACTGTTGAAGTCTTCAGGTCTCCAGATTGTGCTTGGTCTGGAATCTCCCCTATATCCCCTCTTTATAGGACTCCGATGGCTACGCCCACAGGTTCATTGGAACATGCAAGCCCCCTCACAACAACAAGGTGACAATCCATCAAGGATTATCCTATTCCTGCAAGTTTGAGCTATATCTGTATTCTTCCTTGGTAATTTGTCCTTTATGCATACTCCTTTTTCTCTTCTGTTCCTTCTCAAGTCTACTTTGCAATCTATTGGCTTTTCTAAATGTTTCCCATATTTCTTCTTCCACCAAATTGTTTATGGTTGTATTTTAGGCAGTTCCTTCTTGAGTGTCTTTTTCTGTAGCATCTTTAACCTTGAGCTTAATAAAACCAGCTTTCCTGAAATCCAAAGTTTTTCTTTAACTATGCTTTGGCCTGTCCCTCAATCATGAATTTAGTAGTATTGACCAAGCTTTGGCAACAGTAATCTTTCATGCGCAAAATTGTACACTTTACAATGTGAATCTTGTATTATCTCTCCATGTTAGGTAGAGGCATGTAGTGGGTAACTCTGGGTCTCCAGATGTTTTTCTTTTGTACCTTGCAACAGCTTTAGCTAGCATACATAATGGGGAAGTTTGGGGTAGTTATAGTCTGAAAATCCATAGAGGACCACTGTTTTCCATCCCTATTGCAGAAGCATTTTCTGTTGCAGATGTTGAATACCTATGGATGAAATAAATTCATCTCAAATTACAGGCCAATTAGAGTAACGTTTAGCGGGTTATCTAGGGTAAAACCAACAGAATTATTTCATTTTACAACAATGCAAACACCCCTGTGATTTGACACAGTACATTTTTAATCAGAAATTTCTATCCATTTTATTAAAATATCTCAAACAGCCACATTGGCTTGCTTAGCTTCTCTCCCCAGGGCAGTAAGCAAGCTGTGTGGCAAGAATTAAACATATGAAATTGCTTTAAATGCTGTTTGGAGCCTTGCCAGACTACAGTCAAGGAGACGCTTGTAGCTTGTTTCCAGCTAATGGTGTTGAAGTGTTTCATTGCAATTAAACATCTGAACACTAAATAGAAACAGTAATTAGACCTGCTGATACAAACCCATTAGACCATAGAAAATAAATCATATCAAATGTTATGCCATGTCTAAAAGAGGAAGCAGTTATTATCAGCAATTTAAAATCATTGCATTTTAGTTCCCATTGAAATGAACCACTTCAGATAAATATTCTGAAGGGTGAAGTACATGTTACAGAATTTACCATCGCATAGAAAGTGTTGGGGCAAAGGCTAGATCTGAAAGGTATAGTCTCCAGTCTTGGGCTCCTGGGGCTGTAGCCTGGGCCACATCTACACTGACTACTTATCCTAAGGGTGGGTCAATCGGCTCCATGGTGGCTGATCTAGGTTAACATGAGGCAAGACACCTTAACATGATCTTGAATAATGTAAAACAGAGTGGCTTTAGGCCCAATTAAAACTAGCCACAACTGTTTACATAGCCATAACATATTCTTGGACTCAGGTGGCCCAGGAACACATCACAGAAGCCTGTAAGTGTGACATGGCTTGTGTTGGTCAATATCATCTGGAGTGACACTGTTGATGAGGCTATCAGAGAAAGGGGGGGGGAGGATTCCTCTGCCCCCCTCCCCCCTTGCATTGCTCTAGCACCTTGGCCAACATCACTTCAAGGGTGATGGACCAACATGAACCATGTTGCACCCATTGGCTGCTGTGAAAGGGGGAACAGGGTAATGGTGGCATGGCTCATTATCTAGCAGTGCTTGAACTTGGTTTGGTGCCACTGGGTGGTCAGGACTCTTTTCCACCTCTTCAAAGGCTGGGGGTTGGTGGCTTAAACCTTTCCAGGTGGTGATCTACCATTCACTGTTCTGGTCAGCCCTGAGATAAGTGGTAAGTGTGGAGTCACCCATAGATGCAGCAGTCAAACATTAGTCATATTTAGAACAGAAGGTTTAATTTAGACAGCAGCCACCAATAGTCTACCACCATATTCTAAATCAGGCAATGTATCTGTTTCCACATATTCTATATGTGGCAAGTCTACCTTATTGCTATTTGCATTTCCAGAACACATTACTGACCCCTTTGCACATTTTAACCATTTTTTTCTGGAGTAAAATTATCATTTTATAAAACCCTCCTTAAGATTGTAAAACAAAATAAATCCTTTTAACCATGTTTCCTCCCACTTTTCCACCTAGATATTATATCCAACATTCTGTGCCCATGCGGTATTTAAATTGTTCCTCCTCCGAGGTGTTGTCAAAGGCTTTCACGGACGGGATCACAGGGTTGTTGTATGTTTTCCGGGCTGTATGGCCATGCTCCAGAAGTATTCTCTTCTGATGTTTTGCCCACATCTATGTCAGGCATCCTCAGAGGTTGTGAGGTATGGAGAAACTAAGCAAGGAAGGTTTATATATATCTGTTAGGCTTGCTCAAATAATTCGATTTCCCCGTTACTCGTTACTAATTCGTTACTTTTGTAACTTGTGAAGCAATATACGACCTTGATTGTCCACACGTCTGGATATCGCGGTTTCGAACCGCGACAGGCTGTTTTTCTTATTTCGTCGTGTTTTTTTCGTTGGGAAAAAAAGGTTTTGCAAATCACCTAAACTTGTGTAAGTGCACTGGGGCAACCTAGCGTGTTGTTTCCAACTTGTGGCCAATCAGAGAGCACGTTTAACCCAGGGGAGGGGCTGGTAGTACGTCCTGAATGAAAAGACCGTGCACGGGCGCCTCGTGGCTCATTTCGGCTCCGGATCAGCAGAGAGAGGGTGGGTTGGGAGTGAGATTCCGTAGGCAGGCAAGATTGCTGCGTCACAGCTTCTGAGCTAGAGCTACATATCAGAAGACCGGGATAAAAGGTTGGGTGAGGTGGGGTGGGGTGGGGTGGGGTGGGAAACTGTTGGGTGTTTCTGAATTTTTTTTTTTACAAAGGGCCTGTGGCCTTTTTCCCCCACAAGCTTGGCGTTTGCCATTTTCCCACCCGGCCTGCAATTTTTCTGCTGCGCCATTGCCTGTTGCGGGTGGGGTGGGCTTTCGTGACGTTTTGATTAGGATACTTTTCTTTTTTCAACGCTAGTAGCAAAGTCTGGGAAAAGGGTTTTGGGGGAAAAGGGAGCCTGATTTTGCTTCCCCCTCTTTCCTTTCCTTCTCGGCTGCTCAAGTAAGGCTTTTTGTCTGTGCCAGGGCCGCAGTGAATCAAAAGCAAAGTTTGGCAAAAGGGTTGCACGTCCCATCGTCCTTTGTAGAACAACACCTGTTTTGGGAAAAAGGGGAGCCTGATTTTGCTTCCCCCTCTTTCCTTTCCTTCTTGGCTGCTCAAGTAGGGCTTTTTGTCTGTGCCAGGGCCGCAGTGAATCAAAAGCAAAGTTTGGCAAAAGGGTTGCACGTCTCATCGTCCTTTGTAGAACAACACCTGTTTTGGGAAAAAGGGGAGCCTGATTTTGCTTCCCCCTCTTTCCTTTCCTTCTCGGCTGCTCAAGTAGGGCTTGCTGCAAATCTCTCCTATATTAACCCTATCAAGGTCTGGAAAATACAGGTATCCCCTTTTTAACGTATAACAATAAGAACAACTGCAATAGAAGGGTTTGCGGCAGTTAGACCCAGAACACATTGCCAATCAAGAAACAACACATCTTTCCCCCCAGTAACACAATACCTTCCTCCCTTCTGTTACCTGAAAACACTACCGTTATCATGAAGCGTTCAGCTGAATGCGGGTCTGGTGGAGCAAGTCCTGCTAGTGGTCAAGCAACACCCTGGACACTGTGGGGGGCCAAAAAAGTTAGGGTGGGTCCCATCCGTCTGGAACGCGGAACGATGGGAGTGGGTGGACTTGATGAAGAAGCTGGCTGTTCGACTGCTGAAAGTTCACAGCCCTCCACCCGGAGCCATTTGTTGGTTGGAGCTGAGACAAGTGAACATGAGAACATGCAGGTGTTGCCGTCCTGGAACTACAGGTGGTGGATAGTGAGGATCTTGATAACCCCACCCCTCCACCCGCTACTGACAGTGAGGAGGAGGTAGAGGAGGTAGTACCATCAAATCATAGTCTTTCTCATGCTGCTGAAAGGGTGCCCACGACTCCTATCTCCCTGGGCGTCGGCACAGTGGCTGTGGGGAGGCCAAGGTCATATATTTGGGACCATTTGCATGTCCACACTCAGCGTGCCACTTTGGCAGTTTGTAGACACTGTGGGGCAAATATCAGCAGAGGCAGAGACCTGAGACATCTTGCGACCTCGGGGTTGAGCTCTCACATGAAGCGGCACCATCCCTCGATATCGGTAGGAGGGGGAGCTGCAAGCCCTTGCAGTGGCAGCATTAGCACACAAAGTTCTCCTGGTGTAGATGGTGGAAGGCAGACACAGTCCACCTTGGAGGATTGGGGCATGCCTTTAGCAAGGAAGAGAACGGGGGAAACATTACCCACACCCCAGCAGATAACCCAAAGTGTGGGAGAGATGATGGCCCTTGATCACCATCCCTTCCGCCTGGTTGAACAAGAAGGCTTCGTCCGCCTTATGAAACGCCTGTGCCCCCGCTACAAAATCCCCTCCCGTCACACCTTTTCCAGAAAAGTTATTCCCAGATTGTACGAGGGCTGCAAGGAACGCATTATCCAGATGTTGTGTAGCGCCATGGGAGGACACATCCATTTTACCTCTGACATTTGGTCAATCTTGGGAGGAGGCCATTCCTACCTCTCTCTCACGGCACATTGGTGGGAGAAGGAAGGCAGTATGGATACATCCCATCGTTGGGCACTCCTCGCTTTGGAGGTAGTTGATCGTGATCACAAGGCAGAGACCATCTGCAGCTATCTGGAAAACATGATGGGGGAGTGGATGCGGTGCAGGCCGGAAGAAATGAGGAGGGGCTTCATGGTGACTGACGCTGGTAAAAATATAATCAAAGCGGTTGAAAGTGCTGGGTTTTTGAATGTCACCTGCATGGCCCACTTGCTTCACAATACCTTCAAGGAAGGTTTAAAGAGCCCGGAAGAGCAGCCGGCCAGCACCGCAAACATCGCCCTGCTAATCGAGCGCTGTAGAAAGATCGCGGGCTACTTCCACAGGAGCATCAAGGCAGCCCGGCAGCTGAGAGACAGGCAGAGCCTTGAAGGCCTCCCGCAGCACAAGCTGCTCCAGGACGTCTCTACCCGGTGGAATTCAACCTATAAGATGCTCGAACGCATGGTCGAGCAGCAGAAGGCGGTACACGGCATCTCCCTTACATTGGTTGCGCCTGTTAGCAAGCTTGTTCCAACTAAGCAAGAGTGGGACACCATCTCCCAGCTGGTAGACGTCCTAAAGCCATTCAAACATGCCACAGAGACCCTTTCGGAATCAAAAGCCCTTCTTAGCCAGGCAGTGCCCATGGTCTTGGGGCTAAGGAGGCACCTAGAAAGGCTTGGGGCCGGTCGAACACTGGACTCCCTGGCTGGACCACTGACACCGCCGGTCCAGGAGGTGGTGAGGAGGTTGTCCTTTGCTGTACGGAAACGCCTAGAGCCACTTCTTTCCAGCAAGGTCCATATGCTGGCGGCCTTGTGTGATCCACGGCTAAAGTACAACGTCTGCCCAAAAGACTTTACCGTATGGAAGGCCCAACTAGTTAACCTTGTGAGGGAGGTCTTTGCTGCCAGGGTGGGGGAAACGGGCACAGCGGCCCCTCTACCGGAAATGCCTGCCACCCCCAGCACTAGCGCTAGTGGCGAGAGTGATAGTACCGGGGAGCCGGCAGGGGGTTGCCGTAGGGTTACGGATCTCCAGCCGCGACCAGGAAACGCTTTCTTTGCAGAGACGGTGGCCATACTAGCCTGCTCGGAAGATTCCTCTTTGCTGGCTTCTGCTCAAAAGGTAGACTCGGCCGAATGCTCGGTCAACAGGTACTTTGAGGAGCCTCCTGAGATAATTTCTTGTGATCCATTGGCCGATTGGGCTTCACGTGATCACATGTGGCCGGATCTGTCGCACGTAGCCCGCCAGTTCCTCAGCTGTCCTCCCACCAGCGTGCAGAGCGAAAGGGTCTTCAGCCTAGCGGGAGATGTAGTCACGCCCCACCGCAGCTTGCTGGACCCTCAAACAGTTGAGAAACTGGTCTTCCTGAAGGCCAACCTTCCCGTGTTGAATTTCCCCGATTTGGATTTTGACACCGACGCCTCCTAGAACAACAGTTCTCCTCCTTTAAGCAGCTCTGCTTCTGATTAACTTTGGCTATTTCTGTTGGGGGGCGGGGGGGTTGGCCCTTTGGCCTATGTCCAACAACTCTCTCCTCTATCCTACCATGCTTTCCTTCCTCTCATCCCTTCCGTTCTCGTCTTTATCATCACACACCGTTGCCCACTTTCGTTTTTGGGTAAATCAGGCCATTCCCTGAGGTTCCTATAGGTTTTGTCTCCTGTAATAATGATTCTGGATGGGAAGAAGGATATTCTGGGGGAACTTAGTCCATAAAAGCCAAGGTAGGAAATGCATCCGCTTTGGGTTCAGAACGGATTACATTCAAATCTCTACCCTTTTTTTGTCCAAAAATATTTCGGGAATGAGCCATGACTGTTAGGTCTTCTCCAGATCCTCGCAGTTCCTGTACGGAAAGAACATTGTTATAATTGATGTGGATCCTTCGGTAAGACATATTTGGTGAAGGAATACGGCAGAGTCTCACTTTACAGAGATAACGGTCCATCAGAACCTTTGTGGTTGTGTCTTGCCGCATTAAGTAGTACACCTCGGCCTTGGCCACCACTTCTCTAAATTTTTATCTTTCACTGTCCCATCGCCTTGAGCGGGTGTGGTCGACGCAGTGGCTGCGGGCCGGCCGAATAATGGTCCCCGCGCCCTCTGTCCGCGCACTCGGACGGTGCCGTTTGCCCGTCAGTGCGTGTGCCTTTGCGGCTGCTATTGATGTGTGGGCGCAGGTTCCCTGGCTTCTGAAGTGTTTTTTGCTGGCTTGTTGGCTGGACGATAGAAGAGGGTGGAATCACCGCAGAAAGTGGGACACCTCGGCCTTGGCCACCATTTGTCAAAATTGTTGTCTAGTGTCCCATCACCTTGAAAGGCTGTGGTCGACGCTGTGGCCGCGGGACGGCCGCCTTATGGTCCCCTCGCCCTCTGGCCGCGCACGCGGATGGTGCCATTTGACCATCAGGGCGTGTGCCTTTGCGGCTGCTAGTGACCTGTGGGCGCAGGTTCTGTGGCGTGGGAACTGCTTTTTGCTGGTTTGTTGGTAGGACGATAGAAGAGGGTGGAATCACACCGCAGAAAGCGGGACACCTCGGCCTTGTCCACCACTTCTCAAAATTTTCTTCTTCCACTGTCCCATCGCCTTGAGAGGCTGTGGTCGACGCTGTGGCCGCGGGACGGCCGCCTTAGGGTCCCCTCGCCCTCTGGCCGCGCACGTGGACGGTGCCATTTGCCCATCAGGGCGTGTGCCTTTGCGGCTGCTAGTGACCTGTGGGCGCAGGTTCTGTGGCGTGGGAAGTGTTTTTTGCTGGTTTGTTGGTAGGACGATAGAAGAGGGTGGAATCACACCGCAGAAAGTCTTTCACTCTGAGCTAAGACTTGTAGTCTTCTCCGATCTATGGAGAACTCTCGGACGGATTCACAAAAGAATTCCCTGTCGGACATCAACGGCGACATTTCCTTCAAGTCCATGCCATCCTGATGCTATGCCTGTAATTTCACTACCTCCTTGAAGCGGACGGGCATTAAAACATGGAGGATGGACCAGTTGGATCTTCTTACACTCCCAGGCACTGTCTTGTTTTTCAAAAAGCAATTATTTTCAAAAGTGCCATTCTTCCCACGCTCTGCCTTCCTTACGGTCAAGCTCTCACATCCACAGGTTGCTGGGGTATGGCATTGCGATGACAATGCGAGTATGCGGTCCTCCAATGTTTGCGTGAAGTCTCTGCTCTTATTTTGTCAAGTGTGGACATAGCTCTGCAAAACCTCTACTAACTTGCAGGCCACAGTCCGCACCTACAGTGATATGTCGCAAGAATAAATAAAACGTCTGTAAAACCCTCCACATCCAATCCATGTTGTTGACAGTTATAAATCTGTGTGGTTCCCTTTGGCTTCCTTCTCTTACAACCCAGCTTAGGTCCTTTCTTCTTTCACCTTTGAGAGAAGGCTCCTCTGCCCCTACTCTCTTTCAGCCAGCAGACTGTTATCTCATACCATAGGTTGTAAATGTGCCTTCCATAAATTTCAAATCCTGCCTACAGGTCCTCTAGCCATGCATGTCGCATTTAATGTTCCACACAAACAACTAGATGATTCCAGAGGCTGAACTTATGCGGCCCTGCCGCAACCCGTTCCCAATCATGAAAACGGCGGTTGATCGGTTTTCTGTTCCCAGCATGTCAACAAACACTTTTCGTGGGACAGACTAGGTGACTTGGAATTCCCAAATAACCCAGCTCATTCCATTAATTATCCTCCAAGCAGTTCAAGGCTTTGAAGAGAGTATTCAACATGGCCGACGATGGTGTGACCCCTTGCAGCAGCTTGCCGAGTGACCGATCAGAGAATACTCTTCCTCGAGGCCAAACTCCCGGTCCTGGAATATCAAGAAATCCCTTCGAAGCGAGGAGGACTCTGTGAGAGTTATTAAAACGATCAATGTTAAATGATTAAAAAAATTACTATTTCCCGCCAACATCTCCCTGCGTGGACTCGGTCCGGATTACTTGGGGCAGCGGCCCAAGCAACATGAGGACAAAATAAAATAAAATAATTTAGATTTAATTTTTTTAAATGAAAGAAATAAAATAATTTTATGTCTTGACATCTTAAAATATTACGGTACTTGCAGAAATGTCTGCTGTGCAAAAGTATCAGGTGCACTTTTCCAACACTTTTGCTGAAACAGTCCAGGACAATTCTTAGCGTTTTGTATTTGAAAATGAGGACTGTGTTTTGACGGATGAGACGAAAGGTGGTTTACAAGCCAAATTTGTTAACACAGCCATCGTTAAATGTGGGACACCCTGCCCAAAGCCTCTTGTCGTTTAGGATAACGAAAACATTTTATTTATCTCCAACCCCTTTACAATGCTTTTACAATATGGGATAACTGAAATCCTACAATGACAGGGATAAACCTTTTTTTAATGGATCCCAGCCATTGTCTGCTACAAGTTTTTTCTCTATGCGTGTGTCTGAGAGGATAAGACACAGAAGGTAAGTATGTGATGCTAATCTTCCGCAGACCCATAAGTAGAGAAACAAACCACTCAGAAACTCTGTATTGCTATTAAAAACAATGAGTTATGTCTTCATGGTTTCCTTTGTCTCAACATTTGTGCTATTTTTTAGTTCTTTGGATTCATTTCTACTCCATAAAGACAGTATCTTTCATTTTTTTACATCCACAACTTTACTGAAACTGTATACCAACAGAAGTCATTTCCCTCTTTCCAGCTCAGCTGCTAGAGATCTTTAATAACACCAGACACACACAAGTCTTCCCTCTAGTTCAACTCCATAGAAACATGAACCTTACATCAGAGCCTTAAAACCTTCCACTTCCAAAAAGCCTTCGAGGACTGTGGGGTGGATCGCTGCCAGTTGAAGAATTGGTTGCCAGGCCAAGAGTATTTCGCACTTTATTGATTTTTAACTGTCAAACTACCTCATCTCTGTGGAAGTATTCAGCCCTCGGCCCAGAGCCGTGTTTTTACACCACTGTTTTTTAAGCGGGTAATGCTGTATGCTGACTGTGACAGCTTTTTTATTTTATGTGTTATTGATGCAACATTTTTTTTACTATATATATATTTTTTGGTTTAATTGCTGCCATTGTATTGTTGACGGGCATGCCCCATGGAAGCTGCTCAGAGTCCCTCCGGGAAGATGGGGCGGGGAATACAAATAAAGATCTTACTGTTGTTATTATTATTATTATCATTATTGATGTGATGGTGGCCATGACTACCCTGCGGACTGCCAGCTTGCTTCTGTCCATCCGGTAGGGCTGCGGCCAGGGCTGCAGACGGTTTGCTGTCAGGGAGTGTGCCTTTGTGGCGGCTAGAGACTTTGGGGCTCTGGTCTGGTTGACACAGAAGTCTGGTTAGGAAACATGGTGGAATGGAGCCCACCCGGGGGATCTCAACAAGTTTATCATCGTTTGATGCGAGTGTGGTGCCCAGACAAACGGAAGGCTTGGATCTTGTTTGTGATTGGCCAGGGTGCTGCAACAAACACCGTGGTATGAGAGAGACAATCAAGAAGGAAATTCCTGCTTTTTGGCAGAAATGGGCAGTGCTGGGTGAGATGTCATGGGTGGTGGGGTGGTGTCGTGGGGCCGGCCAACGGTGGCCGGCCCCCCTGGTCAGTGGGGCTTGGGACCCCATTTCACTAGCTGCCGCGAAGGCAACACGCCCTTCCCCTTGGGTGGTGGGGTGGTGTCGTGGGGCCGGCCAACGGTGGCCTGCCCCCCTGGTCAGTGGGGCTTGGGACCCCATTTCACTAGCTACCGCGAAGGCAACACGCCCTTCCCCTTGGGTGGTGGGGTGTTGGCGTGGGGCCGGCCAACGGTGGCCGGCCCCCCTGGTCAGTGGGGCTTGGGACCCCATTTCACTAGCTGCCGCGAAGGCAACACGCCCTTCCCCTTGGGTGGTGGGGTGTTGTCGTAGTGCCGGCCAACGGTGTCCGGCCCCCCTGGTCAGTGGGGCTTGGGACCCCATTTCACTAGCTGCCGCGAAGGCAACACGCCCTTCCCCTTGGATGGTGGGGTGTTGTCGTAGGGCCGGCCAACGGTGTCCGGCCCCCCTGGTCAGTGGGGCTTGGGAGCCCATTTCACCAGCTGCCGCGAAGGCAACACGCCCTTCCCCTTGGGTGGTGGGGTGTTGGCGTGGGGCCGGCAAATGGTGGCCGGCCCCCCTGGTCAGTGGGGCTTGGGACCCCATTTCACTAGCTGCCGCGAAGGCAACACGCCCTTCCCCTTGGGTGGTGGGGTGTTGGTGTGGGGCCGGCCAACGGTGGCCGGCCCCCCGGTCAGTGGAGCTTGGGACCCCTTTTCACTAGCTGGCCAAAAGGCAACACCCCCTTCCCCTTGGGTGGGGTGTTGGCGTGGGGCCGGCCAACGGTGGCCGGCCCCCCTGGTCAGTGGGGCTTGGGACCCCATTTCAATAGCTGCCGCGAAGGCAACACGCCCTTCCCCTTGGGTGGTGGGGTGTTGGCGTGGGGCCGGCCAACGGTGGCCAGCCCCCCTGGTCAGGGGGGCTTGGGACCCCATTTCAATAGCTGCCGCGAAGGCAACACGCCCTTCCCCTTGGGTGGTGGGGTGTTGTCATGGGGCCGGCCAACGGTGGCCGGCCCCCCTGATCAGTGGGGCTTGGGACCCCATTTCACTAGCTGTCGCGAAGGCAACATGCCCTTCCCCTTGGGTGGTGGGGTGTTGGCGTGGGGCCGGCCAACGGTGGCCGGCCCCCCTGGTCAGTGGAGCTTGGGCCCACATTTCACTAGCAGATGTAAAGAAAACACGCCCTTCCCCTTGGGTGGTGGGGTGTTGGCGTGGGGCCGGCCAACGGTGGCCGGCCCCCCTGGTCAGTGGAGCTTGGGACCCCTTTTCACTAGCTGCCCAAAAGGCGACACCCCCTTCCCCTTGGGTGGTGGGGTGGTGGCGTGGGTAGAGGCTAAGGTCGCAAAAGCAGAAAACTTTGTGGGTGGGCCAGGCCGGTCTCTCAGGGATGCGTTCCGGCCAACTGTGGCCGGCGCAGGGTGGGGTCTTTGCTGCCTGCGGCTTTTTTCTTTCTTTTCTTTTTGCTGCCTCTCGGCCTACGTGGTCGAGTTTCCCACGATGCATCGCATCTCTCTTCTCTCGCGGCTGTCCCTCCGCACATATTTGGGCAATTTTTCCCAGATCCTTCCTTTGGGGCGGGGTCCTCTGTTTCTCTCTCTCTCTCTCTCTCTCTCTCTCTAGGGGATGCATGCCGGCCAACTGTGGCCGGCTCAGGGTGGGGTCTTTGCTGCTTGCGGCTTTTTTCTTTCTTTTCTTTTTGCTGCCTCTCGGCCTACGTGGTCAAGTTTCCCACGATGCACCGCATCTCTCTTCTCTCGCGGCTGTCCTTCCGCACACCTTTGGGCAATTTTTCCCAGATCCTTCCTTTGGGGCGGGGTCCTCTGTTTTTTCTCTCTCTCTCTCTAGGGGATGCATGCCGGCCAACTGTGGCCGGTGCAGGGTGGGGTCTTTGCTGCTGAGATAGACATTGGGGTTCGGATCCTGTGATGACCCATGGGCCTTGTAGTCCTGCTCAGGACATTGTAATTCCTGATGAGGAGGAAAACTTGGGTTTTTTACCTTTCCAGTCTGAACTGGATTCCTCTCAGCCAGATCTTTCCCAGGCAGATCCGGGAACCTTGCACCTGCAAGAAAGTTGTCTCCCAGAAGTATGTCAAACAAGCCCAGAGCCTACTTCTCCCGTGTTCTTGCGCCGGGAGTTTTGTAAACAACAGAGAAGTTTGGAATCAGCTTCGCGCAGGAGTGCGAGGATAGCAGCTAAGAATGTGGCCAATTAAGACTGTTTCTCGTGAGAATCTTTAAGGAGTTTAACATCTGGCCTCAGAGGTTAGCTTTCGCTTCTGTTTCCCAGAGAACTGCTTCGGTGAGAAAGTTAGACTCTATATAGGTGTTTTGCCCGCGTAGTAACTTCGCGGAGTCAATTCGTCAGCCTACGGAGCGAGTTGTGTCTGGACAGCGCGCTCCGATTCAAGCCTCGCTCCTGCCCAAGCCTTGCCTTGCTATCCAGCCTTCGCCTTGCTTCCCAGCCTTTGTTTATCTGCGGACCTTGCCTTGTTTCCCAGGATCAATCCTTGCCTTGTTTCACGGATTTTACCAAGTTATTCCACGGACCTTGTTCTTGTTCCTAGTTACCTTGTTCCACGTTCAAGCCTTGTTCAAGTATCAAGTTATTTCCTAGCCACGCTCAAGTTTTATGGACTAAAGGACCTTGTCATCTCCCCTCACTTTGCTTGGCAAAGTGAGTGTTTCGGTTATTGGATTACAACTTTGGACCTTAATATTTCTTATTGGACATTGCTTTTTTGGACTATTTCTGACCTTTCCTGAAAGGTCTATTTCTGGACTATTTTCTACACTTGTTCTTATTAACTTTATATATTCCTTCAATAAAGATATTAGTTAGATTCTGGCCTCTGTGTATGGTTATTGGTGCTCTGCAGCCTGGGTCGTGACAGTTTGACTCCGCCACCCTAAGCACCAATTAACCTCGGCCAGAATGTCCACCGGAGACGTACCTGGGCCGAGCGGCCAGCCGATTACCTACACCATCGACAAGGAAGAGGTGGATCGCATCCGCGACAGACTCAACGCCCAGGATGGAGAAATAAAGGGCTTGCGGGAGCGCGGAGTCCGCCTCCCGGCCATGGCGTTGCCCACCAAGTTTACTGGAGAAGCTTCTAAGGTTCATGTTTTCCGTCGCCAATGTCAAGCTTATCTAGAGGCCCGAGATGCCGAGTTTCCCCAAGAAGACATCAAAGTGGCGTGGGTTTACAGTCTTCTAGACGGGCCAGCGGCCAATTGGGCGACGGCACTGTACGACCAAGCCTCTCCACACCTAAGATCAGCGCAACACTTCTTGGACCACCTCAAGGAGACTTGGGGAATCGAGGACAATTTGGAGGCAGCCGGTCACAAACTCCGTCGCCTTATCCAAGGAGACAGACCTATGTCTCAGTATATAGCCGAGTTCCGAGTGCTGGCCCACAATACCGGCTGGAACGATGTAGCCCTCAGAGGACAATTCCGGGAGGGTCTCAACATTGAAATGCTGGAAGAAATCTCCAAGGTGGACCCTCCCCAGACCCTCGAGGCACTCATTGATCAATGTTTACGGGCTGAAGTCATGATTGCCAACAGGAAACAGTGGGTTCGAGGCCAGGGCAGTAGAGCCGGGGCAAATCCCCCCGCTCCCGCCAGTGTTCAGCCACGACCAGTGTGGAGACCCCCACCGCCAACCCCATACCCCAGAGGAGGCGAGGAGGTGCCGATGCAGTTGGGCAATGTGCGTCCCAGACTAGATGCCGCCGAGAAGGCCCGTCGTCAACGCTTAAACCTCTGCTGGTACTGCGGGAACGGGGGCCACTTCGCCAGAGAGTGCCCAGCCAAAGGGAAGCCGGCCGCCCGTCTTGCGGCGGCGTCCTCCACGGAGACGAAGGCGTCTGAGCCGACTGGCACACAGCCGGCGGGGGAAGCCAACGACCGGGTGTAGAGAGGCTCGCCAACCCGGTCAAAAAATCCATTCCCATTGGTTCAACTTCCCCTACTCCAGGACCCATCTGTGCTCAAGAAATCCGGGCTAGTCAGCAAGCAGATGCCTGGGCGCAGGACCAACTTCGCCAAGGTCTGCATTTTCCCTTTTCGCTTAAAGATGGACTGCTATGCTATAGAAATCATGTTTATATCCCACCCGGACCGGGCAGGGAGAAAGCGCTTCGTCTGTGTCATGACTGCAAACCAGCTGGGCATTTCGGACTATTTAAAACCATGCATCTGATCCTAAGGGATTTTTGGTGGCCCAAGATCCGCAAAGATGTGGAAAAATATGTCAACACCTGCCCAGTATGCCAGCGCTCCAAGATAAGAAGGGAGAAGCCCTCAGGGCTTCTGCATCCCCTTCCTACCCCATCTCGGCCATGGGAAATAATTTCTGCGGATTTTATCACTGACTTACCACCTTCCTGTGGTTTCACCACGATCCTAGTGGTGGTGGACCTTTTCACCAAGTTAGCCCATTTCATTCCCTGTGAAGGTCTTCCCACGGCCAAAGAGACTGCAGATCTATTCCTTCAACATGTTTTCAGACTACATGGATTGCCCAAGAGTTTGGTCACGGACCGTGGATCTCAGTTCACCTCTCGTTTTTGGAAGGCACTGCAAAAACTGTTGGGCATAGACTCTCGCTTATCTTCAGCTCATCATCCCCAAACAGATGGGCAAACGGAGCGCACCAATGCCACTTTGGAGCAGTATCTTCGCTGTTATGTAAACTATCAACAGGACAATTGGGCTTCTCTGTTACCACTGTCTGAGTTTGCCTACAACAATGGAGTTCAAGCTTCTACAAAAGAAACGCCGTTCTTTGCAAACTACGGCTTCCATCCACGTTTCTTCCCCCCTGTCATTGAAACTTCAGAAGTTCCCGCAGCAGAGGATTGGCTGCAGGAACTCACAGCGGTGCAACAACTTTTGCTCCAGCAACTGGACCAAGCCAAGGAGGACTATAAACGCCACGCTGACAAACATCGCCAACCGGGCCCCGAAATCAAGGTAGGAGATCGGGTTTTCCTGTCCACTCGCTTTCTGCCCTCCCACCGCCCTTGCCGGAAGTTAGATGCCCGTTTCATTGGTCCCTATCCAGTGGTGGCGCAATTAAACCCCGTGACTTTCAAACTCCAACTTCCGCGTTCAATGCGCGTTCACCCAGTGTTTCACCGTTCCCTGCTCCTTCCGGCGGATGGTGTGCGTCCTGATTCAGACCAACCGGCCCCCCCTCCTGTTTTGATGAATGGGGAGGAGGAGTTCGAGGTTGAGGACATTTTGGATTCTCGCTTTCATCGCCGCCGCCTACAATATCTCATTGACTGGGTGGGTTTTGGCCCTGAGGAACGCTCTTGGGAAGACGCCTCCACAGTCCATGCTCCTGATCTAACCCGCCGCTTTCATCAGACCTATCCCGCCAAGCCGCGACCTCGCGCCTCGGGGAGAGGGCCCCAGTTTGGGAGGGGCCTTGAGGAGGGGGATAGTGTGATGACCCATGGGCCTTGTAGTCCTGCTCAGGACATTGTAATTCCTGATGAGGAGGAAAACTTGGGTTTTTTACCTTTCCAGTCTGAACTGGATTCCTCTCAGCCAGATCTTTCCCAGGCAGATCCGGGAACCTTGCACCTGCAAGAAAGTTGTCTCCCAGAAGTATGTCAAACAAGCCCAGAGCCTACTTCTCCCGTGTTCTTGCGCCGGGAGTTTTGTAAACAACAGAGAAGTTTGGAATCAGCTTCGCGCAGGAGTGCGAGGATAGCAGCTAAGAATGTGGCCAATTAAGACTGTTTCTCGTGAGAATCTTTAAGGAGTTTAACATCTGGCCTCAGAGGTTAGCTTTCGCTTCTGTTTCCCAGAGAACTGCTTCGGTGAGAAAGTTAGACTCTATATAGGTGTTTTGCCCGCGTAGTAACTTCGCGGAGTCAATTCGTCAGCCTACGGAGCGAGTTGTGTCTGGACAGCGCGCTCCGATTCAAGCCTCGCTCCTGCCCAAGCCTTGCCTTGCTATCCAGCCTTCGCCTTGCTTCCCAGCCTTTGTTTATCTGCGGACCTTGCCTTGTTTCCCAGGATCAATCCTTGCCTTGTTTCACGGATTTTACCAAGTTATTCCACGGACCTTGTTCTTGTTCCTAGTTACCTTGTTCCACGTTCAAGCCTTGTTCAAGTATCAAGTTATTTCCTAGCCACGCTCAAGTTTTATGGACTAAAGGACCTTGTCATCTCCCCTCACTTTGCTTGGCAAAGTGAGTGTTTCGGTTATTGGATTACAACTTTGGACCTTAATATTTCTTATTGGACATTGCTTTTTTGGACTATTTCTGACCTTTCCTGAAAGGTCTATTTCTGGACTATTTTCTACACTTGTTCTTATTAACTTTATATATTCCTTCAATAAAGATATTAGTTAGATTCTGGCCTCTGTGTATGGTTATTGGTGCTCTGCAGCCTGGGTCGTGACAGATCCCCACGGGGATTTTTTCTTTCTGCTTTTTTCTCCATCTTGGACATTGCGGTTCGGATCACCATGTTGATTTTTTCTTTCTTTTTGCTCCAATTTTTCCCACTCCCCCTGCCAGTGCTTTTAATGGATCCAAACCCTCATGTGTATCTCTGCAGCTAAGCCCCCGCCCTACTGCTTTAGGGAAAGGGTCAGGGGTGTGGGATCCACGCCCCCATGTCTATTTCTGCAGTTTAAGCCCACGCCCTGCTGCTTTGGGGAAAGGGGCGGGGGTGGGAGACGGCCCACGGTGGCCGGCTCCCCAGGGGAGTGGGATCCAAGCCCCCATTTTGCCATCAGGTGATAAATCAAACCAACGTCGCAAAAATCTTACATTTCTTGGGAGGGGGAGGGGCTTGACCACTGTGGTATAATGGCCTCCAATATGGATGCCTGGGGAAAGTCATTGCGCATTGTGGCAGGCACAGGCAGCACAATGTGTCTCTTGGCCAATGGCCCCCAATGCCCTAACATTTTGACAGATTTACGGGCACTGAAACAATGTTACACAAGTAGAAGAAGGACTTTCACAGTGAAGGAACCCCTATTGAACATTTAAAAGCAGGAACAGATTTTTTGCAGTTGGTAAATAAAGTTTTTTTATATGAACTATAAAATTACGCAATAAATCTTAGGAAAGGGCAAACGCTCTGCAATTTAGCGAACAAGCAGGGTGGATTGTGTTCTCCCACTGTACCAAATGTGATAAGTATAGCTGAAAAAATGAGTGCAGGAGAGCCCCCTAACTCCCCCCCCCTGGGCTGTTTTTGGGCCACTGCGCATGCGCGTCCGCCATTAACGAATTAATTTTGAAAATAACGAATTTTCGTTAATTTCTAATTTTTGGGGGGGCCAAATTCGGAAATGAGTTCAGAAACGAAACGCTACCCCCCTCTACTTTTGAAACCAGTTTAGAATCAATTTTTTCGTGGATCGCTCAAGCCTAATATCTGTGGAAAGTCCAGGGTGAGAAAATAACTCTTGTCAGTTGGAGGCCAGTGTGAATGTTGTAGTTAATTACCTTAATGAGCAGTGAATAGCTTCATCTCCTGGCTTCTTCCTGCCTGGGGGCATTCTTTGTTCAGAGTCGTTAGCTGCCCCTTGTGGACACAGTATATTATTTGAGAACACAGAAATGCTTGACCACTCCAACAACTATCATGTCAGACTACACAGAGAAGCCATTGAAATCCACAAGCATGTGGACAACTTCAACAGAAAGGAGGAAACCATGAAAATGAACAAAATCTGGCTACCAGTATTAAAAAAACTCAAAAATCAGAACAGTAAATAAGAAGCAACACTCTGAAAACAGAGGAGTTCCAGACATGAATCAACCAGGGGCAGCTAACCTCACAACCTCTGAGGATGCCTGTCATAGATGTGGGCAAAACGTCAGGAGAGAATACTTCTGGAACATGGCCATACAGCCCGAAAAACATACAACAACCCTGTTCCTCCTTCATGACAATTTTCTATAGCAATGTATGCCTCTTGCTAATCAAACGTTCATTTTCTATACATAGCTTCAATTCAAATTCTAGTTTATTCTGATCAAAACCATGTGTTTTTTATTTTTAACCTATCAAAATTTGTCTATACAAAATCGTGCTCTTCTGACATTGATTCTTTTGTTTTAATTCTATATCGCCCCTTATCAAACAATAACAGATATTGATATATTACCCATTTTTCCTTTGCACTCTTGTCAATTCTGAAAAAGCCATCTTGTGCAGAAATATATAAGGGAGTCATCATTAATAAAATCCACACTTACTTTCACATTATCATACCATAAATGAACATGGCACCCAAATTTGAGATCATGCCTTTCCAAGTCCAATGACCTCTCATTTTTCCAACATTATCCAGTCTTTTAACCAAACCAGAAAACATGCAGAAAAAACTATAAATAACCATAGGCATTTCCTTTTCATTCTCTCTCAAGTAATTTCCTTAGGTTCTTTTAATGTTCTTATTGGTCAGTGAAATTAAAAGAAAAGAGGAGGAGCCATTCTTATGGACACTGCCAGTGGTAAGAAAATACAGGACAACTGGAGGAGAGAGGGAACAGGTCCTTCTCTTATGCAATGGGAACACTCAATGAAAGACAGCTTCTCACTTAACAATCCCCACACAGAGGGAATTAACCTTGACAATTTTCAAATTATTCTGATTTTTTTGTGTTAGCCGTCCTTAAAATGTGATATTACATTTTTGTTTTTTTATTAAATGAATGAAATGAAATATGAAAATGTGGTAGACTGCTGAAAGGGTGTTGAGTGATTTTGGTTTCCACAAGAGCCGCAGGTTTGGAGCCTTGCGTGTCAAGCATTCAAAGGATTGAATGAGACATAGACAGGATGAAAGCAAAGATCAGAGGCTCTGTTCTCTTTTGGCCAAAATAGGATGTCAGCAGAGCAACTTCAATGACCTTTGATTTGGCTCCATTGCAGTGTATGGAGGCATTCTTAAAGGATTATGCTTACTGCCAGAAGGGATGATGGGGTTTTTCTATGTTTCCCCAGTGAATGTTTTTGAAACTTGTATGTCCAGCCTAAAAGTCATCTGTAGAGATTCACTCAAATTAGATTTTTGGTTAAAGGGTCACTTTTGACTTGGCTAGCAAGATCTTTCCATG
Source organism: Anolis carolinensis (assembly GCF_035594765.1). NCBI lineage: Eukaryota > Metazoa > Chordata > Lepidosauria > Squamata > Anolidae > Anolis > Anolis carolinensis. The sequence continues at coordinate 139,887,729 of NC_085844.1, forward strand.
ACTGTGGTTTGGGGTCCTCTTTGGCATCCTGGGGTTTTGATAACAAGGGCATTAACTTTGCTAACTTGTCCATAAATCAGCCCACAAGGTTTTCTACTAGCGTGAAAAATCTTCAGGCCCCTCCATGAGGAGAGGGAAACCATAGCTTCTTTAATGACTAGGGAGTAGCTAATGTGGCAAATGTATCTGCTTTTCCCTTTTCTGTTTTGATGTTCACACATGCTTAGATTCTGGAGGCATCTGCTATCTATTTTGTATGGTGTAGGCAGACATGCACAGCAACAGTAGAATCAGATAGAACAGAATCCCATTCTTTCCTAGCTAAAGCTTTATTGCATTGTTTATTGCAGATACATTCTTGCAGAATGATACGAAACCCCTATTTTTCTCCAGCTTTCCTTCATTGCCCCACAAAAGCTAATGCTTCTATTCCAGAAAACCAGCCTTCAGATAGACAGAAGGCAAGGAAGAAAAGAGACATATGTAGTAAGACTGTGTATAAAGGAGCCTCTTTGGGTATACCTGTACATTTGACATCAGATGAGAACATCTTCAGACACAACGGCACACCTCTTTCACATCTGAGGACAAATCTGAAGCCCCATAAACTTTTTCAGAAAAGTTTATGGAGACCAACTATCTCCTTCATCAGTGGATGACCAGCCTTCCCTCCTTCAGATGGCTGATCCTGGCGCAACCTAAAAATGGCTTTTCTACTGAAGGAAAGTTGGCAGACTTTATCCTCATCCTGATCCTATCTAATGGTTGGTTCTTTGAGCTGTGTAATGATTTTATAGCAATAAAAATTGTAAGGTCCAATTCTTTGTGTGCTTCACTGGTAAACTATGGGAAAAAGGCTGAGATCTATACATTTGGACATAAGAGAAGTAAAGGATGGAAAAATGGTGTGTATGGGGTGGGAATCATCCATGGAAACATTCTGGAAACTGCTTTCAAGTGGTCTCTACATAGTTCAGAATATTTTTGTTTACTTCTGCAAGGCTTAACTATCCTGGTGGTTTCATTTCACATGTGCATACTATTCATTTCGGATTAAATGTTTATTGAAACCTATTGAACTGCTCTTTTTTGTGGTGTGGCAACCCATCCCTATTCTTTCCATGTTATTTCTACCCTTAGTAACAAATTTTCTGTGAAAGAAGTACGCCCACTGACAAACATGTACATTGCTTCTAAAGTATGGCTATATAGGCTTGTGAAAGGATTGTGGAAATATTTACATTTCTCCACCTAAGAGAAAATAGCAACAATAATGCTAGTTATTGTGAGAAGAATAGGATCTTCACTGTACATTTCCTCCCGGTCATCTCAGGGTTTTGCAAAGCTGAAGAGAGTGATGACTGAAAGAAATTGGGAACTTTGTTTTGCAGAAAAATTGCATATTCTGAATGATAACTACATGCTTATTTAGTATCTCACTTTTCAAACTTTATATATATATACATACACACATTGTCAAGAGTCAGACGCCAATTTGAGAGCAAAACAGAGTTTATTCAAGAGATAGCCCAAAAAATAGACAAACACAAAAGGTGGCTTTAAACACTTAACTTTCAGTGTTTTAAAGCAGTCCAAACAAAAATATATCAAAAAGTATGCTTTAGCAACCAAACCAGATTAGCCAAGCAAATAATCCAGATAAAACAAAAGGTGCTTCAATTCAGCTCTAAACAAACTAAGTTGGCTTGGAAAAGCAGCCAAAACAAAACAAAGACTTGGAAACTCCCAGAAAACTCCCAAGAGTCACAAGCTAGCAGTTTTAACACAAAGCTCCAAACAGAAACAAAAACCAGACAAAGGAGCTTGAAAACAAACTGGGAGCCGGTGCAAAAGGGAAAGTTTGGTTCCAAACCCTTACTGTTGCAAGCAACAGGCTTTGGAGATTTAAAGGGGCAGTGCAAAAAGATGTCAAACCGGTCCGGAGTCGAAATGGCAGGAACAGCAGCAAACTGCTTCAAGAGTGCAGGTAATGCCAGAAGCTCGAAGGACAAAGTGAAGAGACGTCGTCAGGTTGATCCAGGGTCAGGACAGGAGACAGCAGCAGGGTCAGGAGGCAAGCCAGAAGTCAAGAGCCATGGGTAGACTAATCAGAGGGCGAAGGCAGAAACAGGGTCAAATTCCAGTCCAGATTCCAGAGGTTGTAGTCATCAATTCAAGGTCCACGAAATGGCACAAAGAGCCAAGGCAACGGAGGCAACAGCAGCTAAAAATAGTAATAACAGTGCAGTCCAGGAAAACCCACACAGTTCCAGCCCTCCGTTGCAGAGCAACCCAGATAAACTTACATCTGAAGCAAAGTCCCAGTCCAGTCTTCTTTAACACGTACAGGAATCCCAATGGCACCCAGCAACACCTTGCCACACGCAAAGTGAAGTGACCAAACATTCCCAATTTATCCCAATTCTCCCTGGGTGTCCAAACACCAACACCCAAAGAGCAGGTGTCCCAAATCCTTAATCTGAGTCAGAACTCCACACAGCTAAGGCTCGTGGATCGGGCGTGCCTAATTCTCCATCAGAATTCCAATCATCCTGCCCACACCCAACACCATGCACACCTGAGGATCCATCCTCCCTCCTCCAAACAGACCAAGTAGGATCTGCTCCTGAAGATACCCAAGGTTCAGCAGTATCCATGGGCCCCAATTCCCCAGGCATCTCCGGTGCCCGTGCCCAGTCAGTGCCCACTTCCTCAGCCACCACCTGTTCACCAGCATCCATTTCTTCCACAAACTCCCCATCTGAATCTTCCTCAGAAGACTCCCCATTGAGGTCCCTAATTCTCTTTCTGTACAAATCCTCCAACGAGCCCTCCTCGCGAGGATTTTTCCTTCCTCTCCTGATCCCACCACCATCATCCACAGTCCCCGAAGGCGCAGTCACAACACACATACACATACACATAGAAGTGTGCAAACACAGTATGCAACTATAGACGTGAATCAGTTCCAGTATTTACCATGTTTGTCATTTACTGTTATTCAGAAGTAAGAGAGAAAATGTTATTATAAATGCAGTATATTATGAAGTATTTGGGCAAGCACACATTTAAGATGTTGAAGGAGTTACTCAAACGATACAAATTAGATATAAATTACTTATTTTGGCCATGGATTTATAAATGTGGGGTTTAAAGTGCATGTACAGAATATTTGAGAAACAACACATTTGTCACTGATACGTAGATTAGCTGCTGATTCTTAAAACTGTAATAGAACGAACCTTGAATTGTTTTAATTCAAATTCCAAATGAAATGGTCAAAGCAGTAGTGTAGTGGAGCCAGGATTTATAGGGTTAGAACACCAGTATACTTTTTACTACTAGGGGCAATCAGGTCATTTGCTATTTTCACCCACTACAGGCTCTTGTTACATTTGGGCTTAGCTGTAATTCTTAAATAAGAAAATGAATTTTTCCTACATCTTAACAACAATATACTGAGATATCCTAGCTGTATTGAAAAGTCTTTTAGTGAGACTTTAGTCTTGAAATGACAATTAAAAGTCGGTAGCTTTACAAAAGTAGACTTGAAAACTACTGGAATTGATTTGTGAATCAATGTGGCTGTGTGCATTTTGAACTCCTTTGGGAATGTGTGATCTAGGATGATAATAGATAGTGAGCACTTACATCAGTGGGTTCAGGGGAAAGAAAAACTTAAATTCTTTCCCGACAAACTAGATTTCCTATGTGCTTTGGGTTTTATGTGGAGGGGCAGTTTATTATTCAACTTTCTAATAATAATAATAATAATAATAATAATAATAATAATAATAATAATAATAATAATAATAATAATTGTATTCTGCCCTATCTCCCTGAGGGGACTCAGGGTGGATTCCAGCATACACAAATATAAAGGCAAACATTCAATGCCTAGAAACAACCATAACATGGATAAAGGTAAAGGCTTCCCTTTCTGGCTCTGGGGGGTGATGCTCATCTCCATTTCTAAGCCAAAGAGCCTGCTTTGTCAGTAGACTCCTCCTAGGTCATGTGGCCAACTTTCCTTGGTGGGAATAGTGGTACAATTCAAATGCAGTTTTAGTCTCAATTTGTTAGTATGGACCTGATCTAGCACCTGTAGTAGAGCTGAGCAATTTGGCAAGCAGATTTTAGAGCATTTGATCTAGAGCTGCATATTAGGATAATATCTTAATCCTCTTCCCTAGACACACACTTCTTGAAGTTTAACAGCAGCCTAACAAGCAAAAAATAAGAAAGGCCTATCAAGTAATCTCTTTGTCAGAAAAAGCTTTGCTTGCTAAATTTGAGCAACCCCCACTTTCCTCCAGCAAAGAATTAATTCTCATTGTTACACAATTACATTGTTCACATTAAATGGTTAATCCAATCATGTTAAGCTTGTTCCTGAATATGTTAGTTAATTAGGGGCAATGAATTAATTTTTAGCATGTTATTTCCAAGTTTCGTTAAAAATACAAATAGTCACACATTTTTGGTATGTGTCATTTCCACAAAGAAAGTACTGTAGATGTAAGAATTTGCCATGGATTTATGTTACAGATTTGTTATTGTTGTTGTTAGTAGAGAAAACATTCTCCAGCTTCCAGCTTACTGAGGGTATGCTTGATTCCGGCCACAGGGGGAACAGCTGCTTCATCATCCAATGTGACACTGAGTCCTTGATGGATACTTCCTCATTCCAAATGCTGCAGGACAATTTTTATGGTGTTGTAAATTAGTTAAATTAGCCTCCCCGCATAAGTGGTACCTAAATTTCCTACTGGATAGATGCAACTGTTGTAGCCCAGCCATCAGGATCAGGTCCTTCTCAGGAGATGGAGGTTAATTCAGAGACTGAATCGGATGATGGGCCTCTACAGGACTGGGATCTGAGCCCAGTGACCTTGCAGCTGCCTGTTGTTGAACCTTCAAAACAACAGCTAATTGGGAAACATTCCGATGATCTCCCAGGTTTGGAATCATCAGAAGGAGAGGTGCAGTAAACACAGAAAGATGCCTGGATTCTCAAGGCAAAACAACCTTGAGAATCTCTTAAAGGGACCTCGCACTCATTTCTCCTTGCGGTGTCAACTTTGCCTTCCTTGAGAGAAACATCTCCGTTCCAGTCTCTTGATCCTTGTGCCGGTCCAGGATTCTCTGTGGAGGATTGTGTCTTGTTACTCTCGAGTATACCCTGCCTTGGTAATCTTGTTCCTGCTGCCTTTCTTTGACTGTCATTCATGTGGATTATAGCGGATGGGTTTTACCACGCCTTATCCCTGATCCCTGCAACTCTTGGATACCTTTTGACTTTGACTCTTTGTTGGATTTATTTGAGTCCTGTTTGTGGATTACAACTTTGTGAGACTTAGATGAACTTTCTACTGAACTATTAAGGACATTTCATTAGTGGACTTTTAGTTTGACTCTTTGCGTTATTTGCTTGCATATATATCTCTCAATAAACTGCTTTACTTTTGATACTGGCTTAAGTGTGGTTTCCAGAGTGCTCTCGCAGCCTAGAGTGCAACAGCAACTATCTTTTGGGTTGCTTAAGTCAACAACGAGCAGGGCTATTTTTTAATGGTCAGGTGCTCACTCCGACATGGGCTGGCTTCGAACTCATGACTTCTTGGTCATAGTGATTTATTGCAGATGGCTACTAACCAGCTGTGCCACAGCCCGGCCCGTGTTAAAGATTATCTTTATCACTTCAATTCTATACACAGTTGAAATTGTACAGAAAATTTTTGAACACTCTCTCTGTGTGTATACACATACCTATATCTATGCCTTCTCTCATAATGGGCATCCATTCTGTGCATAATAAACACATATCTATTTATATAAGAGCTGCTTTACTATTATAGACTATTTGAGAGTGATGCTTCTCTCTTACTAAAACATTCTTGGTAGTTGTCAGCCAGGAATACTGAAGCTGTTATAAATAACTGCCTTGGCATGTGACTTTTGGTTAGAGCCAGTTTTATAATAATTATAAAAACTTTATTTTTATAACCCGCCTCCATCTCCCCGAGGGGACTCGGGGCGGCTTACATGGGGACCAAGCCCAAGGATCAACAGATAGAAAAGTAAAACCACAACAATATAATTAAAAGAGTTAAACAATACAATAACATCATAAAATACATTGACAGGCATCATGGCTAAAAATGGGGCAAAATAGTCCCAGAGCCCCTCTTCCTACACAAAGGCAGCTGCTTACCAAAGAAAAGGTATTCTCATCCAATCTGAGATTAGATCTTGTTGGTCCAGCTGGTCTTATTTCCACCAGATTACATCAGCCATCAGTTATTAGTATCTCTCCCATACAAATGAAATACCTTTCTTTGGTTAATATAAGTCAGTCATTTGTTTACGTTCTCCCTCAGGCTAATCATTTTGTTTTGAGATAGATTGGCCTCATGCCTGGAACTAGCCCTTGGTTGCATTTAACACACGAACAATCTTTTTTTTATACTTTAACCAGACAAAATTTAGGAACTTACATTTTGCAAACTATAACCACAAATCAGCACTCAGTTTGTTAAACTGCACCTAAATGCTTACAACAATACATTTAAGTGAAGAATATACTTCCAAAGTTTGCTTACTCTGTATATTGGAAGGAACCAACATACATCAAAAGCCATTCTGTGATTATCTTTTTCATATCTGCTTTTATCATTCTTTCATTCCCAAACAAGAAGTTCATGTTGTTTTATGATATTTTTAGGTGAGTTTGAAAACATGACAAATATTAAAATACACTATTGTTTTCTAATTTAATAGTCTGTTTATTTCTTTTTAGGAGATCCATATATCTTGGCTAGTTTACTAGTTCTTGCCTATATCTCTTTGTATTACAAGTTTGCATTTCCAACTTCCTTCTCATTGCTTCCTAGAGAACGTTAGGATGTGTGGGAGAAAGCTAACTTTCTTTATGTGATGATCTGGGAGCTAGAAGAGCCATTCAGTCATCTGAGCCCCTATCATTTGAAATTGGGCATCTCTGGTATGGCTCACTGAGAAGTTATTGTTGCATTTTGTGGAGTAGCTTTTCAGCCCATCCACTTCTTTCTTACGACAATCTGAAATGAGTTGCCCTTGGAAGCCAGATCCTGTTCACTCTCAGAAGCAAGGGCAACTTGCAGTACATCTACACTGTAAAATTGATGCAGTTTGACCCCACTTTAACTGCCATGGCTCAATGCTACAGAATTATGGGCATTGTAATTTGGTGCTATGATTCCAGAACATTGAGTATGACAATTAAAGTGGAGTCAAACTGCACCAATTCTACGGTGTTAGATGTATCCTTGGAGGCTTCTCATAAGACTATGATGCAGAGCTAGGGCCCAAGATAACACATGGCTGACCAATACCTTATCTGGAAGTAAATGGAGGAGAAGGAGGAGCAGCAGGGCTTCTCCGAGTCTGCAGTACTTAAATATCTGTCAAGTGCACAAAATGAAATGCATGGAAACAAAAAGCAATCTCTTCACAGAAGATATTGTTTCCCCCTGGCTTCCATAATTGGACAGAGGGGTAACTTCACCTCTCTAGATATACTCCATCAAACTGACAGATGAAGGACCTCAAGAGCTCCTGATGCTGAACCTGATGCTGGTCCCAAGCTGGGACCAAAGTCAGATACAAAAGGAATGGGTTGGGGGTCCAGTATATATACAAAAGCATAAAATGCAAGATCCATTTATTTTCTCTATTCAGTCTTCTCAAGTTCCCACTAAAACCTTGTCTCTTAAAACCTCTCGCACACAACATTTATTATTAAAACAATTCTGTTTCTAATATGAAGTGTTCTTTTTCTCCAAAACACTTGTTCTCAAATAAACAGATTAAACAGCTCTCACTCTATAGTTGTGTATTCCTGTATGGAAAGAGTTGGACTAGATGGCCCTTGTGGTCCCCTCCAGTTTTAAAATTTTATGACAATATGAAATCCCCAAGTTCTGTGGAGTGGGGAACCTTGGGAAAGTTAGGTTTGCTGCTTATGTTGGGAAAATGTTGCCCCCCCCCCCCCCACCACTATGGAATTGCCATTATATAGCCCAGCGAAACCTCTGGCATTGTATGACATTTACACTGGACTTCAACGAACACCTGAAATAAGGAAAGATAAAAGGAAAGGAAAAAAAATCTTTTTTAAAAAAAAGTGGGGTTGCATTTTGGCCAGGTTGGTTCCAGCTGTCTTCAGCAACAGAAAGCCAGAGCCAGGCCTCTTTAAAGATTTATTTTTGGGGAAGTCTCCTGTGATGTGGAAACACAGATTTCCAACAGAGGGAGACAAAAAGCTGACATTCTGATCTCTAAGCCCTCTGGAGCAGGACTCTTGGGCAGAGAACACCTTATAGAACTACAACTCCTAGAATTCCATAGCATTGACCCATGGCAATTACAGTGGTGTCAAACTGTATTAATTCTACAGTGTAAATGCCTGCCCCCCAGTGCTGTGATTGTATAGCATGAATTGGGGCCTAATTTCTTTACATAGTCACAGAATCAGTTTGATGAACCCACCCCACAAATTCAGACAAGGTGTGATCTTTAGGTGTTACCTGTGACTAAACAGGAAAAGTAGTTTAGTCATCCCGTGTCATTTGTGTAATGGTGAAGTTGATTATATAATTCAAAAGCAGCTGTACTACATCTCTATAGGTCTCTTCCCATCTACACTTGGGCCTCATGCCACTGTAGTCTAGCGTGGACTAGCAGGTTGGAAGCCTGACTGCTTCAGGTGAATGTACTGAATGTGTAATCTGGATGTGGGACCATTCCATTTAAATCACATCTACACTGGTTTGAGGCCTATTGTCAGGGTGCACCTGCTCTTTACTTATATCAGTTTCACACCACTTTAACCATGAGGGCCCCATCCTAAGGACTCCAGAGGACCCTTCTATACAGCCATATAAAATCCAAATTATCTGCTTTGAACTGAATTATATGGCAGTGTAGACTCATATAATCCAGTTCAAAGCAGATGTGGATTATCACATTCGATAATCTGGATTATATGCCAGTGTAGAAGGGGCCTGAGATTCAACGTGTTTGGTTGAGAGCAAAGACCAATAGATGCAGCCTGGGAGCATGTTAAAAATTTAAATTCCTTCCCCATTAGGTTCCTTTACTTCTTGTGCAAAGAGCTGCCTTTTGGGGAGGGGGGGGGGAGAATACCTGTATCTCCCAAACATCTTTGCTGTGGGAAGTCTATTCTCCACACTACAAATTACCAATTGATAACCCTTCCCACCACACAATGACAACACTATGGTTCTACTTTAACAGTCATGGTATCAACCTATGGTGTTCTGGGTTTATAGCAGTGATTCCCAGCCTTTTTTTGACCAGTGACCACTTGACCAGGGACCACTCTCCAACATTAGTACCAAAAGGGTTACAAATCAGTTTTTTGGTCAAGTTTAGATTCAGTTTGGTTATTTGGGGTGCTGATTCAGAAAATTGCATTGGATAGATCACTTCAACTCTAGTTTCTGATACAGAACATATGCCATCCAGTAGTTACCATCTGCTCGCCCACAGAAAACCATATTTAGCAATCTAGAGCTGATGTGGTCTATCCAATACAATTTCCTGAATCATATTCTTAATGTATATTCTTCATTTTATTGTAATTTTTAATCTTGATGGATTTTTAAATTTGATGAAAACTGTTTTTTGATGTGTATGTTTATATTGTAAGCCGCCCTGAGTCCCCTGATGGGTGAGAAGGGCGAGGTAGAAGTGATATAATAAATAAATAAATACTGGAATGATCAAGGGTTTGGAGAACAAGCCCTATGAGGAGCGGTTAAAAGAGCTGGGCATGTTTAGCACTTGTAGACTAAAAATAACAAAAAAATCAAAATTTTGCGAAGTTGAATAAAAATTTGCATTCTAAAATGTAAGATTGGCGTTAATTCTATGTAATGTTACTATATGAACATAATATTGTAAATAAACTTCTGGTTTGTAAGGTAAACTCTTTTATCCATTCTATTCACCTCTACCTTTTACCTTTTATTTCTCGGTGATTGGTTTTGGGGGGCACCAAAATACTGTTTGCTTACACTTGAAATTACCTTGGGCGGGCTGTGCTTCTACCCAATAGGTTATGATACTAACAATTCATAATCCCCAATAGGTTATGATCCCAACAGGTCATAATCCAATAATCCAATATTCAATGTTTGTATGGGTTTTATACTATTTTTATTTATTTATTTATTTACATCACTTTTACCCCGCCTTTCTCTCCGAGGAGACTCAAAGCGGCTTACAGTAAATAGGCAAAAATTCAATGCCTAAAAACAATGTAAAAACAATGTAAAAACAACAATTCATATAAAACAATCTACAAAACAACAGTTCATATAAAACAGGTACCATTACAAAATAAAATCACATTATATAAAATTTTAAGAATGTCCAAGATTAAGACTATTCTTGAAATCTTGGTTTTCCTCAGATTTTTCTGGGAATTGTCATTTGATTAAGATGATTATAATTCTTTACAAGTCCATAGCCTCATTGGCAAACATACAGTACCTCAAATTGGGTAAGAAGTTTTGGTGATTCCATTTCTGTTGGATGGGAGGGTGCTGACTGGAGTTACTCTTTTAAAATGTACCTGTTCCTACCTACATACCAATTCAAGAACAAACCTACAGAACTTATCTCGTTCATAACTTGGGGACTGCCTGTAATTGTTCAGGCTGGAGTCCTGTTGATTAATCTTAACTGGAGTTGACCCACTGATGCAATTGTTACGTGGAGAGACAACCACCGATTAGAGTTTTTTAAATACTGGTAGCCAGATTTTGTTCATTTTCATGGTTTCCTCCTTTCTGTTGAAATTGTCCACATACTTGTGGATTTCAATGGCTTCTCTGTTTAGTCTGACATGGTGGGTGTTAGAGTGGTCCAGCATTTCTGTGTTCTCAAATAATATACTGTGTCCAGGTTGGTTCATCAAGTGTTCTCCTACGGCTGGCTTCTCTGGTTGAATTAGTCTGCAGTGCCTTTCATGTTCCTTGATTCATTTCTGGGCAATGCTGCTTTTGGTGGTCCCTGTGTAGACTTGTCCACAGCTGCATGGTATACGGTAGACTCCTGCAGAGGTGAGAGGATCCCTCTTGTCCTCTGCTGAATGTAGCATTTCTTGGATTTTCTTAGTGGGTCTGTAGATAGTTTGTAGGTTGTGTTTCTTCATCAGCTTGCCTATGTAAGCTGATTCCCTTGATGTATGGTAAGAACACTTTTCCTCTGAGGATTTGTTGGAAATAGCTACCTCCCAAACCTCTCACTATTTTATTTGTTAATGTATATATATTCTATGTATATGTTGATTTGCCACTGTATTGTACCTCTTTGGTGTGGGAGGAGTTATAGACATGTGATTGTACTGAGCATGTTCAGACTCAGGACTCCATTTTGTATTCAGTATGTGTTTGGTCTCCAATGAAAGTAGGTGCATGTGTCCAGACCTCAGTAGAGGTGGATGCATGCATATAGCTGTTTGGACTTCAGTACAGAAGTAGGACTTATGGATTTCAGTGAGTACAACTATACTTAAAGACTATGGACTGTTGATTAAGAATGATACCCCGTGTACTGAACACAGAAAAGCTGCATCCTATCTCTAACTAAACTTCAATAAGAAATATGAATGTATGGTGAATTAATACAAGATGTTTGTGAGTAAACAAGATATGTTATTTTTCAATGAAGACTTATTTTAAACTAAGAGGTTTCAAGGAAGTGTATATCTTTTGGGCAATTACAACTGCAAAGAAACAACCATCCTCTGCTGACCAAATATATTTTTGTAGTGGCATATTTTTGTCCTTGGAAGTTCAAAGTCATGATTCTTCAGTTTAACAACTGAGTTACTTGTATGTCATTATTTGAATGCTTATGAATATCACTTACTCAAAGAGTTGACTTTTAACAAGGTCATGCTCTCCTTGACTAGTGGTTTTCAAGAGATGGTCTCCACATATTCATGGAAATTCATATTTGCCAAGCGGATATGTGCCCAGAGAGTGGGTACAGTTATTTTTCCAATAGATTATGCAATAGGATTTTCCCAGGCAGGAAGAAGCCAAACTTTGAAGCTGCAAGGCCATTCAATGCTAATCAAGGTGGCCAATTGCACCATTCATACTTGCCTCAAACAGACACTTTGGACCTTCCACAGATATATAAACCCCACTTGCCTAGTTTCCAACAGACCTCACAACCTCTGAGGATGCCTGCCATAGATGTGGGTGAAAACGTCAGGAGAGAATGCTTCTGGAACATGGCCATACAGCCGGAAAAATCGGGTCACGTGCTGGCCATTTGCCCCCACCCATCTAGTTATTTATGACCTTTTTGCTTGCTAATTGGCATATAAATATATGTCGCATGCTAGCTAACAGTGCTGTTTTGGGGGCTGGCCAGTCAAGGTAAAAGATCAGGGTCAGGGCAAGGCTACGATCTGCCTGGGTCCTGATCTTTTCCATCTGTGAGCCTTTGCGGGGAGAAACAGAGATCTCAGGGACCTCGGGTGGACGCCTGGAGAGGACGATAAAGGAGGCAAGGGACGGGGCCACGCAGGACACCTGCTTTCCCGGAATTCGGGAAATGTCTCTTTGCTGTTCCCGGGGCTGACATTTCTGATCATTCTGATGTCGGGAAAGGGGGGATTCTAGCAGACGTTCTAGAAGAGCAATTCTATACACATTGTATTGGATTCAATGAGGCAGGCTGCCAAATTTTCGAGGGACTGCAGCGGTCCCAGGTATGTAGGTACAATATATGAAATACGTATAAAAACCAAACATTTTCTGATAACACTATGTAACACGATTTTTGTTCCTGGGTTATAAATATCATTTCCTAATTGGTTCATAAAAACATGGAAAAGGTTTATTAAACTGCAAAAACTTTGTTTTTCCCCGGGCATCCTGCAGCACATTTTGCTATAGTTTTTCAATGAATATCTGGTAGAGTCTCAGCCAATTCAACATAGTTTGTGGCAGCGACAGAAACGACGTTTCTGGAGTATAACAACTACTTTCAAACCATGTACTGCACAATTAAGCACTGGGCTTTCGAACCAGGAACATTTTGTTTTTTAAAAATAATTACATAGTGTAACAAATCAGCATTTGCAAGGCTTATTAAACAGGCCGGCTTTTCTTTCTTTTTTTTAAGGACAGCTGAAGCATCTTCTGCAGAGTCCACTGTAAACACTGCACAACAGATTTGTGTAAATCCGGGGAGCGGGGTGAGCTCCCTCTGCTAGCCCCAGCTTCTGCCAACCTAGCAGTTCGGAAAATATGCAAATGTGAGTAGATCAATAGGTACCGCTCAGGCAGGGCTCTTCGGCTTAGAAATGCTCCAGATTAAACTGGTTGCCTCTTTACTTCTAGATCGGTGTGTTTTCATTCAGGTCCATAGAATCATCCCTGTGAGATCTGTGCCCCAGGTTTCACCCCCTCCGTGAGCGATTTGCTTCCAGATCCTTTTGCGTTTGTGTGTCCATAAACTCAAACGACAGGGCCCCACTCCGGCTCCAGTTAAGGCGCCCTAAGGGGCTTCGTCTCTCTCATCGAAATGGGTGGGCTCCCAACGGGGCTGGCGATGGCCTTGGGCGATTGAAGCGGACCCAAGTCCAGAACACAAACATTGACACAACATCAGACGCGATGCTGAGAAAGCTGGCCAAGCGACGCGCGACCCCCGCGGGTCCCAGCAAGGTGTTCAGGCACGCGTGGAAGGCTTTAACGACCCTCACCTAGCAAGTACGGAGATACCACCATTTTCAACGTTAAATCCCATGCCAATCCAAGCGAAGTGGGACAGAAATTATACGAAAACGAGTGTAACAGATTGGAAAAGCAAGAAGTTGTGTGAAAATGGCATTAAACACAGCGAAGGCTTTTGAAAACAACTTGGTACATTTCAGGTATGTTTAAGGAGGTCCCATGAACATTAGTGTCGGAATCCAAATAATGTTTTTAAAATTCTTTTCGACTCCGGTTTTTAAATACGGTTTCTGGGAAACAGTCAACACTGAGTTGCTGTGAGTTTTCTGGGCTGTATGGCCATGTCCCAGAAGCATTCTCTCCTGACGTTCTGCCCACATCTATGGCAGGCTTCCTCGGAGGTTGGGAGATAAGAAAGTGAGATTTATATTTCTGTGGAAGGTCCAGGGTGGGATTAAGAACTCTTCTCTGTTGGAGGCAAGTCTGAATGTTGCAATTAGTCACCTTGGTTAGCATTGAATAGCCTCGTAGCTTCAAGGCCTGGCTGATTCCTGCCTGGGGGGGTGCCTTTGTTGGGAGGTGTTAACTGGCCCAGGTTGTTTCTTGTCTGGAATTCTCCTATCTTCTGAGTGGTGTTCATTTTTTGTCCTGATTTTCTCAACCAAAAAAGTTAGCCATAGAAGAGCACTTGATGAACCAACCTGGACACAGTATATTATTTGCGAACACAGAAAGACTTCGACAACAAATCGACACAGAAATGGCTGAGATTTCTTGCTGAATACATCTCGGAAGGCTGATACATGGGTCCCCAATTTTTTTTTTAAAAAAAAACGCAGATCGTTAGAGACTAGTTCCATTTCCCCCTATGTCTACTATTGTATATATGCATGTATATATATATATATTATCACCAGCAGCATTCGCAATTGGCAACATAAATCTGAAAGTGGCATTTCGAGAAGTGATTTCTTTTAAAAAGAAACTTGTTCCCATGATCAAGGTAAATTACAAACGTGTACTACTTGTTTGTTCTAAAATACCTCCTCCTTCTTTTGAGATCAAAAACGTTATTGTGTTGTCGAAGGCTTTCATGGCCGGAATCACTATGTTACTGTGAGTTTCCCGAGCTGTATGGCCATATTCCAGAAGCATTCTCTCCTGACATTTCGCCCACATCTATGGCAGGCATCCTCAGAGGTTGTGAGGTATATTGGAATTTTGGAAACTAGGTATGGGAGGTTTATATATCTGTGGAAAGTCTTGGGTGGGAGAAAGAACTCTTGTCTATTTGAGACAAGTGTGAATGGTGCAATTGGTCACCTTGTTTAGCATTGAATAGTCTTTCAGCTTCAAGGTCTGGCTGATTTCTGCTTGGGGGAATCCTTTGTTGGTAGGTGTTAGCTGGCCCCGATTGTTTCATGTCTGGAATTCCCGTTTTCTGAGTGTTGTTTTTTTTTTTACCGTTCTGCTTTTAGAGTTATTTTTAATACTGGGAGCCAGATTTTGTTCATTGTCATGGTTTCTCCTTTCTGTTGAAATAGTTCACACGCTTGTGGATTTCAGTGGCTTCTCTGTGCAATCTGACGTGGTAGTTGTCAGAGTGGTCCAGCATTTCTGTGTTCTCAAATATGCTGTGTTCAGGTTGGTTCTGTGCTTGTGAGGTCCCTGAAACTCCGGCGGCTTAACAGGTCTAAACTCGGATTTTAGGGGACCTTCCAAATGTCTTCGGAAATCGGCACATTTGAGACAAGTTCTCCCAGCACCGCATTCTTCCCTTGGAACCAGGGAGAGCCAGAGTTTCCACCAGACGCTCGGGGAGGTCAGCAGTGACAGGTGTCTCGGGTCCCTGAACTTGCTTGCTTCCTTCTCTTAGGGCCGAGAGCGAGAGCATTTAGAGCAGTGGTTCCCAACCTTTGGACCTCCAGGTGTTCTGGACTTCAACTCCCAGAAATCCCAGCCAGTTTAGGAACTGTGGGAGCTGAAGTCCAAAACACCTAGGGCTCCAAAGCTTGGGACCACTAGTATAGAAGCAAATGCGACCCATCCACACCTCCCTTGGACTCTTTCCGGGCAGTCTGGCCTGATGAGGGAGAGGAGGGGGGCTCAGAGGCGGGGCTTCGTTGGGGGGCGGTTCTACACCAAGCCCCTCCCCCTGAGGCCTCTGCGCCCGGCGACACCCCTCGGAGCCAATCAGCGGCTTGAAGCTTCGGAGCCTCCTCGAGGGTGACGCGCGAGACACGTCAAGCGGCGCCGGCGCCTCCTCCGAAAGGGTTCCACAGCTTTCCCGGGAGATCGCTCGCTGCTTGGCTTTCGGAGAGGTCCCGCCTCGCTGCTGCCCTATGCGCCCGCCGCTGCTGCTGCCTGAGGGCGGCGGGGAGAGAGGCCGCGCACCGGCATCGGGGGAAGCCTCCCCTCCGGGCTGGCAGTGGCTGCTATGGGTAAGCGAGAGACGGGGGCAAGGCGGCGGAAGGGGCGGGAGACAGAGGTGGGCACGGCGGGCCTTGGGGGAATCCCGCGCCCCATCCCTGGGCTTCCTTTAGGCCGCGGGAAGGCGGCATACATGCAGTCCCATTCCCTTTCTCCCTTCCCGTCTTCCCAGGCTCTAGAAAGCGAAGCAGGGCGCGAGGTGTAGGCGGCCATTTCTCCCTTCCCCCGTCCTCTGGAATTGATCCGTTAATTCCGCCTTAATTGAAGTCTTCCTTCTCCATCCATGCTCTCCCAGCGCGCTTAAACTGTACCCTAGCGCCTTCATTCTAGATCAGGCATGGGCAAACTTTCTAACTTGGGGGCCTCTACTGGCTTCCCGGTGAGAGAAGGAAAGAAGAGAAGGAGGAAGGAAAGAGAGAAGGAAGGGAAGAAAGGGAGGAAGGGAAGGATCGAAGGAGAAAGAGGGAGAGAGGGGAGGAGGGAGGGAAGAGGGAAGGAAGGAAAGACAACAGGGAAGGAAGGATGACAGGATGGAAAGGGAAGGGTGGAAGGAAGGAAGGGAAGGATAAAGGAAAGAGAGAAGGAAGAATGAAAGAGTGGAAGGAAGAGATGGAAAGAGAAGGACGGAAAGACAAAAAGGAAGGAAGGAAGGAAGGAAGGAAGGAAGGAAGGAAGGAAGGAAGGAAGGAAGGAAGGAAGGAAGGAAGGAAGGAAGGAAGGAAGGAGAAAGAGGGAGGGAAGGAGGAAGGAAAGAGAAAAGGAAGGAAAGGAAGGATTGAAGGAAGGAAGAAGAAAGAGGGAGAGAGGGAAGGAGGGAGAAAATAGGGAAGGAAGGATGAAAGGGTAGAAGGGAAGGATGGAAGGAGGAAGGAAAAAGAGAAGGAAGGGAAGAAAGGGAGGAAGGGAAAGATCGAAGGAGAAAGAGGGAGAGAGGGGAGGAGGGAGGGAAGAGGGAAGGAAGGAAAGACAACAGGGAAGGAAGGATGACAGGATGGAAAGGGAAGGGTGGAAGGAAGGAAGGGAAGGATAAAGGAAAGAGAGAAGGAAGAATGAAAGAGTGGAAGGAAGAGATGGAAAGAGAAGGACGGAAAGACAAAAAGGAAGGAAGGAAGGAAGGAAGGAAGGAAGGAAGGAAGGAAGGAAGGAAGGAAGGAAGGAAGGAAGGAGAAAGAGGGAGGGAAGGAGGAAGGAAAGAGAAAAGGAAGGAAAGGAAGGATGGAAGGAAGGAAGAAGAAAGAGGGAGAGAGGGAAGGAGGGAGAAAATAGGGAAGGAAGGATGAAAGGGTAGAAGGGAAGGATGGAAGGAGGAAGGAAAAAGAGAAGGAAGGAAGGGAAGGATAAAGGAAAGAGAAAAGGAAGGAAGGACAAAAGGATGGAAGGAGAAAGAGGGAGGGAGGTGAGGAGAAATGAAAGAGAGAAGGAAGGAAAGACAAAAGGGAGGCAAGGGAGGAAGGACGAAAGGGTGGAAGGGAAGGATGGATGGATGGATGGAAGGAAGGGAGGGAGGGAAGGGAGGGAGGAAAGAGAAAAGGGAAGGAAGGAGAAAGGAGGAGGGAAGGAGGAAGGAAAGGGAGAAGGAAGGAAGGATAGGATGGTGTCAGAAAAGAAGGGTTGCCTATACCTGTTAGGGCCCTTCCACACAGCCATATAACCCAGAATATCAAGACAGAAAATCCACAGTATCTGCTTGGAACTAGGTTATCTGAATCTACACTGACATATATTCCAGCTCAATGTGGATTTTGTACAGCTGTGTGGAAGGGACCCTAGATGCAGCTAGAAATGCTCGGCCCTTTCCTAACCCTTTGGCCTCCTCCCCCGCTCCCCGCTCCCCGCTCCAGAGCAGAGCTACGGCGAGGTGAACCAGTTGGGCGGCGTGTTCGTGAACGGGCGTCCCCTGCCCAACGCCATCCGGCTGCGCATCGTGGAGCTGGCCCAGCTGGGCATCCGTCCCTGCGACATCAGCCGGCAGCTGCGGGTCTCGCACGGCTGCGTGAGCAAGATTCTGGCCCGCTACCACGAGACCGGCTCCATCCTGCCGGGGGCCATCGGGGGCAGCAAGCCCCGCGTCACCACCCCCAACGTGGTCAAGCACATCCGGGACTACAAGCAGGGCGACCCGGGCATCTTTGCCTGGGAGATCCGCGACCGCCTCTTGGCCGACGGCGTCTGCGACAAGTACAACGTGCCCTCCGTCAGCTCCATCAGCAGGATCCTCCGCAACAAGATCGGCAGTCTCTCGCAGCCCGGAGCAGCCCCCACGGCCGGAGGAGGGGGCGGAGGAGGCGGAGGGGGGCCCTACGAGGGAGGGGGCAGCTGCAAGCACCCTGCCCCGCCGCAACCCGCCCTGCCCTACAACCACATCTACCAGTACCCTTACCCCGCCGCCGCCGCCAAGCTGGGAGGCCACCCGGGGGTCCCGCTCTCCGCCGCCCACGTCAGCCTGCCCCGCTCCTGGCCCTCGGCGCACTCCGTCAGCAACATCCTCGGCATCCGGGCCTTCATGGAGCAGAGCGGTGAGTAAAGGGGGGGGGAGGGGCCCACCCTTGAAGTGGATCCACTTGAGAAACTGCAAGTCGCTTCTGGTGTCAGAGAATTGACCGTCTGCAAAATGTTAATTGAGGGTACCATAAAACTAACAAGAAGGAAACGAGATAAAGACAGAAACATAGAGAGACAAGAGAACCATTTCAGTGTGCATGCAAGATGGTTAGTTTCCCAGCAACTCCAGCCCCATCTACACTTCCAAATAATGCAGTTTCAAGATTGCTGATTAACTACATTGAATTGTCTTATATGTCAGTGAAGGCCCCGTCTACACCGCCATATAATCCAGATTATCAAAGCAGATGATCCACGTTATGTTTTAGATTATATGAGTCTACACTGTCATATAATCTCGTTCAAGGCAGATAATCTGGATTTTGTATGGCAGTTTAGATGGGGCCGTGGACTCATATAATTCAGTTCGGTGCATTTAACCTGCTTTCTGGAACTGCATTATATGGCAATGTAGATCCAGACTCAGCAGCCTTCTGCACTGCCATGTATCCCAGATTATCAAATCAGATAATTCACATTATCTGCTTTGGGCAGGATTATATGAGTCTAAACCGCCATATAATCCAGTTCATAGCAGATAATCTAGATTTTATATGGCAGTGTAGAAGGGGCTAAAAAGCAAAAAGGGTTCCCAAGGGCTGACCTGACAAGTATCCATTATTAGATATTAAATATCATTAAACAGTATAATTATATACAATAAATGAATGTAGATTCCAGATAGACTTTTACCAATCACAATCAAATGATTTCGAACCGGGTTGTCTATCAGGAGTCTACTCATCTTGCAGGAAGAAATAAGAAAACAAATAAGGAAATTTATCATATTGTGAATGTAACTACTATGTATCATACTGTGAATATAGCAGTTTGAGTGTGATTTGTAAAAGCCTATCTGGAATCCACATTCGTTTATTGTATATAATGATAATGTTTAATGATATTTAATATCTTGTGGTTATTGGATACTTGTTAGGACAGGTAAGTGTAGAAGAGGCCTCAGGTCCCTTCTACACTTCCCAATAATCCCCTTTCAAATTGCATTATACGGTCAGTGTCGAGTCATATAAGGCACTTCAATGCAGTCAAGATGCATTATATGAGTCTATACTGACCACAGGGCAGTGTAGATGGGACCTCAGGCAAGGTTTGTTCAGAAGGGGGTTACCTTTGCTTTCCTCTGAGGCTGAGAATGTGTGAGTTGCGCGAGTTCACTCCCTGGATTTCAGTGGCCAAGCTGAACGTAGAACCTTGCCAGCCGGAGTGGCACTACACTGCTTATTCGAGATTAAGTAGCTGTGCTTCAATGCCAGGAGAATAAATGGTATATGTGGCAACCTACATGCAAACAAAAATAGTTTTGCTGTGAGTTTTTCGGGCTGTATGGCCATTATCTCTTGACTTTTCGCCCACATCTATGGCAGGCATCCTCAGAGCCTGCGACAACACAAAAGTAGTTTGCCTCCAATTTTGGTTTTTACCCTTTTTACTATTCTGTTGCCTTCATTCTGGATTTGAATGCAGAGATCCGCAAAATGTTAAACCAGAGGCCAGGAATATTAATTCATTCGAGGAGGAGGGGAGAAAGAAAGACACACAAGCGCTGACCAGGGAAAGGGTTTTTTTTAGAGCTACTGCGCTTCCTCAAATAATGTTTCCGGGAATCCAAATGAATGTCAACGCATTCCAAAAAATGGCACAGTGAGCATTCATGTAGCCCCCCACAACGACTCTCGTGATGATTTCCATTTGGGATGGTGAAATAGAAATTTAGTGGCGAGATAGATTCCCTGAAGCCACTTCCCATGTATCCTGAGTCCAGGAGTGTAGTAACAGCAGCAGTAACAGCAGTAATAGTAATAACAGCACAGCCCAACAACGAACACATCGTTGCTGTCTTGGTTTTTAGGCCTGTTCCTGGGGTTGTTTGAGGCGCTGGAGCTGCAGCATTAGCTCTAGTTTCTTAGGGCCCTTCCATACAGCCATATAACCCAGAATATCAAGGCAGGAAATTCCACAATATCTGCTTTGAACTGGGTTATTTGAGTCCACACTGCCCTATGTTCCAATTCAAAGCAGAAAATGTGGGATTTTATTCAGCTGCGTGGAAGGGGCCTTAGATATGGTTATCACTGGTTTTCGCGACTGGACTGGTAGATACCCTATGTGTTATATCTCAAAAACTAGAGCCGATGGGGAGAAACTGGTGCCATTTTTGAAATGAGAGCAAGTCAGATATATCCAAAACAAGGCTAACATTTGAGGCACCAAAGTATTTGTCGGCCAGTATAATGATAAGGCAGGGACTTATGATCACCTTATGAAGTTCATAGGTTTTTCTTGGGTTCCCCTGATATATAGCCTAAAGCATCCTGTATTTAATGTGTTGTCGAAGGCTTACACGACCGGAATCACTGGGTTGCTGTGAATTTTCCGGGATGTATGGTCATGTTCCAGAAGCATTCTTTTCTGACGTTTCGTCTGCATCTATGCACCATATTATTAGAGAACACATAAATGCTGGACTAATCTAACAACTACTATGTCAGACTGCACAGAGAAGCCATTGAAATCCACAAGCATGTGGACAATTTCAACAGAAAGGAAACCATGAAAATGAACACAATCTGGCTACCAGTATTAAAAACTCTAAAATCAGGACAGTAAATAAAGAACAACACTCTGAAAACAATCAACGCCAGATACCTCCCAACAACAAAAAAATCCCCCAGGCATGAAGCAGCCAGACCTGAAAGGCTATTCAGTGCTAATCAAGGTGGCCAATTGAAACATTCACATCTGCCTCAAACAGACAAGAGTTCTTCTCCCACCCTGGACCTTCCACAGATATATAAACTCCACTTGCCTAGTTCCAACAGACCTCACAGCCTCTGAGGATGCCTGCCATAGATGCGGGCAAAACGTCAGGAAAGAATGCTTCTGGAACATGGCCACACAGCCTGGAAATTCACAGCAACCCACCCCGTATTTGTCTATCATCCAAGCACTAACCGTCATGGCGACCCAATAATCTTTTTTTAAAATCAACGGTTTTGCTTTAGTTTCTTTTCTAAGCCCAAATATTTGTGTCTTAAGAGTGTTCCCCCAAATTCCAAAACCATTTCGTTCCCAGTGTGAGGAAGGCATAGGGACTTGAAGGCAGAGACTCCCTTAGATCCTGTCTCTGGGGCCTTCCGCCTCGAGGGCCCGGGCTCCGCAGACAGAACTCCGGCTCTTGCTGGAGAGAAGGCTCGGACATCTTGAACTTCTTATGGAAAAATGTGGAAAATATTTTCGAAGCGATGATAGATTGCCAACCGCAAAGTCTGAGCCCGCATGCCTCCCTTCCCCCCCCCCTTTTTTTTTTTTAAAGAAAGCGGGAAAGGGGGGCAGAGAGTCCATCTCACAATGGTGCACCTCCTCAAATGCCCTCCTTGCGGCTAAAAAAGACCCCGTTCTTTCCTTCCTTCTTGCGGATTAGCTACAATTACATTAGATCCGAGAGACCCACAAACTCCTCGGTAGAAAGAGACGGCTCCAGATTATATATTTTAAGACTCCGGGTTGTTCCTAGAAAACTAGGGGAAAATGGGTTCCGGTTTCAGTATTTTCTAATTAAATTTAAATTCCCTTTCCTTTATTTTGTTTGGTGGGAAAGGGACTCTGTCGCCTTGTGGTATGAAAACCCCACACAATCCCTGCTGTTTAGCACTTCTCTCTTTTTCATTGAACAATTCATAGTTTGTTTTGTCGAAGGCTTTCATGGCCG
Source organism: Anolis carolinensis (assembly GCF_035594765.1). Lineage (NCBI taxonomy): Eukaryota > Metazoa > Chordata > Lepidosauria > Squamata > Anolidae > Anolis > Anolis carolinensis. Next base: position 139,910,253 of record NC_085844.1, read on the forward strand.
GAATCACTGGGTTGCTGTGAGTTTTCCGGGCTGTATGGCCACGTTCCTGAAGCATTCTCTTCTGACGTTTTGCCCACATCTATGGCAGGCATCCTCAGAGGTTGTGAGGTCTGTCGGAAACTAGGCAAGTGGAGTTTATATATCTGTTAAAAGTCCAGGGTGGGAGAAAAAACTCTTGTCTGTTTGAGGCAAGTGTGAATGTTTCAATTAATCACTTTGATGAGTACTGAATAGCCTTGCAACTTCAAAGCATGGCTGATTACTGTCTGGGGGAATCCTTTGTTAGAAAGTGTTAGCTGGCCCTGTATGTTTCATATCTGGAATTCCCGTTTTCAAACTGTTGTTCTTTATTTACCACTAATGCTACCAGTATTTTTTTTTTAAAAAAAACAACAACTCTAAAATCAGAACAGTAAATAAAGAACAACACCTAGGGCCCTTCAACACAGCCATATAACCCAGAAATCAAGGCAAAAATCTCACAATATCTTCTTTGAACTGGGTTATCCGAATCCACACTACCATATATTCCAGTTCAAAACAGATAATGTGGGATTTTATTCAGTTGTGTGGAAGGAGCCTCAGAAAACCGGGGAATTCCAGACCTGAAAAATCAGGGCCATTTAACACCTTCCAACAAAGGATTCCCTCAGGCAGGAATCAGCCAGGCCTTGAAGCTGCCAGGCTATTCAATGCGAACCCAAGGTGATTAATTGCAACATTCACACTTGCCTCCAACAGAGAAGAATTCTTTCTCCCACCCTGGACCTTCCACTGATACATAAATCTGACTTCCCTGGTTTTCAATATATCCCAAAACCTATGAGGATGCCTGCCATAGATGTGGGCAAAACGTCAGGAGAGAATGCTTCTGGGACAGGGCCATATGACCGGGAACTCACAACAACCCAAATCATAGGGTTTTTTTTAAAAAGTAAAAAAAGTCAGGGTTTATATCGCCCCTTTTTCCTTATAAAAGTCCACCTCTCTGCTTAAGGAAACTTCTCTCTTCCTACTGTATGTTGTCGGTGGCAGTAACTCCTGAACTATAAATCGATAGATTTCACCCCCAAATAAGTTTGGATCCAAGAGCAGACAACTGGATTTGGCTGAGCAATGAATCTCCCCCCTCCCCCCTCTCAATTGGATACGGCGGTTCCCCTCAGAAAGGGCCTTCTCCATGATGTGGGATGGAGTCCCGCAAAACTGGCCCGTTTAAAGGAAACAGGCGTGGAAATGGGAGAGTATGTTTCAAATGAAGTCTTGGCAAAAGCTGTTTGCAATGACTGTAAGGCCTCTGCTATATGAGAGCCGGTGCGGTAGCTCGGGTTTGGGGGCTTGGGCTGGATCCCACCCTTAGCCTTGGAGAATTCCCACCCAGAGTCTGAATCGGCTAGAAAGCAGTGTTTCAGAAATACATCCGCGTTGCTTTCATTACACCAAGAAACACACATATTGGTGCCTCAAAGGTTAGCCCTCTTTCTGGAACATAGGTGACTGGTTGCTTCCAAAAATTGTACCAGTTTCTAGTTTTTGAGATACAGAACATATGACCTCTAGCTCGCCATAGAAAATCATAATAGCCATATCCACTAAGCTAGAGCTGATGTGGTCTATCCAATGCAATTTTCTGAATCAATAGCTCCAAATAACCTCAGGCATAAAAAGCAGGAATTTCTTTGTACTCACCCTAAATTGGAGGATGAAGGTGAAAATTACCTTAATTGGAAAAGCCCACTGGAATTGATCCTGGATGCCAAACAAACTGAGGGTTATTTTGAGCCTAACAGCTCAGATTCCCCAGCAATATATATTGGTTCCTTTCCAAGGTTCTCAGCTTCCAAAAATTAAAATGAAAAAAATGCTCCAAGAAAATCCAAAAACCAAAGTTTAATTTAAAAAAAAAAACAGAACTCAAAAATCTCTTTTCTCTGCTCCTTTTTAACAGATCCTGTAAAGCTATTTCCCCTTGTCCCCTCAGCGCACATGTCTGGGCCCATAACCCTTTGTTGGGGAATTTGAGCTATTAGGCTCAAAATGATCCTCAGTTAGGGCGATTCCACCATAAATATAGCAGAGTACCAGAAGTAAGTTTCATAACCTGTAGAAACTTATGTGTACAGTAATGCGCTGAAATGAGCTTATATTCCTCAGGATGGTTTAGGATTGCAGAGTCAGAACTTTAGGTTCAAAAATATTTATTGAAGTAAACGAAATACATTCTTGATAGAAAAGATCTTTGAGCTAACTAGCTTACTAAATCTCATCTTCTAAAGAGGTAAAAAGATAAATGCACCTACATTTTGCCTAGAGAGAGATAAAATGTGCATCCTCATAGGTAGAAAGAAAAGCAGAAGACAAACTAACTACTTGTTGAGGACTGGAAACGTAATGACACAAGAAACTTGTGCAGTCCAGGAATGAAACCCGACAGACACATATATATGTATGTATGTGTATATATATATATATATATATATATATATATATATATATATATATATACACACACACACATATATGTATATGTATGTGTGTGTGCGCGTCTATATGCAGGCAGTCCCCAAGTTCCCGACAAGCTAGGTTCTGTATGTTTGTTCTTAAGTTGAATTTGTTGGAAAGGGGTACGTTTCTTAAGTATAACTCCAGCCCTATATATCTATATATCTATATATCTATGTGTGTGTGTGCATAGCTGTGAGTAGCATAGGGTTAATACCCCTGTGGTGTTTGTTTTCGCCGCACTTTCTCTCCCTGTGAGACTCGGATTTGGAAAAAATGGCTTGTTGTGGAAACAAGGATTGGTGCTAAAGCTTCAGCAGGAAATACTTTTTCCGCATGAATTTCCCTTCTGATCTTAATTATGAGTAGCTTGTAAGTCGAATGTTTGGAATATTTGTAACTCAGGGACTGCCTGTATAGGTAAGGTATAGATAAAGTTAAAGGTTTTCTCTTGACATTAAGTCTAGTCCTGTCCGACTCTGGGGGTTGGTGCACATCTCCATTTCTAAGCTGAAGAGCCGGCATGACTGCATGGAGCACCTGACATTACGTCTAGTATGTCTGACTCTGGGGGTTAGTGCTCATCTCTGCAGGAGTGGTACACTTGCATGTTTTTGAACTGCTAGGTTGGCAGAAGCTGGGGCTAACAGCGGGAGCTCACCCCTTAGGTCCTCAAGTTCAGCAGCTCAGCGGTTTAACCCCGCTGTGGGTGGGGGCTCCATATGTGTGTGTGTGTGTATATATATATATATATATATATATATATATATATATATATATATATATATATATGGTGTATTGTATATATTTATATTGTATATATTTATCTCTATACAGGTATATATATGTATGTGTATGTGCTGTGTTAGTGATCTGCTTTTATGAGGCTGTTACAGGGCAGTAAGAGGGCTGTGCATAACAATGGGGAAAGGTCCCTCCAGGTCCCAAGCGCGTTTCTGGGGCTTTCTTCGCTTTTCCCTGCAGTCTGGACGACCTGCCCGACCCCCACGACATCCCTGAAACCCGAAGGCAAATGCGGGGCCGATCCTGGGCTGGGAGGCTGGGCTGCCCAGGGAAGGGCTCCTCCGGGGCTGCTAACGCCTTTCCCTTCTCGCTTCCTCCCTCCGCAGGGGCTCTGGCCGGGACGGAGGGGCCTGCCTACCCTCCCAAACTGGAAGACTGGCCCAGTGCGAACAGAACCGCCTTCCCCGCCGCCGGGCAAGCGGTCAGCGCTCTGGATAAAGCGACCGCAGATACAGAGATGAAATACCCGCAGGTAAAACCAGATGCTCCGTCGGGAGAACCGCAAGAGATCGGGGAGTCTGGTGGGTGGCGGAGGAGGAGGGGGAAAACAGAAGAGCTATGTGCCCTTTCCACTTTTGGTAACTTCGACAATTTCGAATGTTACGTTTTGTAGAACCAACCAACCAAGCAAGCGTTTAGTAAACGGTACAGTCCTGAAATTGCCCGTGTCGTTAGGTAGAGTCAATAACAAATTATGGATGTCCTTGACATGTCTACTCAGTCCTTGGGGTCGAATTAATTCAGTTGGACACCAATTTCACTGCCAGGGCTCAAGGGTATAGAGTTGGGGGAATGTAGCTGCCGCTTTCTCTGCCATAGAGAGACTACAATGCCCAGGATTTCATAACAGCTTCAAGCTGCTTCACAATGTAGAGCAGGGCATGCTCAAACTTTTTAAAACCCCCAGGCCCCATCTACACTGCCATATAAAATCCAAATTATTTGCTTTGAACTTTATTATATGGCAGTGTAGGCCCTTTCCATACAGCTGTGTAAAATCCACATTGAATCCACATTATATGGCAGTATGGACTCAGATAATCCAGTTCAAAGCAGATATTGTGGACTAGCTGCCTTGATATTCTGGGTTATATGGCCGTCTGGAAGGCACCTGTAGACTCAAATAAGACAGCTCAAATAAAATAATATGGATTATCTGATTTGATAATCTGGATTATATGGCAGTGTAGACTGCTGCTGGGGGGTGGGCAGACTATAGTTTGAAAACACAAAACGGGTACAACTCTTATGCACAGTGCACGTATTTTATTTGTAGTGCAAAAGAAAAAAATATGAAAAATAGTAAACTATTGAAAATGAAGCACAGTTTGAACCAGCATAAACTCACCAGGATTTCAATGGGAAGTATGGGTCTGCTTTTGGCTGATGAGACAGTCGAGTTAATGTGTTGTCGAAGGCTTTCATGGCCGGAATCACTAGGTTGCTGTGAGTTTTCCAGACTGTGTGGCCATGTTCCAGAAGCATTCCCTCCTGACGTTTCGCCTGCATCTACGGCAGGCATCCTCAAAGGTTGTGAGGTCTGTTGGAAACTGGTCAAGTGGTTTTATATATCTGTGGAAGGCCCAGGGTGGGAGAAAGGACTCTTGTGTGTTTGAGGCAGGTGTGAATGTTTCAATTGACCAGCTTGATTAGCATTGAATAGCCTTTCAGCTTCAAGGTCTGGCTGAATTCTTTGTTGGGAGGTGTTAGCTGGTGCTGATTGATTCATGTCTGGAATTCCTCTGTTTTCTGTTGTTCGTCTACTTTCAAATCCATTCAGACTGAGGGAGACCCTTTCAATCAGAAACAGCTTGAAAGCAGACAACAACAATCCTAATTAACTCGGCTGTCTCTTTAAGAGCGGTGGCCCGGCCAATGAACAAGGACCCCTGATGTAGATACATCACTAATGGATCCAATGGGCATGCTCTCGGGGGCTTTGTCCATCTTAGGCTAGTTTTGGCAGGGTCGCTTTAACCGCAGGGCGCTGCTCTGCCTTCCTGCGTTCCAACTTTCTCTCTCTCTCTGTCTCTCTTGCTCCTCGGCAGCCTGCCCCCGGTCTCTCGGCGGTGAGCCCCTTCCTCTCTCCCTGCGCCTACCCCTCCGCCAACCAGGCAGGGGTCTACGCGGGGCCCGGCGGCGGCGGGGGCAGCTACCTGGGCCCGGCACACCACCACCCCCCTTGGCAGGCGCAGGGCGGCCCCTTGGCCCACCACCACGGGCCCGGCGTGGGACTCCACGGCGGAGGAGGAGAGCTGCCCGCCTCCGGGGCTTTCAAGCACCCCACCCGAGAAGGTAAGGCGAAGGCATCAGCTGTCTTTGGCAGAGAAGGAATCCAAAGCTTAGAGCAGGGTGTCAATCTCAGTCTATTGGAAATAGCTGCACGCAGTCTCTGGGCACACATCCCTTTGGAAATAAATGACAATCCTAACCTTCTTGAAAAGGAAAAAACGATGTCATATGTGAATCTTCATAAACGTGTAGAGATCACCTTTTGAAAACCACTAGTCAAGAAAAACATAACCTTCTTAGAAGCCAACCCTTTGAACAAGTGACAGACATAAGCATTCATGTAATGGCACACAGGTAACTCAGTTGTTAAACCATGTCTTTGAACTGCCAGGGACAAAGACATGCCACTACAAAAATATATTTGAACAAGTGATATTCATAAGCATTCATGTAATGGCACACAGGTAACTCAACTGTTAAAGTGAAGAACCGTATCTTTAGACTGCCAAGGACAAAGACATGCCACTACAATATATATATATGTTGTGTGTGTATGTATGTATGTGTGTGTGTGTGTGTGTGTGTGTGTATATATATATATATATATATATAAACACACATATATACATACACATACAGTAGATCACTTATCCAACACTCACTTATCCAACGTTCTGGATTATCCAACGCATTTCTGTAGTCAATGTTTTCAATACATTGTGATATTTTGGTGCTAAATTCGTAAATACAGTAATTACTATATAGCATTACTGCGTACTGAACTACCTTTTCTGTCAAATTTGTTGTATAACATGATGTTTTGGTGCTTAATTTGTAAAATCATAACCTAATTTGATGTTTAATAGGCTTTTCCTTAATCTCTCCTTATTATCCAACATATTCGCTTATCCAACGTTCTGCTGGCCCGTTTACGTTGGATAAGCGAGACTCTACTGTACATATACATACACACATATATATGGTTGGAGCCCCGGTGGCGAAGTGTGTTAAAGCACTGAGTTGCTGAACTTGCAGACCGAAAGGTCCCGGGGAGCGGAGTGAGCACCCGCTGTTAGCTCCAGCTTCTGCCAAACTAGCAGTTCGAAAACATGCCAATGTGAGTAGATCAATAGGTACCGCTCTGGCACAACGCCGGCTCTTCGGCTTAGAAATGGAGATGAGCACCAACATGACTGGACTTAACGTCATGGGAAACCTTTACCTATATACAGTAGAGTCTCACTTATCCAACATAGACTGGCAGGCAGAATATTGGATAAGCGAATATGTTGGATAATAAGGAGGCATTAAGGAAAAGCCTATTAAACATCAAATTAGGTTATGATTTTACAAATTAAGCACAAAAACATCATGTTATACAACAAATTTGACAGAAAAAGTAGTTCAGTATGCAGTACTGCTATGTAGTAATTACTGTATTTATGAGTTTAGCACCAAAATATCACGATGTATTGAAAACATTGACTACAAAAATGCGTTGGATAATCCAGAATGTTGGATAAACGAGACTCTACTGTATATGGTTAGCAGGGGATGGTTGTTTCTTTGCAGTTGAAGTTGCAGTTGTAATTGCAGTTGCCCAAAATATATACACTCCCTTAAAACCTTTTTAGTTCAAAATATGCACTCAGAGATAAAAAAGGCTTCTTTGGAAAATAACATTTCTTGTTTACTCACAAACATCTTGTATTAATTCACCATACAGGCATATATCATATTTAAGTTCAGTTAAAGATGGATGTAGTTATCTGTGTAGTGAGTACATAGGGTATCATTCTTAATCAATAGTCCATAGGCTTTAGGTATAGTTTTTCTTTTAGTCATGCTTCTCCATTGAAGTCCAAACAGGAATATGCATCCACCTCTCATCCTTCAATAATATCTGGGGATCCAAATTGGGTTTGAGAACTAAAGACCCCACTATGCAAGACGATTTCTTGTTCCTGGGTTATAAATGTCATTTCCTAATTGGGTCATAATATATGTAAAAAAATTATTAAGCTGCAAAAACTTTTTTTGAGGCTTTCATGGCCGGAATCACTGGGTTGCTGTGAGTTTTCCAGACTGTATGGGCATGTTCCAGAAGCACCTTATGGCAGGCATCCTTAGAGGTTGTGAGGTCTGTTGGAAACTCGTCAAGTGGGTTTCAATATACCTGTGGAATGTTCATGGTGGGAGAAAGAACTCTTGTGTGTTTGAGACAGATCAACTGGCCATCTTGATTAGAACTGAATAGCCTTTTAGCTTCAAGATCTGGCTGCTTACTGCCTGGGGAAATCCTCTGTTGGGAGGTGTTAGCTGGCCCTGGGTGATTCATGGGGACAATTTCAACAGAAAGGAGGAAACCATGAAAATGAACAAAATCTGGCTACCAGTGTTAAAAAACTCTAAAACCAGGACAGTAAATAAAGAACGCCACTCAGAAAAGAGGACTTCCAGACAGGATTATTATTATTATTATTATTATTATTATTTTATTTTGTAAAAGCTGTACTTTTACAAGGTCACTCTTTAACCTTCTCAGCCAAAGGGTGTTGGTGTCTCGCCACTCTACAAGCCCCATGACACCATAGCGTTGAGCCATGGAGGTTAAAGTGCTGTCAAACTGCGTTTATTCGACAGTGGAGACGCACCCCAGGATTTCCTGTTCTGTCAGAAGCGGCACTCCCCAGGCAAGCTTCTGCGGGGAGTGAGATCATCGAGGGGGCTTTCCGGGAAGGAAAAGAAAACCCCATCTTGCCCAAATATTTTCTTTCCCCTCTGCCCGCTTCTCCTCGGCCTTTTCTACCGCCCTGGGTTTTCCTTTCCTTCTCCTCCGTTGTGCTGACGGTGTGTGGTCCCTTTCGGAGCTCCGAGCGCCAAGGGCTTCATTGCGCGCCGGGGAAATAATGCATGATGATTGACGCACCGGAGATCCACAACTCTTGGCGCTGAAAGAGCAGGTGGTCGTTTGTCTAAAACAGTGGTTCCCAACCTTTGGGCCTCCAGGTGTTTTGGACTTCAGCTCCCACAGTCCCTAACAGCTGGTAAACTGACTGGGATTTCTGGGAGTTGAAGTCCAAAACACCTCAAGGCCCAAAGGTTGGGAACCACTGATCTAACATGTTAAAAGAACAGTAGGATGATCATGCCGCGGCTCCGTGCTATGGAATCGTACTATGGAATCGTAATTTTACAAGGTCTTTGCCCTGTTCTGTCTATATTATATTATTATATATTACATACATATATAAGTGTATGTATGTATATTTATGTATATATGTGTGTGGGTATATATATATATATATAAAAGGAGCCCCGGTGACGAAGTGTGTTAAAGCACTGAGCTGCTGGACTTGCAGACCGAAAGGTCACAGGTTCAAATCCCGGGAGCAGAGTGAGCGCCTGCTGTTAGCTCCAGCTTCTGCCAACCTAGCAGTTTGAAAATGTGAGTAGATCAATAGGTACCACTCCAGCGGGAAGGTAACGGCGCTCCATGCCGGCTACATGACCTTGGAGGTGTCTACGGACAATGCCGGTTCTTCGGCTTAGAAATGGAGATGAACACCAACCCCCAGAGTCAGACATGACTGGACTTAACGTCAGGGGAAAACCTTTACCTATATATATAAAAGGTAAAGGTTTCCCTTGACATTAAATCTAGTTGTGTCCGACTCAGGGGGTTGGTGCTCATCTCAATTTCTAAGCACACCTCCAAGGTCATGTGGCCAGCATCTTCATGGAGCGCCATTACCTTCCAGCAGGAGCGGTACCTATTGATCTACTCACATTTGCATGTTTTCTAACTAAGTTGGCAGAAGCTGGGGCTAACAGCGGGAGCTCACTCTGCTCCCCGGATTGGAATTCCAACCTTTAGGTCAGCAAGTTCAGGAGCTCAGCAGTTCAACCAGCTGCACCACCTGAGGTCCGTATGTATGTGCACATATGCATATGCACACACATGCACATATGCATTCATGCATACATTACATACACGCTAGCTTCCCACCAAATTGTAGCTCTTGGAATCCCAAAGCATGGAGTCATGGTAGTGGATCTGGAGTCAAACTGCATTCATTTTATAGTATAGTATAGATAATAATATACGTAGCATAGTAAATAATATAGTATAGTATAAAGATGAAGTACTTTGGCCACATAATGAGAAGACAGGAAAGCTTGGAGAAGAGAACGCTGGGGAAAATGGAAGGAAAAAGGAAGAGGGGCCGACCAAGCGCAAGATGGATGGATGGGATCCTTGAAGTGACTGGCTTGACCTTGAAGGTGGCTAGCCGATGGAGAGCTCTGGCGTGGGCTAGTCCATGAGGTCACGAAGGAAGAGTCCAGAAGGGACTGAACGAATAAACAATAAAATAGATAATATACTTTATTTATATTCCGCTCTATCTCCCTTGAGGGAACTCAGGATTACAGGTACATATATGGCAAACATTCAATGCCTATACAATTGACAAAGACAGATAGACAGTACATAAACAGAGGCAGGCTTAGATGCATCTTAAGGCAGGGCACGATCCAGGCCTATGTTTCCAGCTGCAATCAATTGGAGGAGAGCTGCCTCAAGACAAGTCCCAGGGAGTTCAGTAAGATTTCAGGTGCACCCACACAACAAAATTTACTGTAGTTTGATACTGCTTTAACTCCCACTGCTCTGTTCTTTGGAATTCTAGGCTTTATAGCTTGGTGTAGCAGCTCCCTCTAAACTGCCATCATGCTAAAGCTTTCCAGCAGAAAATTCTAAACACCCCTTACAAATCCCAGGATTTCATTGCTTGGTACCATGGGAAGTAAATCGGTATCAAATCGCTATAATTGTGTAGTATGGGGCAAGAAGTGGGTTAGGTCAGGAATGCGGAAAAACCACTGCTAACCTGTACATGGATTAGACTGGGGCCCCTTCCACACAGTTGAATGAAAGCCGACATTATCTACTTTAAACTAGAATATATGGCAGTGTGGACTCAGATAACCCAGTTCAAAGCAGATATTGTGGGATTTTCTGCCTTGATATTCTGGGTTATATAAGGCTGTGTGGAAGGGCCCTGGATCTACACTGCCATATAATCCAGATTATTAAAGCAGATAATCCACATTAACAGCTTTGAACCGGTTTATATGAATCCACACTGATATATAAACTGATTCAAAGCATTGAATCTAGATGTTATATGGTAGTGTAGATGAGGCCTTAATGGAATAAGGCAGTCCTGTTTTGACCCTTGATAATGTTTTGTGAATAGATTACAAAGAAACATAGGGTTGCTGTGAGTTTTCCCGGGCTGTGTGGCCATGTTCCAGAAGCATTCTTTCCCGACGTTTCGCCTGCATCTATGGCAGGCATCCTCAGAGGTTGTGAGGTCTGTTGGAAACTAGGCAAGTGGGGTTTATATATCTGTGGAATGTCCAGGGTGGGAGAAAGAACTGGTCTTTCTTTGAGGCAAGTGTGAATGGTGCATTTTGATTAGCATTGAATAGCCTTTTAGCTTCAAGGCCTGGTTGCTAACAACGAAACATACATTTAAGGTCTGCGCGTTAACCTCCCTCCAGTAATATGATCGTCCTCAGGTCTTTTTGTACAAAAAATCAGATAGTTTATCCAGCTAACAAAATGGGGAGACTCTGGTCTCTTCTACACTGTCGTAAAATTCAGGTTATGAAAACAAATAATCCACATTATCTCCTTTGAACTGTATTATATGAGTCTACACTGCCATATAATCCAGTTCAAAGGAGATATTTTGAATTTTATTTGGCTTTGGCAGTGTAGAAGGGGCCTAAAGCACCTTTCGCTCGAAATAAATATCTTCCTTTCTCCTGTCCTCTCACATCCCTGTCACTTAACGGTGAAATTAAAAAAAAAAGAGCGGTTTTCAGGAATACTTCCAACTTCTAGTCATGCTTCAAAATGAGGATCGTCATTGAGTGAAAGTAGCCTTTGGATATTTTTCCTTGCAGCCGATGGAACAGAAAATAAATGGGTCAAGGATGCCCTAGAAGTCCCAAACACGAACACACAGAGAGAAGTGACAGAGATTAATTTGGCTCGAGAAAAAAAAAATAACAATTTACGACTGGCAAACGTTTTTATGGAGCCACTTCCCATAAATCTCGAATGACACCAGTCGGTTTTCTATCTAGACCAATAAGGGGAAAGCATGACTTGCCTAGAAAAGGCATCATTTCTTTCTCGCACTTAGATTATAAGGATGAGACTTGATTATAAATAAATACACGATTGCTTAGTAGCCTGTTTCACTTCCCCTACATTGTTTGGTTCTGTTCATTTTAGGTACTTCCCTCCAAACCGAGGCTAAGAATAATTCTCCCCATAGAACTAGTAGGAAATAAATATCTCATTGGGGATTTATATTCAAGGAGATGTGGCCACTGGCCAGGACTAGGCTGGAGATATTTCTGACTGAATTTCGAGCACCTAGTCGGAGATCCGAACCGAGACCCCTTTCACATAGCTGAATAAAATCCCACATTTTCTGCTTTGAACTGGGATATATGGCTGTGCGGATTCCGATATTGTGGGATTTTCTACCTTGATATTCTGGGATATATGGCTGTGTCTAGAAGATAAAAATCAATCAATCAATCCCAAAAGGCCGGCTTACATTCTTCCCCAGCTTCCTCTCTTTCGATTTATGCTGAAACAAACTCACTTTCCTACACATCTGAAAACTCCATAGTCTTTACAATGCCCTTTACTTGTTCCCAATTCGTTTTATGAAGCATTAGTAATGGTAAGATTTCCGTGCGGCCTTTTGGAAATCGCGGAGTTTGACGAAGGAACGAGAAGCACTCCCTTTCAGCCTCTCTTTTCGCCTTCCCTCCTTTTTCCCCTCCTTAAAACCAGAAGAGAACCCATTGAACAACAAAATAAATAGGATATATTTCACATTCAAATCTAGACTTTTTTTCTTTTGACTATTTCATCGGAGACTCATGATTTCAGACACGTTTTTAAAATTAACACCACCAAAATCAGGACAGTGGGTTGCTGTGAGTTTTCCGGCTGTATGTCCATGTTCCAGGAGCATTCTCTCCTGACGTTTCGCCCACATCTATGGCAGCCATCCTCAGAGGTTATGAGGTCTGTTGGAAACTAGGCAAGTGGGGTTTATATATCTGTGGAAGGTCCAGGGTGGGAGAAAGAAATCTTTGTTTGTTGGAGGCAAGTGTGAATGTTGCAATTAATCACCTTGATTGGCATTGAAAAGCCTTGCTGCTTCAAAGCCTGGCTGATTCCCGCCTGGGGGAATCCTTTGTTGCGAGGTGTTAGCTGGCCCTGATTGTTTTCTGTCAGGAATTCCCCTGTTTTCAGAGTGTTGTTTTTTATTTACTGTCCTGATTTAGGAGTTTTTAAAAAAACGGGTGGCCAGATTTTGTACATTTTCATGGTTTCCTCCTTTCTGTTGAAATTGTCTCTGAAAACTGGGTTATTCCAGATATGAAATAATCAGGATCAGATAACACATCCCAACAAAGGATTCCCCCAGGCAGGAAGCAGCCAGATTTTGAAGCTGCAAGGCTATTCAATGCTAATCAAGTTGGCCAAGTGCAACATTCACACTTGCCTCAGGCACACATGAGTTCTTTCTCTCAACCTGAACATTCCACAGATATATAAATCCCACTTGCCGAATTTCCAACAGACCTCACAATCTCTAAGGATGCCTTAGATGTGGGCAAAACCTCAGGAGAAAATGTTTTTGAAACATGGCTATACAGCCTAGAAAATTCACAATGACTATATTACTGAGAACTTTGTTGGACTCAGGGTATATATCACCTATATCTTTATCAATGAAGATGTGAGGACTGTAACCCTTCCATCTTTACTCTTTGGACAGAATATCTGTTTTCAGAATGTCTTGCCTGATCCGCTGTGATTGCATGAGGCACTGTCGATATTTCTTGGTTTTTAAGCCCAAGTGCTATAGTATAATAAAACTAAAATAAAAGTAATGCCGATAAGAATACCAGATACACTAGGTAAGAAGTTAAGAATTTTCTTTCTGTTTTTGGTTTGAACATTTTATTTCCTATTTAATTATGTGGTATATATTTTGAAAGTAGTTGTTATGCTCCAGAAACTTTGTTTTTGTGGCTGCCACAAATTATGTTGAATTTGTTGTCAATGGCTTTCATGGCCAGAATCACTGGGTTGCTGTGAGTTTTATGTTGAAAATATTGAGAGTAGATGAGATATTCATTGAAGAACTGTAGCAAAATGTGCTGTGTCCGGAAAGAAAAGGTTTTATAGTTCAATACACATTTTCAATGTTTTATGATACAACCAATTAGGAAATGGCATTTATAACCTAGGAACAAAAATTATGTTACACTGTTTTGTTTTTTCGTGTCAGGAGTGACTTGAGAAACAGTGTAATCTATGCATAAAGTGATGTAGTGACACTTTTGAGAAAAAGAACTTGGTAGCACAAGCTTTCATAGACTTAGGCCCCTTCCACAGAGCTGAATAAAATCCCACATTATCTGCTTTGAACTGGGATATATGGCAGTGTGGACTCAGATAAGCCAGTTCAAAGCAGATATTGTGAAATTTTCTATCTTGATATTCTGGGTTATATGGCTGTGTGGAAAGGCCCTTAGATCTTTCAGGCTATCAAACTGCGAGGTGTTTGTAAGGGCCACCCACACATAGAATTATTTTAAAATCAGCCTTTTCAGACATAGTGTTTTTCCAAAGCATAAGGTTAAGACAAGTATTTAATTCATTTCAGACCCTCACCACCCACCAGGTTGTCACCCGCAAACCCAGGTGGCCCAGATCTAAAGATAAGCTCAATTTCTACATCCAGTCAGCAGGGACCATGAATTGCTTCAGGCCCCTACACTCTGTTTGGTTTGGAAAAGGAATGGTCATAAAATCGTAGAGCTAGATGAGACACAAGGGTCATCTAGTCCAATTCCCTGCCATATAGGAAAAGCACAATCAAAACACTCCCCATAGATAGCAATCCAGTCTCTGCTGGAATTGTAGTTTGGTGAGGCACTCTTTGGCAAAGAAGACTAAACATCTTTTAAATCCACAACTCCCATGATTTGATACCATGATTCCAAACTGCATTAATTTTACAGGGTAGATGAATCCATAGTGGTTGAAGTTTTCAGCTGAATACCTGTAAACAATCTTTCCTTTCATTACGCTAGCCCACAAATTATTGATCCACATGGCAAATGGGGGCATTTTCAAAATGTCATATAAAGGTAAAACAATGCCCATATCTTAGATAAGGGGTTCTCAAACTGTTTCAGCCTTGAATAGGATCTATGAGTATGGCTAAAGTGGGCTTATAAAAAAACTAAAGAGTAGCTTTTTCACAATCTTCTGTAAAATGGATAAGATAGCATATATAGGTAGAATATTTTTTCAAGCCATTCATAATTTTAGACCCCTTCCATACATCTTTATAAAATCTACATTGAATTGGATTATATGGCAGTGTGGACTCAGATAATCCAGTTCAAAGAAGATATTGTGGATTGTTAGTCTTGATATTCTGGGTTATATGGCTGTGTGGAAGGGCCCTTAGAAACCTACAGTTTAAGAGTGATGTTGCATGTCCAAGCTGCTCCACATCAAGGCCTGTGTTTTTGGGAAAGTGCAAGGGAGTTATCAGAAGGGAAGGAAGGCACTGATGTTAAAGTCTTCTGATTCCCTTCCTTGTTTCATCCTCATTTTGCAGAATCCCTGGAAGGAGGTGAAAAAACCCTA
Organism: Anolis carolinensis; assembly: GCF_035594765.1. Lineage (NCBI taxonomy): Eukaryota > Metazoa > Chordata > Lepidosauria > Squamata > Anolidae > Anolis > Anolis carolinensis. Next base: position 139,925,560 of record NC_085844.1, read on the forward strand.
CAAAATTAAGATGTAGTGACTTGTTTAGTTTTCTGTAATCAAACACCCCTGATCCAAGGCATTTCCATGATTTTAACTGTTTCACTTGGAGCTTCAAGAAATGTTTATATATTATATATGATGTATATATATAAGGCATGGGCAAACATTTCTAACAGATTGACTGGGCCAGTGGCAGATGGATGGAAAGTGTTTGTGTGAACTAATGCACACTGCACATACCTTGCTTGTAGTGCAAAAAGGAAAAAAATGAACAATAAAATATTTAAAATGAAGAGTAATTTTAACCAACATAAACTTAACAATATTTCAGTGGAAGACCCCAGGGGCCATCCAGTCCAACCCCCTTCTGCCATATAGGAAAAGCACAACCAAAGCACCCTCAATGGCCATTTAGCTTTCTACTACTACTACTACTACTACTACTACTACTACTACTAATAAACTCCAGAGGCCATCCAGTTCAACTTCTTTCTGCCATGCAGGAAAAGCACAATCAAAGCACCCCTGAGCAGTGGGAGGGAAATAGGGTTTTGAAATAATAATAAAATAGTAATAAAACTTTATTTATATCCCACCCTATCTCCCCGTGGAGATTTAGGGTGGCTACCAACAAACAAAGGGAAACATTCAGTGCCTGTGACAAAGACAATAACCACAAATTTAAACAAAAATCACTAATAAATTAAGTTAAAACACCAGACATTATATGACATGAAATTTAAATTAAGCAGTTAAGAACACACATTAAATTACTATTGGAAGCAAGGAGGGTGGGGAGGAAAGGATCTGGGCAGCAAGGGAGGTAAGGAAAAAAGGCTTTTGGTGTTGGGGGAGGGGGAGGAGCAGGGAAGAGGAGGGAAATTTTGGAGGGGAGGGGAGGAGGAAAGCACAGAGCCTCTCAATATGGTTCGCAGAGCCCCAAGGGCTCCAGGGAGCACACTCGGAGAACCACTGTCTTAGATTGTTTTAATCCCATTCAAACTTTTATGTAGTTTGTTAAGTGGCTCCAAGTCAACTCTTTATTTATGACAGTCCTCTCATAGGCTTTTCTTGGAAGCTTTCTTGAAGTGAAGCTTGCCCATGGTCTCCCGGAGGGTTTCCATAGATGACCAGAGATTCAAAACACTGGTCTCCAACACTGAAACCATTACAGCATGCTGATGCTGAGTACAGAACCCTAAGGGATGTTCAGGCCCACATTTACTGGTTAATTCAACCCATATTAAAATATTTCCTTTTAAATTAAATTAGAGTGGATGGTTTGTTGGCTGACTAATTATTTGAAGTATTTTTAATCAGAAAAGGGTGCATATTGCAAAAGACACAATATAAAAGAAAAATGTAAAAGGAAAGGCGGAAACTCAGAACAGTTCTTCTACAGTTCCACTTAGGGCCTTTCCAAACAGACATATATCTCAGAATATCAAGGCAGAAAATCCCTCTGTATCTGCTTTGGACTGGGTTATCTGAATCCACACTACCATGGATCCCAGTTCAAAGCAATAGAGTGGGATTTTACTCAGCTGTGTTGGAAGGGGGGCTTATGTTTCCTGCTGGCAGAGAACTGAAAAAGCAAGCTCTGCCTCTGTTCCTTCTCTGGTTTTTGTATGATCTCCCACTTGCTCTAGTGCCTCACTTGAGAAGGGTATGTATGTGTGTGTGTTTGGGCCTTTCAGAATCAACATATGAGCCCTTAAGCAGTGCAGTTCCAGAAAAAACTAGCAGCTGAAGCTTATTTGCCCCTAAAGCAGTTCTTTCTGCCAAGGAAGGCAAAAAAGTAGACTCATTACACCTGTTGCTTCTCTGTTGCGCTGCTTGAGATACTACTTCATAAATGTGCTGAAATATATAGTCCTTTGAATTAATACTTGCACAATAATTAAGAATGGTAATGAAACTAGTGGGACGCTGCAATAATAAATTGTGATTAGTAATGAAGTTTAGGTGTTTAGGATGTGTGAACATAAATGATTAAGCACAGGTGTATATTATAGTGGTTCTTAATATCTTCTAACAATATGCCAACTTCAAATGCTGAATTTCAACTCTCCTTGAGTATATGCCCCTCTTTCCATTCCTGTTGTTAAGCTAGGAGATGGTTGACATAACTGTTACCCCACCAAGCATTTCCTTTATACTCCCCACAAGTTTGCTATTATAGCAATGGGTCTCCAAGAGTTTCTTCTATACCTATACAAAATGTTTCTAAAACTTTCCCCATTTGCTTATTCACCCATAGTGGGGATCTATAGCATATGACCAGAGGTCCTTTCAGGTGTTTGCAAAGGCATAAAATACTCTTCTTTCTTTCTCAAGGCAGAGTGCTTGTTTTGCTGAGTTGTTTTTTTATCTTAAAACTTTCCTGTAATTCAGTGGTTTTCAACTTATGGGTTTCCAGACGTTTTGGCCTTCAACTCCTAGAAATCTTAACAGCTGGCAAAACTGGCTTGAATTTCTGGGAGTTGTAGGCCAAAACACCTGGGGACCCACAGGTTGAAAACCACTGCTGTAATTAGCCAAGGCTTAGGTATCACACATATACTTGCACACTTGTGCTGGTTTTTGTATGTAATCAGTGAAGTTTTTGGATATGAATATCTGTTTGTTTTACTCAAGGAGCCCCTGGTGGCGCAGTGTGTTAAAGCGCTGAGCTGCTGAACTTGTGGACTGAAAGGTCAGAGTTTTGAAGCCGGGGAGCAGAGTGAATGCCAGCTATTAGCCCCAGCTTCTGCCAAGCTAGCAGCTCAAAAACATGTAAATGTGAGTAGATCAATAGATACTGCTCCAGCGGGGAGGTAACGGCAGTCCAGCCAGTCATGCCGGTCACATAACCTTGGAGGTGTCTGTGGACAACGCCGGCTCTTTGGCTTAGAAATGGAGATGAGCACCAACCCTCAGAGTTGGACACAACTAGACTTAATGTCAGGGAATACCTTTACCTTTACTTGCCTTACTTTACTAAAAGTGATCTCAGAGAAACCCAAAAATTCAGCACTTCCTTTTGTAAACTCTGCTTAAGGATCCTGAGTCTTAAATGAACCAGGCTTAATCTTTCCCAGAAAAAGGTCTAACACCTGGGGAATCTGTTTTTAATCCAACAGAGAGCCATTTGCAGAGTGCAAATAACAGACTTGTCTTAAGAGCACAGTCAGATGAAACATCAGAGGAACCTCATTTCTGTGTTTCACCCCTTCTCATCCTTTAAAATAATGCTTATAATTCAGGATTTCACAAAATAACACAAGCCTCATAAAACAGGCCCATACTTCAAGGCAAAATACCATTTTTAACTAAATTGTTCAGTATTAGAGGGGGAGAAATAATGAGGAAGAGGGGGACAGGAATGTTTACAAAGAAGTAGAGTGAGCAAACACAGGCTAACTTAGGTTTTCTACTTAATTTACTTAAGTTTTCTGTTGATTGGAACTGAGGAGAAAAAAAGGGATTGAACCCAAAGGAAAATGTGTGTTTGGAGAAGTGTTTGAAAGGAAAAGATTCCACAATTTTCAGGATAAAATTACAGGCATTGCTAAATTATTCTGTCATGAGGATCTTTTTTGAATACAAGTTCTTTTCAAATGAGAGGAATGCTGGATCAGGCCCGCTTTATGGATCAGTGTAGAGGGGCCCAGGGCCACACAGCCCTATATCCCTGAATATCAAGGCAGAAAATCCCACATTATCTGAGTGTGGACTCAGACAACCCAGTTCAAAGCGGCTATTGTGGGATTTTCTGCCTTGATATTCTGGTATACAGGGCTGTGTGGAAGGGCCCCCAGAAATACAAAACAGTCACCAGTGAGTGGATAGGTGGCAAACAAAAATGGTGGGGTTGTGAAGAGCGAAGCTGGATGTTGAACCCATGCAGTCTGTATTTAGTCAGTCTTAAAATAGAATGAGGTTAATCACAAAGACAAATCCTTGTCTCAGGGTGCTTCCACACAGCCATATAACCCAAAATATAAAGGCAGATAATCCACAATATCTACTTTGAACTGGATTATCGGAGTCCACACTGCCATATAATCCAGTTTGATGTGGATTTTATACAGCTTTGAGGAAGGGACCTCAAACTTCCCACCTCCTACTATGATATCAATAAAGTCTATGTCCTTTTGCCTTAGTTGTTAATTCAGAATTACATTCCACTCTCTCTTGGCTGCTTCAAAAACCGAGTATTGAGATATAACCTGCTTGAGAACGATGCCCCAACAAATTGGGTGTGATGCTACATTTGGATTTAGTAGATTCATTTTAATTGGTTTTAATATCTTTTGGTTTTTCATTTATAACTTTATAAATGTTTTAACTTTTTGTATTTTACCATTTGTAAGGTGCCAATATTAGAAAAAAAGATTAGATATTAGATATATAAATGAACAATATAATATACTGAAATATAATATGTAATTCTTCTGAATTGACCCCCCACTCTGCCTATCTATTTTCTTACCAAAGGAAATCCATTGGTGAAGAGAGAAGGAATAGCTGCTACATTTTGACTTTTGATTAGTTATATGAAGAATCAGGAAACACCTGACTGTATGAAGAATCAGGAAACACCAGCTCCCCTTACTACCTGGCTTAGTAAAAAAGCTCTGGGGAACTTGGCAGCTTGTACACTTCTTTGTGATACTTGATGAAAATTTTCAGCTGACTAAATACACCCAGGCCCCTTCTACACAGCTGAATAAAATTCCACATTATCTGCTTTGAACTGGGGTATATGGCAGTATGGGCTCAGATATTTCAGTTCAAAGCAGATATTGTGGGATTTTCTACCAATATTCTGGGTTATATGGCTGTCTGGTAGGGCCCCTAATCCTGTCTGGTCTTAGAAGCTAAGTAGGAGTAGCATATAAAAGAGAAAGGGAGAGTCATCCTATAAATGAAAAAGGCCAAGTCTGACCCACAGCAGGCCATTTTCCTTTCTCTGCCTATGGTTCATGCTGAAGACATGGTATGTTACGTAAAATGTCATAACTGTAAATGTATATCTTCAGACCTTCTTGTACACCTATTGAGGATCTTGGAATGAACTTTCATCAGGCAAGATGGGCTGAAGATAGAATCTGCTTTCTGGGGACATAATGGAAAAGACTCCTTTCTGATTTGTGGGCATCTGCTTCTTTCCATGCCTCATACCATTCCAACAAGGTCCTCAATCCCATGTCATAGTTTTAGTTTTAAACAAGCTGTTGTAGTGAGGAGCAAGTGAAGATGCCATTTTCTACTTGCCCAATTAGAGATGTCTAAATATGAATCCAACCCAGTGTATGTAAGCAGTACCCATTCAATATTAGTAATAATAGTCTCACACACTACTTTCCAACTGCAATTATATATCTCATACACACTTATTAAGGAAGAGTGTCAAATCCTACCTCTATGGCAAGTACAATCTTTTATCATATATACATATGGAAACTTGTGCATCTTCTATTAAAACACTATATTCTATATTGATATTCAAACATTGCCTAAGTAACTCTTAAAACATATTAAGGACTTGCTATTTGATGTAGTAAACCTACTTCAGATTAGAGGCCTTGAGATTGTGACTGAACCCTCCCCCAGATAATAACAAACTGAAACATTCTCTACAGATTCAGGGCCCTTCCACACAGCCATATAACCCAGAATATCAAGGCAGAAAATCCCACAGTATCTGCTTTGAAATGGTTACCTGAGTTCACACTGTCATATATTCCAGTTCAAAGCAGATAACGTGAGATTTTATTCAGCTGTGTGGAAGGGGTCCCAATTCAAAGCATATATTTGGATTATCTGCCTTGATACAGTAGAGTCTCACTTATCCAACATAAATGGGCCGGGCCGGCAGAACGTTGGATAAGCGAATACGTTAGATAATAAGAAGAGATTAAGGAGAAGCCTATTAAACATCAAATTAGGTTATGATTTTACAAGTTAAGCACCACAACATCATGTTATACAACAAATTTGACAGACAATATGCAGTAATGCTACGTAGTAATTACTGTATTTATAAATTTAGCACCAAAATATCACAATTTATTGAAAACATTGACTACAAAAATGCGTTGGATAATCCAGAACATTGGATAAGCGAATGTTGGATAAGTGAGACTCTACTGTATTCTGCGTTATATGGCTATGTGGAAGGTCCCTAGGAGATATTCATTGGAAAACTATCCCAAAATGTCCCACAAAATAAAATGTTTGCAATTTAATAAAAATTTCCCATTTTTTAATTATGGATCCAATTAGGACAGGACATTTATAACCCAGGGACAAAAATTGTGTTACAGCGTTTAATGGGTTGTGTTGTCGAAGATTTTCATGGCCGGAATCACTGGGGTGCTCTGAGTTTTCCAGCCTGTATGGCCACGTTCCTGAAGCATTCTCTGCTGACGTTTTGCCCACATTTATGGCAGGCATACTCAAAGGGTGTGAGGTCTGTTGGAAACTAGGCAAGTTGGGTTTATATATCTGTGGAATATCTAGGGTAGGAGAAAGAATTCTTGTCTTGTTTAAGGCAAGTGTGAATGTTATAATTGACCACCTTGATTGGCATTGAATGGCCTGGTTGCTTCCTGCCTGGGGAATACTTTGTTGGGAGGTATTAGCTGGCCCTGATTGTTTCCTTTCTGGAATCCCCCTGTTTTGAGAGTGTTGTTCTTTATTTACTGTCCTGATTTTAGACTTTTTAATACTGGTAGCCAGATTTTGTTCATTTTCATGGTTTCCTCCTTTCTGTTGAAATTGTCCACATGCCATGAAAATGAACAAAATCTGGCTTTCAGCATCGAAAGCTCTAAAATCAGGACAATAAATAACGAACAACACTCAAAAAACAGGGGAATTCCAGACAGGAAACAATCAGGGCCAGTTAAAACCTCCGAACAAAGGATTCCCCCAGGCAGGAAGCAGCCAGGCTTTGAAGCTGCAAGGCCATTCAATGCTAATCAAGGTGGCCAATTGCAACATTTTCACTTGCGTCTAGTAGAGGATATTCCACAGATATATATATATAAACCTCACTTGCCTAGTTTCCAACAGTCTTCACAACCTTTGAGGATGCCTGCCATAGATGTGGGCGAAACGTCAGGAGAGCATGCTTCTGGAACATGGCCACAGAGTTTGGAAAACTCTCAGCAACCCTGTAATGGGTTGCTTTTTCTAGGGCCATCAGCCGACGTGCCTAATGCCTGCCTTGTCTCCCCCTTCCCAGCAGCCGGGGACCGGAAGCAAGCCGCCAGCTCGGGGTCCAAGGCTCCCTCCGACGCCCTGGCCGATCTCCACGGACTGTCAGTTCCAGCCTCCTCATCCTAGAAGGGAGAAAAGCGGCCAAGGGCGCCTAACAAAGCAAAGGAGACACTTGCTTCAGAGGGTGGAAGGAGCCGGAGAAGCTTCCCTGTCCTCGCTGTGGCCAACGTGGGAGGACTGGTGTCGCCGCCGACAGGCGAGTCTGCGCAGTCCGGCGGGGGCCACGCGACCCCTTCCCCTATGTCTTCGTGGCGCAGTCCCGCCCACGCGGGCGAGACAGGAGCCGGACTGGCGGACTTGCGTTTGATTGACTGGCACGCAAAGCTGCCCCAAGGCAGGCAGAGAACCAGCAGAGGGTCGCCTTTGGATGTACGAAGCCGAAGGGCACCCCAATGATGACCTTCGAAGGAGTTGCAGAGAAATCTAAATGGCACCTCCTCCCTGTCCAAGACTGTGAACAGCAGCGACAATAATAGTATCATGACTTTATTTTTGAGTTTTATACAAATGCCCTTAGCTTCCATTACAGTCCGGGCCCTTCCACACAGCCATGTAACCCAGAATAATAAGACAGACAATCCCACAATATCTGCTTTGAACTGGTTATCTGAGGCCCCTTCCAGACATGCCCTCTAACCCAGGATCTGATTCCAGGTTTTCTGCTTTAAATTGGATTATTTGACTCCACGCTGCCAGAAAGACAGAAAACCTGGAATCAGATTCCAGGATTTAGGGCCTGCCTGGAAGGGCCCTGAGTCTACACTGACATATAACCCAGTTCAAAGCAGCAAATACAGGATTTAATTCAGCTGTGTGGAAGGGGTCTCAGTTGGTACTATTTTCCTCTGTGTGGTTTTATTTCAAGTGGGGTTGACTCACATTATCATGGAAATGAAATACAGGTTTGGCATCTCTTACTTGAAATGCTTGGGATCAGAAATGTTTTGGATTTCTGATATTTTCGCCATGGTTTTGCAAAATCTGTATTTGCAGATATTTACCTTATGGGATATCTTGGAGATGGAACCCCAGTCTAAACATATAGGCCCCTTCTACACTGCCAAATTAAATCCAGATTATCTGCATTGAACTGGATTATATGGCAGTGTAGACTCATATAATCAAATTCAAAGCAGATAATGTCTATTATCTACATTGATAATCTGGATTATATGGCAGAGTAGAAGGGGACATAGCCGGAAGGCAATTTTATATGCACTCTTTTAATAATTTTGTGCATGACACAACGTTTGTGGGCACTGGAGCAACAGAAAGGGAAAATGTCACTATCTCAGGCCCCTTCCACACAGCTGAATAAAATTCCACATTTTCTGCTTTGAACTGGAATATATGGCAGTGTAGACTCAGATAGCCCAGTTCAAAGCAGATAGTGTGGGATTTTCTGCCTTGATATTCTGGGTTATATGGCTGTGTGGAAGGGCCCTGGATCTACACTGCCATATAATCCAGATTATCAAAGCAGATAATCCACATTAACTGCTTTGAATGGGATTATATGAGCCCACACTACTGTGTGCAAGGGCCCTCAGGTACCCATCTGGACCATTTCAAACTCTGGAAGATTATGGAATTTTGGATAAGGGATGCACAATCTGTACTTGGATCGAAACCAAACGATTTTCACTCAAGAAAGTGTCACAAAGGCCCCCTTCCACACAGCTGTATAAAATCCACATTGAATTAAATTATATGGCAATGTGAACTCAAGCAACCCAGTTCAAAGCAGATATTGTGGATCATCTGCCTTTATATTCTGGGTTATATGTCTGTGTGGAAGGGCCCAAAAAGTTTTTTTTAAAAATGGGAATCAAATGATTTTTCTATCCCATCCTATTTTGTTACAGTCATCTTTATTAAATGTGGGTTCCATCAATAGCAAACACTGGGAGACTAAACCAAAGTTTGCTAGATACCTTGCAAATACAGTTTTTGGACCAGGGCTATTTCATTGTGAAGAATTTTAAAACTGGCATATGAGCACAACTGCATTATAATTTTCAATGTGTTATCGAAGGATTCCATGGGCAGAATCACTGGGTTGCTGTGAGTTTTCCAGGCTGTATGGCTATGCTCCAGAAGCATTCTCCCCTGACATTTCACCCACATCTATGGCAGGTTTTTATATCTGTGGAATGTCCAGGGTTTGTTTGTTTGAGGCAAGTGTAAATGTTTCAGGAAACAGCCAGGTTTTGAAGCTGCAATGCTAATCAAAACAAGGCAGCCAATTGCAACATTCACACTTGCCTCAAACAGACAAGAGTTCTTTCTCCCACCCTGGACATTCCACAGATATATAAACCCCATTGATTTAGTTTCTAACAGTGAATGCGTGCCATAGTTGTGGGCAAAACGTCAGGAGAGAATGCTTCTGGAACATGGCCATACTGCCCGGAAAACTCACAGCAACCCATTATAATTTTCCTCTTTCTTTTCCTTATGCTGATTGAACAGTATTCATAAGATCTTAACATCATAAAATGCTCAAGTCTCCCTTTGTCAGTTATAAATTTGCCTCTAATCCTTAATGTAAAAGGGCAAGTAGCAAGTCCCCTCTTCCCAATTTTATATTTTTATAACAAGCCAATAAAAGACTGATAAGAATCCTGATTGTGTCATTCCCTTTCTGACCTTTTTTCTGTGGAAAAGTGCCTTAAGACCAAATCTTAATTGCATTTATTTAGTAGTACATTCAGCTGATTTCAATAGAGTTTCCTCATGACTGAGACAAGAATTCAAGTATTCAATATTTTTGAAAAGCATAAACGTTAGTAATGAAATGTAAAGGTCAAAATCTATATATAGCACCAGAACATTAATAACTGTCATAGTACTAACACAGCATTAGTAATTACCTCCCTGACTGGATCTACACTGCCATGTAATCCAGTTTCTGAATCCAGATTATTTGCTTTGACCTGGATTATGTGAGTCTACACTGCCAAATAATCCAGCTCAAAGCAGATAATCTGGATGAAGAAACTGGATTATGTGGCAGTGTAGATGGGACCTCAGATATTAAATACAACTTGAGTAGTCACATAAAAATAATGTACCACCACATATCAGCAATCAATACGTTATCAAATGTTGAAGCCAAATTTTGGTTGTGCTGTGTTATTATCAGTAATAACAGTAAGGCCATGGACCATATTTTAGTTCTTGCAGACCACTGGTGGTCCACGGACCACAGGTTGGGAACAACTGTCATAGAGCATGGTCTCCAAACCTTGCCAATTGAAATGGATGGGTACTTGAGCTCAAAAACATAAAAAGAGTTTCACTGGATCAGATCAAAATGTCATTTCTGTGCGCATACACTGGATGAACTGTTGCATGATAGGCAATAGCATTTTCCTATGCATTCTATATCTATCACCCCTAAGCAACAACGCATCATAGGAACATACACAATATTAAAACAAAACATACAGGAAAGAAATATCTGAAGTCGCTTCATTCACAGTCAGAATTTAGGATATCAATATAGCTTTTTTTGTGTGTCAGAAGCAACTTGCGTCACTTCAATATAGCTAAGAAGGTGGTGAGAGCTGTGCCTTGATGACTCATGTTATGATGATGATGATGATGATAATAATAATAATAATAATAATAATAATAATTTTTTGCCTGATATCATCATAGGCATACATTCTTTTGACAACTTCTGATTAGAGCAGAATCATTGAATCGTTTTGAATAGTAAGTCCAGACATAGCTCAATCCATAAATGGATCTACTTTAATGGTCACTGTCTCCATATACAAAAAATACTAAGAGATAGAAGTAGATTTCTATTCAATGTGTTGTTGAAGGCTTTCATGGCTGGAATCACTGGGTTGTTGTGAGTCTTCCGGGTTGTATTCTAGAAGCATTCTCTCCTGATGTTTCACCCACATCTATGGCAGGCATCCTCAGAGGTTGAGGGGTCTGCCATAGATGTGGGTGAAACATCAGGAGAGAATGCTTCTTATAGAACATGGCCATACAGCCCAAAAGACTCACAACAACCCAGATTTCTATTCTTCACTTTATTAGGGGAACTGGGGATTTCTTGATAGACGTTGCTACAAGAAAGATAAAATAGCAGAGGATATAATGAAATAAGCTGAGTTACTGTAAATAACAGAGGAAACTATGGGATACAGTAAATGTCAGAAGCAGGGATTTCTGTGGCATTTTGAACTACTGGAACAAGGGAATTGCTTTCAGAATACATCACAAGTGTGGTTTTGTGGGAGGACCACTTTGGCAAGTTGCTTCTCTGGGTGGATAGGAAGAGGGTCAAATCCTCAAGGTCAGAGGTAACCTTACCACTGCTTGCAGGAAGAGATGGAGAAAGGTAGTATGAATAGAGTCTCTAATGTTGAGAGGCACTAAAGGTTGTCCTGATAGTTGATAAGACATATTCATACAACAACTGAATATACAGGACTGATGGAAGACCTACCAAGCCCACTGTTCATTATTCTTTTTTACTGATCTATGTGGAAATGAAGGATATTAGAACAACTATGAACATACTTGAATACTCCGAGATCCACATATGGGAATTGCTGATCGCTTCTAACCAATTTGTTTTGAGACTGTCTGCAGCTCTTATCTTGTCTGGGTATAGGATCACAAGAATGCATTATTGGTGTGCACTGATAGGCAAGGGTGTTGATGGTTTCTGCAATACCCAAGTCAATTAGTATATTTGAGGGGATAGATGGATGCAGATTGTGCTTTGTTGTATGGACTTCAAATAGAACTAAAGTGAAGGAGTGCCAACAATGGGTTTCTCTTCCACTATCATCCTTTATTTTTTTGAAGCTGCAGTCTAAATATCCCAAAGGCATGAGATTTCATCTGATCTTGGAAGTTAAGCAGGGTCAGTACTTCACTTGGGCAGGAAAAATGGAATGCAAAGATACAGAATGGAGGACGCCTGGCTCGACAGCAATACATGTGAAAAAGACCTTGGAGTCCTCGTGGACAACAAGTTAAACATGAGCCAACAATGTGATGCGGCAGCTAAAAAAGCCAACGGGATTTTGGCCTGCATCAATAGGAGTATATTGTCTAGATCCAGGGAAGTCATACTACCCCTCTATTCCACCTTGGTCAGACCACACCTGGAATCACACTGTATCCAGTTCTGGGCATCGCAATTGGAGGGAGATGTTGACAAGATGGAATGTGTCCGGAGGAGGGCGACTAAAATGATAAAGGGTCTGGAGAATGTGCCCTGTGAGGAGCGGCTTAAAGAACTGGGCATGTTTAGCCTGCAGAAGAGAAGGCTGAGTGGAGACATGATGATAGCCATGTACAAATATGTGAGGGGAAGTCACAGGGAGGAGGGAGAAAGCTTGTTTTCTGCTGCCCTGGAGACTAGGACGTGAAACAATGGTTTAAACTACAGGAAAGGAGATTCCACCTGAACATCAGGAAGAACTTCCTCACTGTGAAAGCTGTTTGGCAGTGGAACTCTCTGCCCCGGACTGTGGTGGAGGCTCCTTCTTTGGAGCACCCCTCTGTCGGGGGTGCTTTGAATGCGATTTCCTGCTTCTTGGCAGCGGGTTGGACTGGATGGCCCATGAAGTCTCTTCCAACTCTATGATTCTATGATTCATGGTTGAGTCATGATTGTCAGGGAATGGGATTCATCAGCCAGGCAAAAATAGCAATTCCAGGAAACATTTCTAAATTATTTATTTCTTCCACCCATCAAAAAAAACTTATGAAAGAAATCTAAATTAAAATTAAAATAATATTCCAAAAATGCTGGGCTGAGGATTTGCTATGCCTTTTAGTAGATTTGCATTTTAGTCAACAACTACATTATAGATTTAAGACAATATATGGCAAGACTTCCATATGATGCACGTTCACCTCTCCCAGTAACATCTATATTACATGATCTTGCTAGTATCAAAGTCTTCTTGTGATTAAGCAATACAGACTGTGGCTTGAAGGCCCCCAGCAGAAATATTTTTTCAAAGGAGAAAAGGATTATGGATTGTTTCACTGGAAAAGAGGTATTTTGTTTCCTTTACAATTTTTTTTGGTAAAAGAAGGTGTTATACCAAGAAACTGGACCCATTTGGACAGAAAGGATGTCTTTGGACTGTGAGAGAAGTTATGAATATCTTCAATGATAGAATTATATTTTATTTATATTATATTGATAGTATTTATAACCTGCTATCTCGCTCTCAAAGGAGATTCAAAGCAGCTTACCAAAATAAAGGGAGCTTCTGTTTTAATTCACACATTTTTTTGGATTATTTTTGGTTGCAGCCATTAAAAACAGCATGTTTTTTTTCTTGGAAGGATATAAAGTGACCATGTCCTACGTAAAACCTCACTTTATGTATAGTATTCTTTCACCCCCAACAATGCCTGAAGACATAATGTTAAACCATTTGATGCGAGGAATTATTTAGATATATGCTGGCCCAATGAGCAATGGAAAGAGGTTCACTCTTTTTACTTAGAAAGGGGATGAAGGCAGGGGATGACATAAGGTAATTAATTACATCAGTAGCAGTAGGAGCCCCCGGAAGTGCAATAGGTTAAACCCTTGTTCCAGCAGGACTCCTGACTGACAGGTCAGCGGTTTGAATCCGGGGAGAGTGGGTGAGCTCCCTCTGCCAACTCCAGCTCGCCATGCGGGGGCATGAGAGAAGCCTCCCATAAGGATGGTAAAACATCAAGACATCCAGGCGTCCCCTGGCCAACGTCTTTGCAGACAGCCAATTCTCTCACACCAGAAGCAACTTTCAGTTTCTCAAGTCACTTCTGACGCGAAATAAATAAATAAATCAGAAGCAGTGACCCTTTTGCAATTTATTTGCAAGAATTTAATTCATTAGATCTCTATTACTGTATAGTACAATCCTAAATCAAATAGGTGTTGCTTAATTCTGCTTAATTCTAATCTAGGGGATTAGAATTAAGCAGAAATTTGTTGGCAAGCAGAGATATCCTTCTGTACGCTTCTGTCAGCAGAATCTTTTTCTGTTAAAATAACTTTTTTCTTCCAGATGATCTCAGAAATCTACCAGCACATCTGTTCTACTGGCTGCCGATTTGGAAACAGAAGAGCTTCAAAGAAGTGGAGAAGGAGCAGGATGAAGGAGGAATTAGTTATTCCAGACCGGAACTTTCTCCAGACACCATATGCGTTTGTGTCACAAAGGTCAGAGCAAGGATGATACTAAGTCAGGAGTCCTCAAACCTTTTAAACTAAGTCCAGTTCATGACCGCCTTGAGTCCCCTCAAGGGTTGCAAAAGGCGGGGTAAAAATGAAGTAAACAAACAAACAAATAAATAAATGATCCCTCAGACTATTGGGGGGCAGACTAGTTTGAAAAAAAAAGGAACAAATTCCTATACACACTGCACATATCTTATATACAGTGCAAACCCTCCCCTCACAAAAGAACAATACAATATTTAAAATGAAGTACAGTTTTAACCAACATAATTTCAAAGGGAAGTGTGGGCCGGCCTTTGACTGATGAGATAGTCAAGTTAATTAGGATTGGTGTTGTTGTGTGCCTTCAAGTTATTTCAGACTTAGGGCAACCCTGAGACTAAAGTCTTGAGTGGTGGCTGGTTAAAGGACCTCAGAAGGCCGCATCTGGCCCACAGGCCTTAGTTTGGGGACCTCCTCTTAAATAAATCCCATTATGAGTCTAGGAATAACTTGGCCTAGTCATAGATTAATTGTTCTTTGGCCATCCTGGTAACCTAGCGTTTCACTTTTAAAATCTCATATTACTTTGAATCAATGTTTTTTTTTTTCATCTTCAGGACCACCATATTCCCAAGATGTGACTGGTCTCATAAATCTGCACTATTTAGAGTCCCCTGTTTAGAGTTCCCTCAATCTTTGAGGGCTTTCTTGTTAGGTTAGTTTAATTTTGAAACTCCCTAGCAAGCCTAGAACTTCCATTAGTGTTTCTAGCAAAACCATTGTTGATTTTATTGCTGCTGCAGATGAAATCTTTTTATGATTTTTGGATTTATTTCAAATCCAGTTAAAAGTGTTTATTGTGCCTCAAACGGCACAGCCAATTTTGTCATGCAGTGTGGTTTAGATTTAGGTCTTGCTGAAGCGCATTAAGTGGCTTAACTCAGACTTTCCCCAACTCTGCTTGATGCACTTTGAGCAAGCTTTGGTGGGATGTATTTTTGTAGCTACTGCCATTTGATGTCGGCTTCAAGCTGCATTCAACAGTCACTGTAGATGTGCCCTGGGTCTCTTCTGGACTGATTTTTCTTGAATTCTATCCATGCCTGGTTGCTTCTCTGCCTTATGGTCAGTCTAAAAGAGAATGTAAGAACATGAGAAACAGGAAAGATTCTTATCTTTTGCAATCTTTTCAGAAACTGTCAAGCAACATGATACTTTATCATGCTCATTTAAGCCATTTAAACTTGTGTTTTCTTTACCTTTCATCAAATGATTTCTTATAAGTTATAATGATTGACATATAATTTTCAGATTTTGTGAGGTGGGAATTTTATTGATTTTATAAGTATCAAATGTTCTGTTTTCATTTTAAACTCCAGTTCTTTTATATTTGATTTGGAAGAATTGGGTAAATATGAGGGCAGCCACATTTAAAGATTGGAAAGCTGGGGAAAGCTGTTGCTTGGATTCTCTATAAATGTAAAACTTCCTCCAAGAAAGCATTTTATCTTTATTAATGTGAATCTTTAAACATACATGGTTTCATGTGAATCGGCTACACCAATGACAGTATTGTGGTTCTCACTAAGGAGTATGACTTGCAAATGTTAATTTGGCATTTGAAAACATGGGCATGCACATACATGTATATATACACAGTTACTTTTCCTATCAGTTCCTGTAATCTGGAGCCACTTCAGTTCTGGAAGCTAATTCTAAACACTGAAAGCCTCAACACATGTTTCTAACCTGTAGTATGCAGATCAGTTTTAAGTAAAAAAAACCCCTGTAAGATTCAGTCTAGGAGCTAAGCATCAGTATGACTTTTGGTAACACCCCCCTCCTTCTGCCTTTCTTTACAATTGTTCATCTTGTCAAAGAGATAAATCAGATTATTAAAAAGTGGCTGGTATCCCTGGGAGCAGCAAAATGCACTAAAAACAAGTAAAGACATACCTAACGGTGGACTTGCCAGGTCTGCTGAAGGACTCTACCACAATGGCAAGTTGGAAATCTCAGCTGAAGTTGCAAATGGAGTCTTGCAACAAAATGCTGAAGCATGAAGTACTTCTGTTTAGTTTCACACACATAATGATATCATATTTTCCCAGTTTTCCTATAATGATAAACAATTTTTATTGATTAGCCAATTGGCCTTTTCCTAACACACAATATAAACACAACGCACCAGTCCATACTCCAGGAAATAATGCCCAACTGCCCACTGAAAGGAAGGATGTTAGAGACAAAGATGAAGTATGTTGGCCACATAATGAGAAGACAGGAAAGCTTGGAGAAGAGAATGATGCTGGGGAAAAAGGAAGGAAAAGGGAAGAGGGACCAACCAAGGGCAAGGTGGATGGATGGTATCCTTGAAGTGACTGGCTTGACCTTGAAGGAGCTGGGAGTGGCGATGGCCAATAGGGAGTTCTGGTGTGGACTGGTCCATGAGGTCACAAAGAGTCAGAAACAATAAATATACAAGTACAAGTACAGAGAGAAAGTGGGGGTGGCCAACTTGTAACCAAATATACCTTAATCTTAAGTACAGACATTAGATGTCCTTGTCCCCCTTACACTGCATACTAATCTATTCAATATACTCTAATCTCCTTTTAGATGCTTTATAAAGGGCAACTTTGGTTGTCAAAACGGGGTTATAACCACAGTTTTCCTATAGTTAGCATTTCCATCAGTTAGCATTTCACACCCACAAAGTGTGGTCAATCCTTATTCAGCTGTTCTGGGCATGTTTCTACCTTCATTTTGGTGTGGGATGCACATTGTTGTTTCATACTTGATTTTCCATTGATAAATTGAACTATGTCATTTCTATTCTGGTGACATTTCAGAATAGCTGCTCAGAATGAATGAGGAAATTATTCTTTGAGACAATTAGATGTTTTTCGATACTTTTTAATCTATGCATCTCTCATACCTTTCAAGCCATTGTGTTCTACAACCTGCACACATCTTGTTATCAACTCTTTCCCCCATTCAGTTAATGTTCTGTCCAACTAAATTCTTGAAAGGTTGGGATCTATCTAATCTATCTATTCATTTCTTACTGTGTTATATAACACAATGACTGTAACTGTTCCCTATACTTAATGAATGTATTATTTTGATAGTGATTTGTTTACTTGCTGTACTTCTCACAAATCTGCATCACTGTGCCCCTATATTTCTCCCTCTCTGAAAAAGACTATAACAGAATCAGCACTTTGAACTGAGTTCAAACGTGGTTAGAGAGCCACTGAAACTGTTTCAGTTCTGACGATATATGATTTGAAT
This sequence comes from Anolis carolinensis, assembly GCF_035594765.1. Classification (NCBI taxonomy): domain Eukaryota; kingdom Metazoa; phylum Chordata; class Lepidosauria; order Squamata; family Anolidae; genus Anolis; species Anolis carolinensis. The sequence continues at coordinate 139,943,306 of NC_085844.1, forward strand.
ACCAGATACCCTTTAAGATATGGCAGTTTTATTTCAAACTAGCTGTAGCTCCAGAACCATTTCAAAGATGCTCCAGGTAGAGTGCATTGCAAAAGTCAGCTTGAGAGGCATTCAGGATCTAAATTGCTGAGACCTAGTTTTTGTGTAACATAAATTAGCTAGCTCCTTTCTCAAGCAAGACCCACATACTCCAGCCAAAGACTCAGGCCACAGTTTATGAGATCTGATATCAATCTGTGACTTAGGCTCCTTGAAATCAACCCAGACACTTCATGGGAAATGCTAATCACAAATATTGGTGGGCACATTGCATTCAGTTATCTCCTTACGGGTTAAATTACACTGCTCATTCAATCATTTTGCTTGTTCAGACAATGAGGGTAGGTCAGGAACAGGCAAATAATCCTTTCAGCCCGTCCTCTCTGAAGTGACACTGGAATGAAGGAGAACGCTTTAGAGAGATATCAGTTACCCTGCTAAGTCTCTACAAACAGGCACACACATTTGCAGCTTAGTAATTTTAGCTTCTTCTCCTTTGGGAGGCATTCTTTTCATGTTGATAAAGGGAAGAAACAACAACAGCATAGGTAAGCAAATTTTCTGAAGGTGAGCTTGTTTATCTTTCAGCAGCACCATTTCCTGAAGACAGAAAGATGGGCAAAATGTACTCAAAAGGATACTTATTATACACAATGGAGCACAATAATGCTGTTTTGCTGTTTTTATAGTCATTTAAAATTCTTTATCAAATACATTTGTCCTGCTTCACAAATTTTAAAGAGACACACTTACTGATATTTGTAAGGTTCTCCTTACTAAAGAGATGCCCAGCACCCACAGTCCAGTGCAGACTTTATGTAGTGGTATTTTAGAGAATAAAAAAAATTGGGTGTCCAGACAATCTATCGCAATTCCTTTAATAGGTGACCAGAATAGTCAACACCAAGTGCACTATGGTCCCAGTTCACAAATGCACAGCAAGCACTGACCTTTTCTCATCAGCCCATTCTGAATACATTATGTACAGCCAAACTATTGAACCAAACAGCTGTATATGAATGCAGGCATCATAGCACTTGGGGAGAAAGATTTCACTTTTGCACAAATACAGATGAGAGGATGACTGATATGTCAGAGTAGTCAACATGGGGAAGTATAGTGAAATCTATTTTTTTAAAAATTGAATGCATAGCTCAGGACATTCATATAAGCCAGTGGTTCTCAACTTGTGGGTTCCCAGATGTTTTGGCTCACAACTCCCGGAAATCCCAGCCAGTTTACCAGCTGTGGGGATTTCTGGAAGTTGAAGGCCAAAACATTTGGGGACTCACAGGTTGAGAACCACTGATATAAGCAATTTCTGGGATACAAAGGAAGTCTGGTTGGGCTCTTGTAGCTCTGGCAGTTGTATAGAAGAATGTAATCCAGCAGATGCAGCTTGTCATGGTGTGGAGACAAAAGTATCACATTCTGAAATACACTCTTCTTCCTAGGCGATCCCTCATTGCCCAAATATGATGGCTTTCCAGGAGGTTTTTTTGGAAGATGCCTGTGTGTGAGTTTTTTTAATGTGTCGGTGCACAGTCGATCAACACACAATCTTCACAGAGTGAGGGCCCTAACCAGCAGCATGGTTAACATGACGATGATGGCTTCTCAATCTGCTGCAGCCTTCTTCTACCTTCACAGCCGTTGTAACATGTACCATGTTATCTTCCTCATGATCCACCGTTGAGGTCTTCAGGTCTTTGGATTGTGCTTGGACTGGAACCTCCCCTGAGGCCCCTCCTGGGAGTACATGACTCTGACTGTCACATTCACAGGTTCATTGGAGCACGCAAGCCCCCTCACAACAAGGTGACAATCCATGTCGGGTGTGTGTCTGAAAAATGCACTATTCTGTATAAGTACAGAAGGCTTGTTCACCTTTGCATCATTCTTCCTATAAGTTATGAGTGTTACACACACACAATATTATCTTAAGCTAATTGATCTTTTTTGGTTTTCTCTTGATTGTGGGGATATTCAAGGCACTTTACAAGAAGAAATATAATAAACAAGATCACAATAACATGAAGCAAATAAAAATTATGACGGATCTAAAAACCAACAGACTAAAAGAACAAACTAAAGCAAAGTTAAATTCCGATGAATAACAAGGCTTCACAACAGCATCTAAAAGCAGACAGTAAGGCGTTAGGCATGCCTCTCATAAAGCTTGTTAAAGATCTTGGACACTGTAGCCTAAAAGTTCTCCCAGATATTCTCCCATATGTTCTTAGATACGTTGTATGGGGGGAAGAGACTGTGGAAATGTTCTGGTCCCAGGATATTTAGAAATTTAGAGATCAAAAATAACACCTTGAACTGAGCATCAAAGCGAACTAGTAACAAATGAAACTACTGAAAGATTGATGTGATTTGATTCTATCAAGTGCCTCCAGATACAGCCCTGGAAGCCACATGTGGAACCAATTCTTCTCCAAAGGCAGTTGTGCAGTCAACTTACCTAGAGATGACAATAACATTAATGTCTAAGGGTGAGTCTTTATCCTCCTGGAAATGGCACTAATGATGTATAAGATGACTTGATTAAAAAGCATTATGGGATAACATTGACACCTCAGCACTGAAGAGGTGAATAAATAGAGGGTTGCTCTGAGACTGTGCACCTACCACTTAAGGACAGAATGCACCATCCAGACAGAATAAAATGTAACTCTTGGATAGGCAAACCAATGGTATTACCATGTTACTTGGTTTTGTTTATTTTACTTCATCCAGCCAAAAGGATAATCCTAATGCCAGTTCAGGATTTCCATTAGTTCGCCCATATCAGGAGATAGGAATGAAAAATAAAGAAGGAACTTGGACCACAGCTGAGCTTTTGCTTCCTTCTCACATGTTTGCATAGTATTACAGACTAGTGCAGGTATCAGCAAACACAACATTGCAACAACTACAGTTTTGTCTACTTTTCCTGATAATGCCACAAATCCCATGCATTCCATTTTGGAAAGAACATGTCAAACCATCAAAGCATAGAGAGTTCTGGCTTAAGTATAAACACCCGATCATTTCACAATGGGGCTATGCAGACTGACATGGATGTCTCTGTTCAACAGGACAGACTTAATACAGGCAACCAGCACTTAAGATTCACAAGGGAGATTACTGCACTAGGCTTATAGTGCCTATTAAAGTTCCCCAGTCATTAATGGAAATGCTCACAATTGCACAGCATTCAGAGCATGTACTTACTTTGGGGGGCATGTTGTAAGCATCACTTTCAACTGACTCACTTCCTCATCCTCAGGCTCCTTGCCATTTTACTTCTAGCAAGAGGACTTATGGCTACAGAGACATAACTTCCCACTTTCACCCCATTCGCTTCCTTAAAAAAACAATTTAAGTAACTACACAGTTTTGTGGGTAATTCCAAACACTGATAGAGAATTGCCTTCTTGATTAAGGATTTCCTTGCTGTTTGCAAGCCTTCCTATATCTGCTTTGCAAAAGTTCCAGTTTACGCAAGCAAGATATGCCAATCATAAATACATCCCTTGCAGAATATTCAAAATAGTAAAAGTCTGGGAATTCAATTAATATGTAAGTCTTTGAAGGGATGGTGCTTGTGAACTTGGAAAATGCAGAAGAAATTACCGTATATACTCAGGTATAAGCCAACCCAAATATAAGCCGAGGCACCTAATTTTACCACAAAAACTGGGAAAACTTATTGACTCAAGTATAAGACGAGGGTGGGAAATGCAGCAGCTACAGGTCAAATTAAAAAAAATAAAAATAGATATTAATAAAATTGCATTATTTGAGGCATCAGTAGGTTAAATTTTTTGAATATTTATATAAAACTGTAATTTAAGATAATAATAAGACTTTAATAAGATAAGACTGTCTAACTCTAAATACCTATGTACTCAAGTATAAGCCGACCTGAATAGAAGCTGGCCAGGATCCTCACTCGAGTATAAGCCGAGGGGAGCTTTTTCAGCCCTAAAAAAAAGGGCTGAAAAACTAGGCTTATATTCGAGTATATATAGTAATTGCGCAAACCTGCACAAAGAATAAGCTCCAATCTCACAAGACTGTGAACTCATGGAGTTGTGTTATTATTCTGTAAAAACATTCAAAAAGGAGGGACATGAATGAAGAGGGAAAATGTTGGGAGGAGTTACATCCAAGCTGCTGAGGGTAAAAGTCGAAAGCGTTTGCAGCTTACTGAAAGCACGTGTAGTAAGGACTGGTGCGATAAGAAGAGTGACTTTCTTGGAGTGCCCCTGCAGTCAGCAAGATAGGTTTGTAATGCCAGAATCTATTTTAGAGTCTTGTGTGGAAATCTCCAAGGACAAGCACAGCTCTCTATCCATCTCTGGTGGTCTGCCAGCCATGCATTCAACAGCACTGATTTTAGACTTGGTTTGTGATGAATTCCCATACATGGCTGTGGTGATGTGTCCTGAGTTTTCTGGGTCGCAATTTGTGGATGCCTGGATTAGTTTAACCATCTGACTGGAATGTTTGGAAATTTCATCAAGCTCTTGCATGAGGAAGCAGCTTCTATTTTCATGCCACACATTGAAATAGGGCATGGGGCAAATGTGTTGTCATTTCTCACCCTAAGTTTGATAAATGAGTCCAAATACAAAGATGAAAGAGAAAAAAAAAATAAACTCAACTGGTTCCAAGTATGCTAAATAAGTATCATAAGGAAATAATGAAAAGCATAAGGCCCCACATTGAGATACATTTGGCATAATCCAGCAAGCATTAATACAGTCAGATATCATGGAAAGCAATGGAATGGAATATAATTGTGATTAATGTTTTCTGGATTGTGCCTTGATAACTTTCAGCTTTAAAAGGAAAAATAACTAGATTGTAGAATGACATTTTGAGAGGCCACTCAGGTTATGACAGATGGTACCCCAGCAACTGTAATCACAGAATAGCTAATCCCCAGTTCTATATGGCTTCTTTTCTCATCTAATATCATTCCATCTTCACCTGCGGACACATGGAAGATATAGTGATCCATCATGACTGAAATGTGTGCTGACTTACATATGCTATGTAACAATGGCATAATCAGCCTGACATTCGAAATTTATTCTTCCAGAGTACTGAGAAGAAGAAGAAAGAATCTAGGGCAAGACAGAAAGGAATATGGTATGCAGGGAAAGTCATGAATTAGAGGATCAAACTGTGGTTGTGGTGGCAGGTCTGAGAAATAACATGGAAACAGCAAAATTTTGAGGAAAGTGATATGCTGGGTGGAGCCAGGGTGGCATAGTGGTTAAAGCTTTGGAATTCTGAATAACAGGGAATCCCCTCTCAACCATAAAAACCAGTAGGTAGCCTTGGGCAAGTCACAATCTCTCAGTCTGAGAGAAAAGCAAAGGCAAATCTCCTCTGAACAAATCTGTGGACTGTCATACTGAGAAATGGTATGAAGGCACACAATCAGAACAACAACTTGCAGAGAGAAAGCATAATTCTAGCACCAACTGAGAGTTTCTAGATCCCTTCAAAGGGCACATCTACACTTAGTTTGGTATAGGGTCAAATGAGCTCTATGGCAGCCAACATTTGCATGAAGCTGATCTGGAGTAACATGGGGCAAAGCTACCTCAGCCAAAGTCAGAGGATAGTCAAAATTCTGTCCCAGAATTCAGACTATCCCCCAGCTTTGGGTCTATCTGAATAATTGGACTGGTCCCAGAATAGAGCTAGTTTCAATTATTCCCACTTTTATTTTGTGTTTCCTGGGTTTGGGCAGCCTGGGGACACAGGAAGGCAGCCACTGTCTCCTCCCACCCTCCATGTTGTAGTAGTCTTTGGCTGGGACACAGGTCCTATCTGTCACCTGTTGCCTGTAGTGACACTACTCAGGGCACTAGTGCACTCTGGGGAGGAAGGGTGGAGAGAAGGAGGTGATTCTTCTTCTCACCCATCCCTCTTTGTCTTGGCCAGCATCACTGCAGGTGATGGTCAACAGATAGGACCCATGTCACAGCCAGAGACTGTGTCAATACAGAAGGTTTGGGTGGCCATCCAGTGGCACTGAACTTCATCTGGTGCTGTTGGCGGTTGGGATTCTCTCCCACCTCCACAGCAGATGGGGAATCCCTGTGTGACATATATAAATGCCAGGTGAGTATATGACATGCCAGATCAGTCTTGGATTACCAGTCAATGTAGTCACAACCTATAGTCTTCAATTCCACATTTCCTTGCTTTAATTCAGGGAAACCTGTCCTTGATTTTCTATCTGATTGAATACTCTAAACTGAGAATCCCACGATTCTACAGGAGGGTGACCAATTAGAATAATAGTGCTAAAATGGTGTAGGTTGAATGGGTCCCAAATACCTCAGGATATTTATTGTGATTTGGAGTGCTATGTGAAATGGGTTTATACATTTGTTATGGCGTTACGCTGTAAGGTCAACACTTGAAAGTGACAAATAAATTCATTTAGACGAATTAGATGAATATATGGAGGAGTGGTCTATTAACCAGGAGATTTTAATCATGGAGCTTTTGCATTCAGCAATCATGTACTGTGCAAAAATTCTGATGCTGGTCACAGACAGCAGGAATAAAGTGCTACCTTCACGCAATGCTGGCCCAAGCATAGTATCAAAAGCTAGGCAAGTTATTTTTGCTCTCCCCATCCTTGACAGTAAAGATACAATAATTTAAAAAGCAAATAGTAACCATTTGCTGCCCTTTCAAGACACTTGCAATTTGCTGCTTGAGCTAACCGCCACACTCTGCCTTAATGGTAGGGCCAGCCCTGCCTTTTTGCCCTTCTTGTGGACACGGCTGCCTCTTCCCCGGGACTGAAAGCTAATCTACATGGACCTTTGGTCTGAGCCAGCAAGCTAGTTTGGCTCTAACCAACACATTGCTTAACTGCATATTTAATGTACTTTGAAAATTAAGGACTATTAATCCACCCCACAGCTTTTTACAATTCTGTTTTCTGGTGCCGTGAGAAATATTTGCTTTGAAACAAAGAAGAAGAAATTAAGAAAGAGACTCAAGTAGAGAAAGGCGTGCGCTCTTTCCTTGTAAAGTCAAAGCAATTTCATGGAGCTGTCTACTTGCCTGAAGCGAAAATGAGCCCCCTGCGGTGGCAATTACTTTGCTGCTGTCTCTTCAAGAGGGACCCTACCGTTTTTGTTGCATTTCTTGGTGGTGATTTCTTCCAGCCAATCGACTCTGAATATGCTACAGAGCAACCCGTGGCGCTAATTGGATTTGATCAAAATGGCATATTTCACAAGCATGACATCATTTCCCTCCCTCTTTCGCAGGCTGACTCCACAACTGGTTTTGATTCCACTCCAAGAAAGGACTCAAGCACAGCTACAAGATGTGCCTCACAACCCTGGCAGCAATTTAGCTGCAGCTTAAAATTTATGACACATCCAAACATTTATATTCATTTAAAGTGAAAGGCACAGGAGACAGTTGAAATATTTTTCACTTGCCTTCACTATCTCTGTTGTTTTTATTATGTAGAAATTGTTGTTATTATTGACAACAAAGAGAGGAAAATCAATGCAAGCTGTAACTTTGCATGATCTGCATAAAAATTAATAACAGTCTAATGAAGCTTTCATTTTTTCTTATTCTAGACTGCAATTTTTAGGCAGCTCATAAATCTCTTTCTAAAAAATAAATTGCCTTGCTGATTTCAGTTAATGGACACTATGAAATATATTAAGCAGACCTCATGATATTTAAGGTACGTCCCATGGAGCAGCAGAAATATTCACAAAGAGTCTTAAACTTTCGATGCTGTAATGCATGTTTAACTTTGTGTGTGGAACAGGCTTCTTGTAGAAAGATGACTAATCAAGTGTAATAAAACAATAAAAAATAATCATAAAAGTGACAACAATGTAGCACTCATATGCAATATAATGAATCTGCTGAAGTATATCTGGAAACTTCCTATAAATCTCACCTCAGTCAGTTATGAACCCAACAGGTAGCTTTAAATGCTATTTTCTCAGACCTGGGGTGCATGCATCTATGCCAGGGATACCCAGACTGAGGCCTATGGGTCAGATGCGGCCCTCCAAGATCATTTAGCAGGCATCTACCCCTAAACTTTAGTCTTCCCTGAGTCTGAAATGACCCGGAGACACCCAACAACAATCCTAATTAATTTGATTATCTCATCAGCCAAAAGCAGACCCACACTTTCCAATGAAATACTGGTAAGTTTTAAAATAATTGTATTGTTCTTTCATGTTTTTTTTTTGCACTACAAATAAGATATGTGCAGTGTGCAGAGGAATTCGTTCCTGTTTCTTTCAAACTATAGTTTGGCCCTCTGTTTAAAAGGTTTGAGGACCTCTGATCTAGCTTGATGATGGGATGCATCACTGACCAGACTGGGGAAGGCACATAATAATAGCAGTTCATTTTCCTGTATAGCTGAAACAACTCCATCTGACCCCTCTTTATCCACCCAGAAGGTGGATAGTCTTGGGCCAGGGAGAATTTCAGATTTGTAGAGTACAACAATTACTTAAGAAAAGAAATCTTAAGAATGGGGCAGGGAGGTCAACAAGCACTAGGCTTATTTTATAGACACAGAATACTGCCGGACTGCTATTTTTTTTTGGGGGGGGGGGAGAGAGGGTGGAAAAAAGTGATGGAAACATTGTAGAAAAGTTACTAATTCTGTATGAATGTTACATATTATAGCATTTTATTAAGTCCCTCTTGTAAAATATAATATAGGAATATTTTGCTCATAGAAAGAACTGTGCTCACCTTAACTGCAATTATGAGGGAAAAAAACAACTATTTATTGCCCCACATATCTAGCAGTTATCATGACTAATATTATAGTAAAGGTATAGGTTTTCCTCTGATATTAAGTCTCATGTGTCTGACTCTGGTGGCTGATGCTCATCTCCATTTCTAAGCCAAAGAGCTGTCTGTAGAAACCTCCAAGGTCATGTGGCAGCTTGACTGCATGGAATGCCTTTACCTAACATTATATATTCTTCTTATTTTGTAGGCGATAACAGCACATTAAAAATACTCACCAGAAAGTCTGGAAGAAGTCACAAAATCTGCTGCAGACAATCAGAGTCTATCCCACGCAGAGCTGAAATCAGGGACTGAAAAATGTGGTGCTCATGTCAGAACAGGGGTAGCGCTGATGCACTTAAATAACCCAAAAACACAGGTAGCCAGAAGGCAAACAAGTAATCACAGAGTAAATTTCATTGTTCCCTTGGGAATACTTGATTTCTACCCTTCTGCCTACATTTTCTGTACCCTGCCCTGGTCTAGCATATTTGCTGGTCATTGCATATTTGATCCCAAATATGCGATGTATATCAGTGTATTCCACTGAACTGGGTGAGAAAAAAACTTTCCTCGGTTCACTTTCTATTGAACTGGTTCCTGGAGTGATTGTGTAGTAGGCTCTGCACAGAGAAAACAATTTGTTGCAATCCACTTTCAAACTGGATTATAGTATCTGTGCAGAAGCACTCTAAGTGAGCTCATGAGAGACCAATAGAAAGATAAATGGGTGTATTCATCTTGGAGAAGAAAGAATTGAGAAATGATATGATGACACTCTTTAAATACCTCAAGAGCTTTTTCAGAAATGATGTTCAGGGTTGTTCTCTGCTGCCCCAAGATGGTGGAGTCAGATCTAATGGCTTGAAGATGCAGAAGAGTAGATTTCGATTGGACATTAGAAAGAACTTCTTGATTGTGAGAACAGTTCAACAGTGGAACCAATTTCCCAAAGAGCTGGTGTGGTCTCCTTCTCTGGATGTCCTCAAAAGGAAACTAGACTGCTGCCTACTGGAGAAGGTTTAATTGGAGATCTGCATTGAGAAGGGAGTTTTACTTGATGGTCCATGAGGCTGCTTCCAACTCTATAATTCTAGTATAGTTTTGTATTGAGCTAGAAAGTTTATTAAAAATCCAGTCCTGATAAGATGAGAACTGCTAAAAATGGTTTAAATAAACATAGGCACCTTGAGGATCACAACAGGGGTGTAACTACAGAGACTGTCTTGCTCAGGGTTTCATTTCATGGTTTATTACTATAACTCCCATACAAAGTATACGAGAAAAAGTTCTCTATCCTGATTTTTCTATGGAATCTTGATTTTTCTGACTTTCAAATTCTCAACTGTCAGTTCTCATGTACTGAGTAATTAAATGTTGCACATAACTGTGTTGACTGCTCTAATGATTATTAGGAACAGAGAAAGCCCATCTGGAACAAGAGCCAACTCTCTCTCTCTCTCTCTCTCTCTCTCTCTCTCTCTCTCTCTCTCTCTCTCTCTCTCTCTCTCCCCCCCCCCCCCACACACACAAAGTGATTAAAGGTAGGCCTCTGCCCTATGCAAGAAGATGGCAATGATCCTATTCCTTTTCTCCTTTCTACGAGCAGTTGGGCCTGACAATAATAAAAATATTATTCATAAGACACAATGAAGAACAGCATAATTATGACCACCCTGCTTGTGGGGAGAAGAAAGTCAACTATTAACAATACAGGAAGTATGAAACAAATTAATATAGTGATGGCAATGTGCATTTCATTAAAGTAATATGATTCAGCTTTTAAAATCTAACCAAAAGATTTGTCTTATGGAAATATAAGATCCTTCACTCTCAGTGGGCTTTCCAGATCATCATTTTGAGCATGCAATAAATCTACACTTTTCAATCACTAATTGTTCAGGATTGTAATGAATTAACTCCAAAAGGGCTTCTGTTGCAGGCATATTTTATTGTCTCAGCACTTAGAATAATATTTTATTGCCTAGAAAATTGTCACTTCTTTTACTAGTTGGTTTTTCATGTTGCTTTTGTGAATACTTTACAAATTATTTGGATTCTATGTAATAATAATAATTATTATTATTTAATTTCTTACTTACCCACCTCTCCTCATGACTCATACTTGAGGCAGATTACAACATTGCTAAAAGCACACAATCATCAGAAAACATTTTACATGTGGGGCTTAAAAAGTCAAAAACAACACTGTGCTTTGCCCCGAAACTAACTAGCAGCTAGTGAAGTGATCTTAGTATAGGTGTAATATGTTCACTCCTGTATGTTCCTGTAACCCCGAGGATCTCAACCTGGGATCCCTAGATGTTTTTGGCCCTCAATTCTCAGAAATCCTAACAGCTGGTAAACTGGCTGGGATTTCTGGAAGTTGCAGGCCAAAACATCTGGGAACCCCAGGTTGAGAGCCAGTGCTGTAACCAATCTGGCTGCCGTATTTTGAACCAAATGGAGTTTCCGAACTTGGTACGAAGGTAGCCCAATGAAAAGCGCATTGCAGAAGTCCAATCTTGAGGTTACCAATAGTGCACTACCATCTTAGGTTGGTAAAGGTAAAGGTTTTCCCTTGGCGTTAAGTCCAGTCGTGACCGACTCTGGGGGTTGGTGCTCATCTCCATTTCTAAGTCGAAGACACCTCCAAGGTCATGTGGCTGGCATGACTGCATGGAGCGCTGTTACCTTCCCGCCGGAGCGGTACCTATTGATCTACTCACATTGGCATGTTTTCAAACTGCTAGGTTGGCAGGAGCTGGGGCTAACAGTGGGCGCTCATTCCGCTCCCGGGATTTGAACCTGGGACCTTTCAGTCTGCAAGTTACGCAGCTCAGCGCTTTAACACACTGCGCCACCACCAGGGGCCCACTACCATCTTAAGGTCCTTCAAATCTAGGAAGGGGTGCAGCTGGCATATCAGTTGAAGTCGATAGTAAGCACTCTGACTGTTGCATCTTCCTGGGGTGATGTTTTGAGAGATAGATCCATGAGCACTACCAAGCTGCAAACACAGTTTTTCAGGGGAAGTGTAAACCCATACAGAATTGGTTGACATACCTCCATCCCCAGATTAGGACCCTAGATGGCAAGCCCCTCTGTTTTGTCTGGATTCAGCTTCAATTTGTTTTTCCTCCTCCAGCTCCTTGAGGACCCACTGTACTTTCTTCTCTTATATTACAGTACAGCTTGGGCTTTTTCTATGTTACACTCTCACCTCTCACACCTACCATAGGAATCACTACCTTGAGTCTTCTTCATCACACAGATCTAGGAGAAGGGTAGATGAGGTGGACATGTAGAGCAGAGCTTTCCAAACATTTCATGTTGGTGACACACTGTTTAGACATACATCATTTTGCGACGCAGTAATTCAATTTTTCTAGCAAACCAGAATTTTAATCAACCCCTTATAACAAATAGTTGGTCTTGTATCAAATTCCAGTATTTTATTATATGAATTCTCCTTCAAACCTACAATGGCCAACTACAATCAATGCTATCAAAATTCAGAGTCTGGTATAATTAGAGTTAGTCATAATGGTGGTTTAACAACAACAACAACAACAACAACAACAACAACAACAACAACAGCAGCAGCAGCAGCAAGTGGTAGTAGTGTATATATTACACAATTATAGCACTTTGATCAGCTGGATCAGCCCAGGGACAGCCACAGAACATCCTCAGATTTAATGTGATTGTACCCCAAATTAAAATAACTCAGGGGTCCGCCTGTATCCTGAAGCAGGATGAAGAACTGGTTGTAGCTATCCTGATAGCCACAAGTTACAAGACACAGAAGGAGGAAGGGGGATCTCTGAGCATCCGGTAGGTCGCATTGTTGCTGCCATAGGTAACAGCAACATGCAGAGAAGGGAGGTGGCAGTTGGGGCCCTGCCCAGTGTCACCAAGCCAGCTTCAACATGGCTGGGAACACAGTGTTCCCTCGCTACTTCACGGTTCACTTTCTGCGGATTCACTATTTCGCGGTTTTTCAATAAACACTAAAAGACTTTTATAAATCATTAAAAAATTACAACTTACAGCCTAAGGAAGGGAGGAAGGAGAAGCCTAAGGGAGAGAAAAGGAGCCCAAGCGGCAACAGGAGAAAGAGGCGATTTATCAACACACGATTGGTTGATAAAGGCTTAAAATAGTGTATAACAACTAAAATAATGTATAAATATTAAAATAAATATAGTGTCCCTACTTCGTGGATTTTCACTTATTGCGAGTGGTCCTGGAACCTAACCCCAGCGATAAGTGAGGGAACACTGTAAACTCAGGTTCAAATAAGAAGGGAGCAATTGTATTCTTTATTACTACTGATGTCTGAGGCACCATCCAATCAACCCATCCCTAAGAACAAACCTACATATCTTCAAAACAAACCACTAAACAAAAAAAACAGTGGGTCCTTCATATGGGAATTGGTTCTAGGACACTCTATGAATTCCAAAATCCATGGATAGTTGTCCCATTATATATATGGTATAATTGTGTTCCTTTTATAAAATTGCACTTTTTGAATATTTTTAAAGCTTTGGATGGTTGAAGTTGTGGATGCAGAATCTGGAAATGGAGGACCAAAGGTGCAAAAGGAAGACAAATGTATGCCTGGTATTTTTATTTCTAGAATTAGAAAACATGAAACCTCTTGGAAATGTCATACTCTGGAATTCCAGCCCACATTAGCCCAGACTGCTTAAACTTCCCGATGTCTGTGCTATAGGACTAGTCATCTTGTTATGAATCGCCTTCCTCTTCCTTTGAACAGCTTTTAAAAACCACTGCACATTCCAGCTCAATTTTCAGCCTCCTCTTTGCTTTCAATAACAAAATAAAAAGGGGTTGGCTCAATCTCAACAATCTCTATTAATTTACTTTGTACACTAAATTAATGTGCTTGTATTACGATATCAAGGCAATTAGGCACTGCCCTCACTGTATACATCAATATTATTTCCATATACTTGTCTTGGCTTGGGGAAGTGTGCTGAATTAAACAAAGGCAAATGAACAGATTGGTTGCAGATAATCCAAACATTTTGGATTAAAATGTATAAAAATTTGAATAAGAATGCATTGTTTAGAATACATATGAACTAGTTCCCCAAAGACTGTCTGGTTGCAAGCATATATGGCTTTAATTAACTGACAAAGAATTTTAAAAAGACTCAAGTCAGAAAGAACTAATTCGTGCTATGCCATATTTTTAGTTAACGTGTAATAACTTGTAATTCAGAAATCACAATGAGCTAAATCCAGGGATTTTTCGTGTCAGGAGAGACTTGATAAACTGCAAGTTGCTTTTGGTGTGAGAGAATTGGCCATCTGCAAGGATGTTGCCCAGGGGACGCCCGGATATTTTTGATGTTTTTACCATCCTTGTGGGAGGCTTCTCTCATGTCCCCGCATGGAGTTGGAACTCATAGAGGGAGCTCATCCGCGCTCTCCCCGGGTTGGATTCGAACTGGCAACTTTCAGGTCAGCGACCCAATGTTCAAGTCATCAGTCCAGCCGGCACAAGGGTTTAACTCACTTTATCGCCGTGTGCTCCGGCTAAATTCAGTCCTACACCAGAAGTGTCATCCAACCTCACCTTTTATATCAGGAAAACCTTGGAAGATTTCCTAGGCATCTGGAGAAGGTCTTTATGGTTCACAAGGATGGGGGCTGCAGAAGCCCAATGGTGCCTATAGAAGTTGCTTGCGCAAAAGAAAGCTCACTGCTGGATCTTGCCCATTGGTTTTAGTTCACATGCTTTCCTCCTGTGGCAATCAATATGACTGGAAGCTGTTAATTTTCAATGAATGATGCTGAGTACTTGTTCACTGTCCCTTGCTCAAAATGCTTGGGACCAAATGTGTTTTGGATTTTTTCATATTTTGGAATACCTGCATTTGCATTCTTATACATAATGATGCGCATTGGAGATGAGACCCAAATCTAAACACAAAATCCACTGATGCTTTATATTCACATACATCTTATTCACATTGTCTGAAGGCAATATTATACCCAATATTTCTAAATTCTGTAAATTTTGAACCATCAGAAAGCAAAAGTGTCACCATTTCAGCCAGTCTTGTGGAACAGTTTAAATTTCAGAGTATTTCCAATTGCAGAATTCCCAATAAAATCAACCTATATTAGCAGATGGCCTCTCTACAGTGGCTTTGGTTAAGCCGCAAAATATTTAACCTGTCATTTAGTATTTCACAAGTTCTCAAGAAGGAAATGATGACACCCAAATGGGATTGGAACTGATTAACTGGTAGCAAAACATAAACTGAAGCTATAATCTTATGAATACTTATAGGAGAGCAAACCAAACTGGATCCAGTTATTGTGGCTTATTTCCATGTAAGTGGATATAGAACTGTACTTTATTGTGGTTGTTTCAGTCTAGGATCTGAAAAATCCCACAGTACAAAGAGCCACATGTATGATGAGGAGAGGACAGCATGGCTATTTTTAGCAATATGCACATAACACACCAACAACAGGTTGTGGGTCAATTTTTTGCTAAGATGTTATCTAAAACTACATTGCTGCTAAGAAAAGGAATGATAACAACCATAATACTCTCTAGAAGTCCAGAACTGAATGTATAGATCCATTTAGAATCTGTTTGTAAGAAAACTGGGGGCTTCTTTAGCAAAACCACAAAAGACATAAAATGTATACATGCTTATGACTCTTTTTCACATCTACATCTTAAAGGGAAGCTTATTCAGCTGAAGAAAGAAATATGCTAGGCTCGCTCAGTTCATAAATTATGCAATTGCTTCAAGTAATTACCCAGCATAATTTCACATAGAATGATGAAAAAGCTGTCCTCCTAAGAGTTTTGAACTAACAAACCACTTCTGTTCCCCAATAATCCCAACGAGGCTCTGCAACTAGTGTTGCGAGAGGAAACAACAAACCTCTGAAATCTATCAGTGGAAAATACCTGGATTATTACATTATCCAACCAATGCCAAAATGGCTAGGCAGAACCGCTTTGTAGAGATTGTTCCCATGGCTTTTTTGTCTGAGCTAAATTTGAATCATGCTTCTGACAGCTTACCCATTGCTTCTCTGGAAGTGCTACTCCATGTTCTAATTGACCTTATTATTAAGGAAATTGCTCATAAAATTAGGCAACTGAAAAACTAAAGATTTAAAGTTGGGAGAAATAGTATGTGTGCAAATAATAACTATGGAAAAGTCACTGGAGAGGAGAATAAATGGGCATCTATGGCAGGGCTGTAGCCAAGGGTAGGGAGGAGGGTTAGGGATTCAACCCCCCCCCCTCGAAAATATTCAGGTTTAAAAAAACCCCTGGTTTACTCATGAATTTTAACTGGTTAACCAAATCCCCATGAGTATCCACTGAAGTTTATCTGTCTTAAGTGTCCGCTGAAGTTTATCGATGGAGCCTGATTTCTAAATTGTTTTGTGTTATGGAACTACTCTCCATGATTCACTAAAAAAAAGTTCCAATGCCCCCCCCCCGAATTTTTTTTCTGGATATGACCCTGATCTTTTTCTAGAAAACTAGACACTTACATGCACACACACACACACACATGAAACAATAATCCTGGACTCACCTTGAACCCTGCACTGTCTGTCTACACAGTGCATAGCTACTTCCAGTGAATATTCCAGATTTTGTGCCTTTACCCCAAGTTTGCTTTAGTTTGGCTGGATTTACTCTGTTATATAATCTAGTTTCTGAATTCACATTATCTACTTTGAACTGGGTTATACGAATTATATGGCAATGTAGATGGGGCCTTTAAGCAAAGCAATGAGCTGAGAAAACTAACCTTTCTTCCATACCGGTTGGAGTTTGGACTATTTCTTGTGAAGCGTCATTAGAGATACAGGGACAGTAATGAGTAAGGGACAAAAACTGAATATGTTGCTAATGTCACTAAATACATACATACATACATTGCCTATAATGGTAATGAACGTAGAATCTGTGCAATGACAATTAGAATGGCCCTGGGTTATGACTTTGGATTATGTGATTTTAATAATCAATGTTATTTTTTAGATGTTTTAATTCTCTTGTTTTTAATGTAGATGTTTACCAGTTATATGTTATTTGAAGGCATTGAATTGTTGCTGATATGTGAGGCCTCTCTGAGGCCTCCTTGGGGTTGATGAGGTAAATAATAAATAATTAAATATAATGGGACTTGAGCATCAGAAGATTTTGGTGTGTGTGCGTGTGGGGGGGGGGGGATTTTGAGGGCCCATTGTAGTCACTATGTTGGAGGTCAACAACAACAGATGGCACCTTACAGTTGTTAAGGTAACTATACTGAAATTATGTGTAGTTGCTGTATGGGACAAAGGAGCCATGAGTATTCCACCAGTAGCAGCACATAAACATTTTCTTAAATAGTGATATAGGCTCTAGAGTACACACTTGAGCCAGATCCTGCATTGCCCATGCAGAACATAAATCTACATGTGCAGCTTTCTGCATCTCCTCCATTCAGCTACCTAGCCTTTTGTCCTCACAGGAGATCTTCTGAGGCTGGATCTACACTGCCTTATATCCCAGGATCTAATCATAGGTTATCTGCTTTGAACTGGATTATATGAGTCGACACTGCCAGATAATCTGGGATAAGCAGATGATCTGGGCTCAGATCCTGGGATATAGTGCAGTGTAGATCCAGTTTGAGAGAGATGAAGAGGAATGAGATTACCATTTTGCCTTGAAGTCATTTCTAGCACATGGTGACCTTAAGGCAAAAGTATTCTGGGTGTCTGAGGCTGAAAGGGTGTGACTTGCCCAAGGTCACTCCATCAAATTCCATGGCTGAGCAGTAAATCAAACTCATGGTCTCCAGACTTTTACTCCAATGTGAAACTGCTACACTATGATTCTTCCCCTGTATTGAGGATAAGAAGCAGTCCCAGACAGTTCAGTCACTTCCTAGGCTATTTAATAGTTATAATAGCACCCCATAGATGTTGACAACTACTTTTGGGGAGTCCCCTTGCATGCGTGTGTAGCCTCAAGTGACCTGCATCTGTGCCACTAACAAGAATCCACCTGTTGGCTTCCCCTGTGTAATAACATGTCACAGGGTACATCTACACTACAGATTTAATGCAATTTGACATCACTTTACTTGCCATGGCCTAATGCTGTGGAATCATGGGAGTTATGATTTTATAAGGTCTTTTATCTTCCCTGTCAATGAGTGCTAGCACCTCACTAAACTTCAAATCCATAGCATAGGGCCATAGCAGTTAAAATTGTTTCAAACTGTTACTTCAATCAGAGACTGAACTTAAAGCAAGATGTCTAGGGTTCTCTTTCAGACCTCTGAAAAGGGGATAGCACATCCTCCCTAGACTGCATAAGCTTGTGTTACAGTCACAAATAGTCCCAATTCTTTTAATGCAAAGTGCATACTATGTATTTTAGAGCTCTGCTCTGACACCACCTCCCTCTCAAATACACTACATTTTTGTTTGCATTGGTTGAAGTCTGTCACATATTTGTGTTTTCTTGCTCCGTCATGCCTTGGGATAGAAGGTTGAGTCAAACGACCCATGCTTTTTCTAGCCCAATCAAAGAATTGACAATTTATACGATTTTATGATTCTGTACATTAACTATGCATCACCATGTTTGGTTATATGAATGTATTCCATCTCGAAGTTCAACGAACAGAAGTTGTTAATAAAAGCCATTTATAACTTCAGCTGTTAGGAAATGCAGTAACTTTCATTAAAGTGCCATTTAACTGAAATTATGAATGTAAAGTTCAAATAGTTTCCTGTAATGTCCCGTATTTCATTCTGGCAGTCATATGCCTTACTTAAGTTAAAAAGCTGATTCACCATTTTCAGCCATACTTCTCAAACAGTAAAGTAAAAAGGGAAGGGAAAAAAGATTAACTTGTGGGTTAGGTTCCTTCCCCCCCTTCCCCGAAATATTCTATGGCTGATAGTGAATTAGATAGAGACAAAGGCCCGATCTACACTGCCATATAATCCAGTTTTTGAATCCAGATGATCTGTTTTGAACTGGATTATATGGCAGTGTAGACTCATATAATCCGGTTCAAAGCAAACAATTTGGATTCCGAAACTGGATTATATGGCTGTGTAGATCCAACCACAATTTGAGGACAATGTGCTTGGATATTTGCAAGGAAATCTTGTCATTGCATCTGTCCGCAGCTCCGTGCGGACAGTTACCTGCCTTTAATGTCTTATTCACATAAAGCAGTGGTTCCCAACCTTTGTCCCATGGACCACCAGTGGTTCCCAAGAACTAAAATGTGGTCTGATGCCTCACCATTACTACATGTTGCAATGAGAGTGACTAGTCTTGCAAAACCCTCTTATAGTGCCGAGGCAACAGGGATGTTAGGAAGGGAGAGGCTGACTACCCATGAAAGGTGCAACAACAAGCCTTCTGACTGCTGCTTCTCCTCCTCCTCCCTCCCCCTGAGCAGAGTTGTTTCATGTGGAACCTGGAAGTGGGGGTGCTTTGGTGTCTTTGTTTTTAGGCCTGTTCCTGGGTTTATTTGGGGTGCTGATTCAGAAAATTGCATTGGATAGACCACATCAGCTCTAGATTAGATGGCATATATTCTGTATAAGAAACTAGAACTGATGTGGTCTATCCAATGCAATTTTCTGAATCAGTACCCCAAGTAACCAAACTAAATCTGAAGTTGACCAAAACCCGACTTGTAACCCTTTTGGTACTAATGTTGAAGAGTGGTCCCTGGTCAAAGTAGTCCTTGGTCAAAACAAAGTTGTGAACCACTGACATAAAGGGAGGAGACAATGTAGAATCTGTACATTGTTCTTGAACATGTTTCCTTCCAGTGGATAATGCTCCACTCAATGTTGAGAGCAATGAACAGGTATTACCTCCCATTTATTATATTTCAAACAGGAATCACTTTTCTTCATATGACTGAATGGCTTTTGTTCATACACAGGAAAAAATGAAGCACTGCATTTATAGTTATCATTGGGTGCATCTGCACTGCTGCTTTCTCATGCCATTTTCTTTCTAGTTAAGGCTTCTTTCTCCTTCTTGTGTTGTTTTTATCAGTAGTCATAGTTAGTGAGAGATGCTCTAATGCAGTGGTTCTCAACCTTTGATCTTCCATCTAGTTTGGACTCCAGCTCCCAGAATTCCTGACAGCTGGCCAAGCTTGGTGGAGTCTCTGGGAGCTGGACCCAAATATCCACAGGACCAGAAATTGGGGGCCCTTGCTTTAATGTATAGCGTGGAAAATGAAGTCAATTTGGCGCAAGGGCAATAATTCCTCAGTAATTCTTTTTAATAAATAATGAGGGTGAGGGTTGCTTCTCAACATTTCCAAAAATGCAAACCTCTCAGTGCTCTTAGCTTATTTAGCTAAACATATTCCTTGCCCTCGGAAGCTCTGGAAGAGTGAGGCATGCCCCTCTCTCTCCATTGAATAATTCTTAGCACTGTGTCTTGGTCATGATGCTATATGTCCCATGAAATATTGGCAAAATGTTACAGAGCATTAGAAAAAGAATATAGCAATGGATTGCTGTGAGTTTTCCACACTGTATGGCCATGTTCCAGAAGCATTATCTCCTGACATTTTGCCTACATCTATGGCAGGCATCCTCAGAGGTTTGAGGTCTGTTGGAAAATAGGCAAATGGGGTTATTTATCCCACCGTGAACATTCCACAGGTATATAAACCCCACTTGCCTAATTTCCAATAGACCTCAAACCTCTGAGGATGCCTGCAATAATTGTGGGCGAAACATCAGGAGATAATGCTTCTGGAGCATTATTTATTATTTATTTACAGAATTTATATTCCGCCCTTCTCACCCCGAAGGGGACTCAGGGCGGATCACATTATATACATATAGGGCAAACATTCAATGCCCATATACACAGACAGAGACAGATGCAGAGGCAATTTAACCTTCTCCTGAGGGGATGTTCGATTCTGGCCACAAGGGGGAGCAGCTGCTTCATCATCCAATGTGACCACACTTCCTCATTCCAACGTCGTAAATTAATTAAATTTGCCTCCCCACTTTATAAGTGGTACCTTATTTCCTACTTGATAGATGCAACTATCTTTCGGGTTGCTAGGTCAGCAACGAGCAGGGGCTATTATTTATTTATTCATTTTAATTGATGGGTGCTCACCCCACCACGGGCTGGCCTCGAACTCATGACCCCATGGTAAGAGTGATTTATTGTAGCAGGCTGCTCACCAGCCTGCGCCATAGCCCGGCCCCTGCACCACAGCCCAGCATGGCCATACAGCCGGGAAAACTCACAGTAACCCAGTGATTCTGGCCATGAAAGCCTTCAACAACACATTGAACAATGTAGCAATGGGATAGGAAGATAGATAGCGAACAGACAGAGCACCATAAGTTCCTTAAAAGATGTCACTAAAGGTAAAGGTTTTCCCCTGACATTAAGTCTAGTCATGTCTGACTCTGGGGGTTGGTGCTCATCTCCATTTCTAAGCCGAAGAGACGGCGTTGTCCATAGACATCTCCAGGTCATGTGGCCTGCATGACTGAATGGAGCCGTGGAGCGCCATTACTAAAGGTGTCCAAATCTTTCAAGGTTCATATCAGTTTTGCTGGGGAAAAATGTTTAATTGAGAAGATTTGTATACAGTCCACAAATGCTACTTTAAAAAAGTATTTCATATTATATTATTTGATGGGAAACATTTCCCAAATAAAAATAGAAGTGTAGTATGTGTATTATATGTATACGTATGATTATGAACATGTTTTAAAAAACTGCCCATGTGTTTTCAATGTTTAGCACAAACCAACTGTTGCTGGCTATAGTCCAGCACTCAGAGATAGGCATGCTTAACCACCTTGAAATCAATGGGCTAAGTATATCGGTCTCTGTGCTGGATTTTGGTTGCTCATTGTAAAATAAAGTTAATATACTATTTTCACAAGAAAAAATGAGGAAAAAATGTAGCTGCCTTTGCCATTCACATAATCTGAATTTACAGAAACATGTTTTAAATGGAGTTCCAAGCAGTCACTGAAACTGTGCAAGACATGATTTTATTAGAGTTTAGATAAAAAGATTTAATGTTTTTTAGTTATAGAGAGCACTGGAGGTTAAAGTCACCATCTGAAGTTAGTTTGTGTTTTCATATGCCTTTTTTTAAAGTTACAGATCTGCTCATTTAAAAACTTCAGAGGTCATCAAAGCCTACTCAATAAAGTATTTGATTTGCTTTCATTTTGTGGAGAAGGAAAGGTCTCTTAAGGAACGGGAGCTGTATGGTTTTTAAAACATTTCCTGGACTATTAACTATCGCTATTCCCAAATATGAAGTTCATCTCAAAGATCGGACAAACTTTCGAAGGCCATCCTTCAGAAGCAGTTTCCCTCGCCTGTGTTCCAATAGTATTTTATAAAGCTGTCAGGCCCCTGGCTGCTTTATTATGGCAAAGATGAAATGACGGTTACTGGAATTCCTTTCACCCATAAATTATGTTGCCCATAGACATTTCTGTGTTCATTAGAACAGGACGAATAAGTAGCAGTCAAAGCATTTTCATACAGGGTTCTTGATGAACTGAGTCTGAAGAGGTAACATGCTAGCAAAGAGACTGGGGCATTATTTCAAAGTTTTAACTCACTTATTCTACCTCTTTAGCCAAGACAGTCAAGGGAATATCAAAGGGTGCATAATAACTTGCAGACTATGCATCTAAGTCAGCTTAGACTTTATTAAAGACCTCTAGAAGGTCAATCAATATTTTATCTCCAATGTTGCCTTATTGGAAACAAAAAAGTAATTTGAAAGAGGGATGAATGAATGGGCTTTACCCATTTACCTGCTTTGTTGAGAGCACGTCCCTCAAAGTTTTATCCTGTTCCCAACTTTCTTCAAAAGGAAAGTTTACTGTCATTGAAAAAGAATAATGTCCAAGGATGGTAGATATTTGAGAAATCAGGTTTACCCTCCTTATCAATGACATGGCTACATACCAACACCTGACCTTTCCAGAGGATGGAAGGAATGGAAAATGTCAAGCCAAGAATTATATTCCTTTAATACTGAGCAAAACAATTCTGTTTTGGCTAGATTAAGGACCTCATCATATGACTAAATTTCAGTGTTGTAGGATGCTTCTGCCCCAGTTTAGCCATGGAGTGCTATGCCGCCTATCAGACAATGTAGACTCACTTCTGGTAGGGCTCCATGGTTCAACAAGAGTGCAAGCATCCTATGATGCTTTGCCAGAAACACGGAAGCCTCCCCATGTTCCATTAGGAAAAGAAGGGCTAGCATGGGGGGGAAGCTGTGCAGGAACATGTAATGGGGAAGCGTCGCTGCCGGTGAGGCAGAGCACCGGGATTGTCCTGTTGCCCCGCTGATTTGTCACAGATTGGACATGAGACCTCATCAATGTGATGAAGTCCTAAGTGTAAACTCGGTAGACAGTATCCATTCCCTCAAAGATTGCACACACTAGTTCAGAACTTCCTCTGTCTATCTGTAATTATGTCCTTTAATGTTTGCTTTCTGTTCATAGAATCATAGAATCATAGAATAGTAGAGTTGGAAGAGACCTCATGGGCCATCCAGTCCAACCCCCTGCCAAGAAGCAGGAAATCGCATTCAAAGCACCCCCGACAGATGGCCATCCAGCCTCTGCTTAAAAGCCTCCACCACAGTCCGGGGAGAGAGTTCCACTGTCAAACAGCCCTCACAGTGAGGAAGTTCTTCCTGATGTTCAGGTGGAATCTCCTTTCCTGTAGTTTGAAGCCATTGTTCCGCGTCCTAGTCTGCAGGGCAGCAGAAAACAAGCTTGCTCCCTCCTCCCTATGACTTCCCCTCACATATTTGTACAATGTTAAAGGATCCTCTTGTGTTCTCCACAGTTCCCTTCTCTGCTTTGCTTCAGTGATGAAAATTCTGCTATGCCGGTGACATATGAACTAGGATATTTTTTTTCTAATCATGTCTAGTTTAAGCATACATACTATATAATGGAAGTCAGGACTAAATAAAAAAGGAATATTGATTGACTAAAATAACCAGTACAGTTGTTTCAGCTGGTTAGTAGGGAAGTTAAGAAATATCAAGGAGATGTTCAAATATATACAGCTCAGGACTTCTCCTACGAAAAGAGACTGTTAAAGTTTGGGGGACATTTTTTGCAGTAGTGTGAGCAGATGGGAGAAACCTGATCCACAAAACTGGAGAACTTAGCAGAAGAGCTATCAGCAGTTTTGTAGCCAATTCAGCTATTTTAAAAAATTTGGCAGCCACCTATGGATCAATTCTAGGGCCATTATAAGACATTTTGTAGGTGGAAAACCTGTACCAATATTAGCCTCCACTCCCTCCATGCAGGTAATGGCGTTCCATGCAGTCATACCAGCCACATGACCTTGGAGGTGTCTATGGATAACACCGGCCCTTCAGCTTAGAAATGGCGATGAGCACCAACCCACAGAATCAAACACGACTAGACTCAATGTCATGGGAAAACCTTTACCTTTACCTTTACCTTTACCTTTCCTTCACCTATGCCTCAGTCACAACACAGCATTCTTACCCCTATCAACAGATGCTGAGAAGTGAAATCCAAAGTCCTCAAAATCAGTTCAGTACATAAAAACTGAAGATTCGGGCTCAGGGCTTAAGATTTGGAAACCCTATAGACAGACTCCTGTAGTAATTCTTGTTTTAAGTGCAATATACACTGATTATTTAATTCTGTTCGAAGCTAGCTTCAAACTGCAGTGGATAGACAACAGGAAAGCAAATGAAAGAAAGCCCTTAATATGAATAACTGCTCTGCAGTTTACCATCCTGGCCTTAAACTGGTTCCAGGATTTGCTATGTAATCATCTGCACAGCAAAATCACTTTCTTCAATATCAGTTTGAAACTACATTAAATGGTCAGTGTAAATGGGGACTCAGTCACTTAAACCAAGCCAAATTGTACTAGGAACCCATACAGCTGTTAGCTACAGGTACTTCTACACTTACACTATAATCCGTTTTGGAGCCAGTTCCAGCAGAACTAGTTTCGTGGTGCAGGTACTATGCCTGAAACCATTTGGAACCATTTTGCAGCCAGAAAGGTGATTACTTTTACCATGGAACCTGCCCTCAACTGTTTGCAGATTTGTTTTCCTTTTCAAGAGAGATGCATATCAATGCACTGGAGGCATACTTGGTGGAAGAAAAGGGAAATGACAATTAAGAAGAAGTGAAATCAATTACACCTCCCAGGGGTCAGTTAGTCCCTTGCTGCCCTTGGGAAATTTTTCAGCAGCCCTGTTCAGGATTCTTTACTGTGCTTCAGCAGGAGCCAGTGTCTACAATGCACTCCTTATTTTGCGGAGCCGATTTCACCCTTGATCTGGGATACACTGGTATTTGCTGCAGTACATTTTTTTTTGGCTGAACTCTGACGTTCTTGTGACTTTAAAAAATGTACCACTTCTGGCTTGATCCACATTGCAGTGTGCATTGGCAGTGTGTGTTTTGTGGCCACCACAAACTCGAGTCGGTTTGGAGCTGCATTATATGATCACTGTAGAAGGGCCCTATATGAATTGTGAGCCTGAATAGGAAATGTCCTCACCCATCCAATGTCACTTTAATTGACATATGTAAATATTTTCTTACATTGGGAACAATAAAATAATAAGTTTTCCAATATACCTCACAACCTCTGAGGATGCCTGTCATAGATGTGGGTGAAACCTTAGGGGAGAATGCTACTGGAATATGACCATACGGCCCAGAAAATGCACAACAACCCAGTGATTCTGGCCATGAAAGCCTTCGGCAACATGTTTGACAACAAAATAATAAGTTTTGAATGTGGCTACTTGGAAGAGCCTAAGAGATGCCTTTTCCGGCTCTCTTTTTTTCTGAGTGAATGGTAGGCTGAAGCACATATCGCCTAGCTCAAGTTACAGGCAGCCACTGAAGGCTCTGGATGTTTGCCTCCAGTCTGCCTTCATTATTGCTTACATAAGATACTTGTCCATTTGTCTGACTGCATATATTAGGGATGGGAAAGATAAACCCTCCAGATGTACTTGCAGTGATTCCCACTATTGGCTGTGTTGGTCTAGGACTATTGGGATTACAGTTCAACAACATTTGTGGGGATGCATGATTTCCTATCTATCTATCTATCTATCTATCTATCTATCTATCTATCTATCTATCTATCTATCTATCTATACACACACACACACACACACATTTTCACAATTGATAGGTAGCAATTCTCTCTCACACATCCACATCCATAACGACATCCAGATCCACATCCACATATAGGGTCTCCCAGAGAAATTTTGCAAGGTGGAACAAGACTGCTTTCAGGCCTCGAGCGAGGGGGCCTGAAAAAGTGTCTGTAGTCTTTTCCCTCCCTCTGGTCGGAAATGCACAGATCTCTTCTTAGCTCTCTGGGCCTGGACTGATGTACCAGCTGAGCCCCTCCCTTGTCGATCCTGCGCACAAACACACATTGGATCTGATCAGTTTATTTCTTAGAATCTTGATTTGATCTATACACTGAAATAAAATACAAAGTAGGGTTCCCTTGAATGTTATTTAATATTGATTTGCAAATAGTAGCTTTGAGGGGACTGAAAGATGCACGCCATCTTTTTAACCTGTTCTGTGCTTCCTTTTCTTTTTTATTTGCAGTAGTAATAGCTGCTTCATGGTCCATTTTTTGGGAAGTCTGTGAAGCTCTAGTAAAATTTTGACTGATCATGGGACGACTATCTACTTCATGAGCAATGATGCTTCTTTATACTACATCTATTACTTTGAAATCAACAGTAATCCATCTCCATCCCTAAAGTTGTTCTCCACAGTAGTTTGTAATTTCTTTAGCACTCATCAGATTCTAATGAGATGTTATACAGGAGATGATGGCCTTTTGTCATAATCCCCTAGCCCAGTGATCTCCAAGTCAGAGCAAAATATTGGTAACGATGAACTCATCTGTTGCTTTTTTCACTTTTCCTGTGTAGTCTTCTCTTGGTTTCTTCCCCCCAGAAATCTGTTAACTTTTGAGACCACACAAGTGAACCTGGTGCTAGCAAATAACTTGACTGCCCTCTGACTTCATTTTAACAGCCCTCTGAGGAAATAAGGTCACAAGTTCACTGATGGCAGGAAAGACCTACTGGTGGCCTGGGCTACCCCAAACATTTACTGTACAGTTCCCAATTTATAAGGGAACGACAGCAGGGTTTTGATTCTCTTCGGAACTGGATGAGTTTTCCATATGTTATATATTTTTGGTTCCTACCATCATCTTCAGAGTGCTCCAAACATGTGTTACAGGCTCACCCAGTGGCCCCATATTATGATAATTATTTAAATTGCTGCTTTGAAACATCACAGTGGTACAACCCGGAAACTTCCTCACCAGTAACCTGCACAGTTGGTTGTATTAAAAAAATGGATCCCTAGTCAATCAAACACATCTAATAAGGTGTAGATAAATAGATGATTTCATCACCTGTAGCATGCACATCCAGGGGGGCAGCAAGTCGTCTTAGTCTAGGTGTTGATATCAACCTATAATATATGGGAAAGCTGTACCTTCATGCTAGGCAATAAATGAGCTCACAGGGCATGCTGCTATAATAAACTCAAACAATACAAATGTGCAGGAAGGAAAACATTGCCCATGGTGAGCGCAGCTACCCAGAAACATGTCTTAACTGCTAGAGACATAAATTAGCCCTTATAAATCTCTCTTGCTCTCTTTGTCTTGACATCCACCTCCTGCCAAAATGTTACATTTTTTTTGGTATAACTGTACAATTCGATTAAATGGTTTTTCTCCTTGGGAATGTAGAAGACTTTATTTGTTTTTCTGGAGCAATGTTTTAAATAGCCTCCTAGTATACGTCAAACAGATGTCCAGGTGAAAAGTCTCCCGGTCTTCTATTATTAGTATTAGTATTATTGTTCTTGTAGGGTCTGCATAGTTGGATTCCCCATCGAGCACCTGACAAAACTGGCATTGCAATGATTTCATGATGGCAAGACGCATGACATTTAAAAGGAGTGCTGCAGAAGAGACAATAAATTAAAAATACTTGGGAAAAGTTAACAGCTGTGTTACAAAGCTTTGGGCCAACAGTCATAGACTTGAAGCAGTTAGTTGAAGATACTGTGGTTTTTATATTTTTTAAAAAGATATTAGTTGGACATGTTCAAGAGCAAATCCTGTCCAAGAAGTTACCTTGAAGTTACCTTGAAGTTACCTTGATGACAAGGGAGTCTGTGCAAGTTCTTATTTATGTATTTATTTATTAAGGATATTTATACCCTGCCTTTCTCAACTCCGGAGGGGACTCAAGGCGGCTTTACACATAGGCAACTATTTGATGCCTTAAAAACAATGTACAGTAAAAAAAACATTTAAAATAGAATTATAAAATCCATTAAAACAATTAAAAACATTTAAAACAATATCTTCAAAATTAATCACATAATTCACAAGCGTAATCCAGGATGTTCCAATAGTCATTGCACATCATTCCATATCTATCTATTGCACAAGTTCTCAAAGGCTTGGTCAAAAAGCCACATTTTCACTTTCTTAGGAGGCCAGGAAGGAGGGGACTGATTTAATATCTATGGGGAGGGAATTCCACAGCTGAGGGGCCACCACTGAGAAGGCCCTGTCAGAGTTTTAAAACAATATTCAGAGCATACCTAATAATAATAATAATAATAATAATAATAATAATAATAATAATAATAATAATAATAATAGATAAAACACTGAAGTTACCTTCAAATTAAGTAAAAATAAGATTATATTTATTAATTTTTATCCTGCCTTTCTAATAGCATAGGGACTTATGGTGGCCCAGGGTAGACTCATATACTCCAGTTCAAAGAAGATAATGTGGATTCACGTGGCAGTGTAGATGTAGCCTCCCCCCCCCCATAGTCCTTATTGGCATGCTGTGATGCCTAGTCCAAGTATAATGGTAATAAGAAGAGGAGATCCTTGGACACCTGAGCCTCCCGCTTCATATGGGGATCTTTGGATCAGGGTGATGGTATCCCAGTCTTTAAGCAGAGGCTGGATGGCCATCTGTCAGAGGTGCTTTGAATGCAATTTTCCTTTTTCTTGGTGGAGGTTGGACTGGATGGCCCATGAGGTCTCTTCCAAAACCATGATTCTATTATTCTATGACCACAGGGTTCATAATTGATTTACATTTTGTTTGAATCATTTCCTTCACCTGGACAAAGTCTGTGAACTTGAAAAGCTCAGAACTGTCTTTAATAAATATTTTCTGTTTGGACAGCATATGCTTAGCATTTACATTTATTCATGAAAGCACATTTTCAATATTCCATTTTAACAATATATCTTCTAAGGATTGGAAAGGACACAACCCCCCATTCTATTTTGCTGAATAGATTTCTTTCAGCCCCCTGTTTTAGTGAATTAGACACATTGACACATTTTAGCACAAAATAGGAAACATTTTAAAACTCCATACCATTATCTCAGCAGAGAGAAAGGATCACAGTGAATGCAGATTCATATATATATGAACTAAATGGAAACAGAATTTTTTAAAGTGACCTCAACTTGGCCTTAAATTTTGCATCTGCAATCAATTGAGGTTGCAAAGAGACAAATATAAATTGTAGAGTACAGAAAAGTATCTACCTTGTTGAGGGTAAAATCAAGTATAAGCTACTGCTTACATCCTTTGAGAATTTCTTACAAAATGTAGGTGCAAATTTCTATGTTTTATTTTAAATCCCTGACCATGTAGTTAACACAAGGTGAGGTCAGAGAACAACTTGTACAAGTTTGTTCCAAATATAAAAATTTATTTCTGTAAAGCAGAACAGGGCAAGGGCTGTACAAACTTGAGAACTGCTGTTTGAATATCCTCCCTCAGAAATTGATGGAATCTTCTCTGGAGGCTTGTATACAGAGGCTGGATGTCCATCTGTCAGGAGTGCTTTAATTGTGTGTTCTTGCACAGCAGAGGACTGGATTGGCTAATCCTTGTGGTCTCTTCCAATCCCAATTTTAATTTGGACTACAACTCTTATCATACTGATTCATAGCTGGGGATGATAGAATCTGACAACTAACTACAGGATGGGATGGGGGAGATACCCCAGCTACCTTTAGGCAATAATGACATTTATATTTACTGCTATGGTGGAATGAAATGGATCAACAGATATCATATTTTGTGAGGCATGCCACTCAGGTTGGATCTACACCAGTGGTTCCCAACCTGTGTGCTGCAAGCCCTAAAATAAGGTCTGCAAGACATGTGGGGAAAATCAACTCTAGATTATTAAATATGGTTTTCTGTGGACAAGCAGATGGTGACTACTGGATGGCATATGTTCTGTACCAGAAACTAGAGCTGATGTGGTCTGTCCAATGCAGTTTTCTTAATCAGCACCCCAAATAACCAAACCAAATCTGAAATTGACCAAAAACCGATTCGTAACCCTTTTGGTACTAATGTTGAGAGTGGTCCCTGGTCAAAGTGGTCCTTGGTCAAAGTGGTCCATGGTTAAGTGGTCCCTGGTTAAAAAAAAAAGTCTGAGAACCACTGATCTACACTGTCCTATATCCCAGGATTTGATCCCAGATTATCTGCCAGTGTAGATTCATATAATCCAGTTCAAAGCAAACTATATGGGATCAGATCCTGGGATATAGGGCAGTGTAGATCCAGTCTCAGAGATGAGAAACCACTCTTTTTTTCTGCTAATGCTCTTGTGAAAGTATCTTGTTGTTGTTGTTGTTGTTGTTGTTGTTGTTGTTGTTGTTTTCCCTAAATTCATTTCTGACTCATGGCAAATCTAAGTTGAATCTATCACAGGGTTTTCATGGCAAAAAATAACTCAAGTGAATGCAAATTAATTCAGACTAAACTGGGACTTCCCAGTTTACTCCAGATGAATTTGACACCAGGAAAGATCTGGACTTTAATGTAAGGTCTGGATCTTTCCAGGTGTGGGCCTGTGGGGATTGACTCCCAGGGATGAACTCTTGGAGACTGAAGGAGCAGGATGGCACCCTCACCCTCTCCTCTCAGCTCTCTGTTTTTCTCTTTAAAAATTACCAGAAAAAAATCTTTTGTGTGTGTGTCAAGATAACACATTGGGAGGTTGGGGGAGAGGAGGAGGGAAATTCTCCCTCTCCTTTCCAAACCTTTTGATGCATAATTTTGATGCATCAGGAGCTGTCTTTGAGGGGCTTGCACATGCAGCCAGGCTCCTCCGGTACGTTTTTGGACAAAACTGAGGGCTGGGGGGTGGCTACATGCCCGTGTCACAGGAGGGTATGTAGCCACCCCCTTAGGGAAAGCACAGAGTTTGAGGGAGGTGTGGGAATGAAATCCCAGAAAGAATCTGGATTAAATATATCAGTTCCTCCCAGGATTTAGCCTTGTCTAGAAGGGCTCTCAGGCTTGATCTAGACAACCATCTGCTTTGAACTTGAACAAGAGCCCCCAGTGGCACAGTGTGTTAAACTATTGTATCAGCAGGACTGATGACTTGAAAGTTAGGTTGCTGACCTAAAGATTGCTGGTTTGAATCCAACCTGGTGAGAGTGCAGATGAGCTCCCTCTATCAGCTCTAGCTCCATTCGGGGACATGAGAGAAGCCTCCCACAAGGATGGTAAAACATCAAAACATCTGGGCATTCCCTGGGCAATGTCCTTGCAGACAACCAATTCTCTCACCTCAGAAACGACTTGCAGTTTCTCAAGTCGCTCCTGACATTTTAAAAAAGGCATTACATGAATTTACACTGCCAGAAAATCTGGGATAAGCAGGATATAGCGCAGTATATATCCAGCCTAGACTCTACTTACCTGCCTCCAGTGAAAGTGAAGACACCATCTCCTACTGTAAAACAACACTTATTGGTGTTTTGTCAAATTTTCCTTTGCTGTCAGTTTTACCTACTGTTTCTAATCTTGCCTCTTGAGCAATAGAAGATAAATCTAATCAGTTTTAGAAGGTTGAAGATGGATATCCTGTCTCCTCTTAATCTTTTCCTCCAGTCTTAACATAAGCATTCCCATCTCCTTGATCTATAATTAATAAATGTTCACATCCGAGTAATTAAAAAGATCTTTACCTTCTTTCCACTAGATGGAGCTCTTCTGTGATGGCTCAATTTTGTTTACAAGATGGAAAATATTAACTTTTGTTTTGAAGGGATTACTGTATAGATTCACTGCAGAGGAAAGTTTATATAAATTGAGGATCCCTTGTTCGGAATGTCGAAATCCAAAATACATCAACATCTGAAGTTGTCTGCATGGGTGATGAAATAGGGACAACTTCGCTTTCTGATGGTTCGGTGTACTTAAGTTTTGTTTCATTCACAAAATTATATAAATTATTGTATAAAATTACTATCAGGCTATATGTACATGGTGTACATGAAGCATCACTGAATTTTGTGTCTACACTTGGGTGTCATCTCCAAGATATCTCATTATGTACGTAAATTTAAAGACATGTATTCCAAGTCAGAAAAAAATAATCTAAAATTCAAAACATTTCGGGTCCTAAGCATTTTGTTTGAAGTCTACTCAATCCAGACTAAACTAACAAAGTATACATTTTCAGTACAAATGCAGTGAAATTTAGTTAAGTTGCACCTAGGTTCTTTTGAACTCTAATTCAGTTGAATAAAATCCCACATTTTCTGCTTTGAACTAGAATATATGGCAGTGTGGACTCAGATAACCCAGTTCAGAGCAGATATTGTGGGATTTTCTGCCTTGATATTCTGGGTTATATGGCTGTGTAGAGGGGCCCTTAGTTTAGATCTCATTGGTATTAAACTGATACTGTCTTACAAAGGGAAAATTTGCTTAAATGTTCCCTTTGCCTCCTGTCAAACAGACCTGCCACAAGCAATAGCCAACACTAGTCTTTAAACTTTGGTGTGGATTCTGCTTTAAAGTTCCGACAGGCTAGAAAAAGAAAAGAACCCAGCAATGAATTAATCATCTTTATTCCTAACATGAGCAATATCTATACTCTAGAATTATAGCACCATATTACTGCCTTGGCTCAATGCTATGAAATGCTGGGATTTGTAGTTTTAGTTCTTCCTAGGGAGTATCAAATGGTAGTCAGTGCTAAGTGTTGTCTTTCACTAGACCATACCAGTGGACCATTTAATTCACCAACTTCTCTGGTTAGTTATTTGTTTGGCAGTATTCATATGTAAAGTTAGCTTGTATGCTACCCTTGGACCTGAATGTACTTTGCACTAATATTTAATGGCAAGTCATGCTAGTTTATTTCAGCATAAAAAGAACAATTAAGAAAAAAAGTGAACCGTAATTTCCATCGAGCCCACGAATTCATCAAAGCTTATATTAGAACATTTTTCACTTCATATCTTTCTATATATTCATGTATTGTTGCTTATTAATTCAGTCACTTCCGACTCTTTGTGACCTCATGGACCAGCCCATGCCACAGCTCCCTGTCGGCTGTCACCACCCCCAGCTCCTTCAAGGTCAAGCCAGTCACTTCAAGGATAATATCCATCCAGGGAGAGAGGGATGAGCTCCCTCTCTCAGCTCCAGCGTCACATGCAGGGACATGAGGGAAGCCTCCCACAGGATGGTAAAAACATCCGGGTGTCCCCTGGGCAACGTCCTTGCAGACAGCTAATTTTCTCACAGCAGAAGCGACACAGTTTCTCAAGTCACTCCTGTTACACACACACACACACACACACACACACACACACACACACACACACAATCAGTGTATTACTCTAGAATTTTTAATTAAAAAATCAACCCAAAATTGCGAGTTGACTTATTCCTAAGTACTATATATAAATCGTATCAAAATAGAAATCACCTCCTTTTCTTAGTAGAATGGTGAAAAGCAATAGCTGTCCTGGGAACAATTAAAATAAACACCAACCCCCTCTACTTTTTCTGCCATTTTTGAATGTTAAGATGAGAAAATGGCAATGATGAGCAGGATGAACTGTGTCCCTGATATGGCATGGGTGCTCTCCCCTTGACTTATCCATGGGTCATATCAAAACTTTCGACCCAAAAATCTGCTGTTGATTTCTACATGAGTATATGAGTATATTGGTACTGATTACATTGGCCAAAACACATTTTGATGTTTCAAATGTTAGCCCTGTTTCTAGGTGTATTTGACCTGCTGATTCCAAAAATTACGCCAATTTTCCTCTATCAGCAATAGTTTTTGAGCTGTAGAACATATGCCACATGCCGGTGTTCATTTGCTTGCCCATAGAAAACCATAGTAGACATATCTAACAAACGAAAGCAAATGTGGTCTATCCAATGCTATTTTCTGAATCAGTGACTCAGATAACTCCAGGAACAGGCCTAAAAACCAAGACACCACACATTCATTTATTTTTTTGGTAGGGCTGTGTTATGTGTGCTTAAGTCAAATAACATGACCCTGAAGGGTCTAGGCACCGGTGTGCAAGTACTAATACAGTTGGCACTCTGTACCCATGGATGCTGTATCCACAGATTCAACTATCTACTTCTTGAAAATATATATTTTTAAATCCCAAAATTAAACCTTGATTTTGCCATTTTATATCATGGATGCCATTTTACTATCGCATTGTACACATTGTGCACAACCTGTGGCCCTCCAGGTGTTTTAGACTTCAACTCCCAGTTCCTGACCATTGGACAAACTGGCTAGGGCTTCCAGGAGTTGGTGATCCAGATACCTGGATGGCCACAGATCAGGCACTGCTGCCATAGGCTATATCAGATAGGGCTTTTGGGTGGTGAAGTCTCAACCTGTAGGAAGAAGGCAGCTGCCTTATACCGAATCAGATAAGAATCCTTTCTCCAATGCCAAATTTATATTTCAATTTCCAGAAGCACCAACTAGCATGGCCAAAATGTAGTTCCCAAAATCTGGAAAACATTTGACCAGAGCATGGTGAGGATGGTTAACTGAACCCCTAACTTAGGTGTCTCAAATCCTGTATATTTAGAAAGCAAGAGTCTTGCTTTGTTGTTGTTTATTCGTTCCGTCGCTTTCGACTCTTCGTGACCTCATGGACCAGCCCACACCGTTGCCACCCTCAACTCCTTCAAGGTCAAGCCAGTCTCTTCAAGGATACCATCCATCCATCTTGCCCTTGGTCGGCCCCTCTTCCTTTTCCCTTCTATTTCCCCCAGCATCATTATCTTCTCCAAGTTTTCTGTCTTCTCATTATGTGGCCAAAGTACTTCATCTGGCTATGAACATTTTTTTTTAATCCCACTTTAACCATCTGCCTCCATCTGATGGGCTCCTGGGATTTAGTATTTGGAATTCTCATCTAGAGAAGAATGAAATGATTTCTGAGCTCTTTTGGTCATGTAACTCTTCAGAAGACAATTATTTTTGGGGGAATCCTAACTCTATCCCTGATTTGTTTTATTAAAACATATTCTGAATCATTTTTGCCAATTCAAGTATGTCTCCCAATTTCCTATATAGCAGCTGGTTTTTGCATACATTTTATTCTGATATTTTATGAATAATAACCCAATATCCCAAATGTCCTTTATCTCAAAAAATACAAGAAAGAAAAAAGAAATAAAAGAAATGTGGAATCAATGTGAAAACTCAACTATGTGTGAATCATTTTTATTGTAAGATGTTGACATATGTAGCCAGGTACTATACTTATACCTCATAGCGATAGTTGTAACACAAAATAGCCATTACAGAGATTGTAATTCAAAGAGTTGGCCTCCTGTGGTTACATTTTAAAATACCTTTTAAAATTTGATCTTTAAGATTTTTTTTGTGGCACTCCTAGTTCACCACGAGACTAGAAACTCCAGGATTACACAGGATGCAGTCATTGCAGTTAAAGTGGAATAAAAGTGCTATAATTGTATCATGTGAAAGAGACCTTGCTGTTGGTGTCACCCAAATTCAAGTACTGAATAAAGGTAGTAGAAGTGTAAAGTTGCTTTTTAGACTTCAGTATCAGAATCTTAAAATAATAATAAACTTTATTTGTAGACCGCAATATCTCCCCAAAGGGACTCAGGGCAGTTTCCAAACATATGGCAACATTCAATGCCTAAAGAAAACCATACAAGACCATTTACATCAAGACAAAGCACATTAAACAGTATAAACCTAACTGTAAATTAATAAACAAAACGATGACCAATAGAATAAGACTAAAAAATGAAAAAAATTAAATACAAAACCCTGATAAAACACTTTAAAAAATGTAAAACTGAGTCAAAACTCCATAAGGTGAGGTTCAGGAGTCCAATGGTCAGGAGTAATAGAAAGGACCTAATCAACTAGAATCTTCTGGCACATTGTGGCCCAAAAGAGTAACTTTCCTTGGCTTTCATGTGTATCCAATCTCTGAGATCCCTAATGGTTTTCTCCTCCTTGCACTGGGAAATATGAGGTATCTGCATCCTTCCCCATGGTTGAGAAGATTCAGTGATGTTGCTATGTTTGGCACAATTCGGCTGTAGCAGTTAACAAATCCTGGAAGTCTTCTTGGTTGTGACAAACCTTTTGGCTCTAACTTTTCCAAAACTGCTTTAATCTTTTCTTGAGATTTATGTCTGCCTTTTGCATCAATAATGTGCCCACAATAACCTATCGAGTTCTTGAAAAATTAGCATTTTATGCTATTGGCTCTTAACCCATATTCCTCTAGACATTTTAGGGCCTTTGGTAGGGTTTCCAGATGTTTTTCATCGCTTCCACCTGTCACAACAAAGTAGTCCAAATAGTGCTATATTTCCTCAAATAAGTTACAAAACGTGGTCTCGCTCTCATTGCCAGATAGGAGAAGTTGAAGCATTACCAAATCTTGGAATATCACACTTGCAGAAAAAAATGTTGGGTAAAGGACACAATGGCCCAGAGAGCCATAGACCAGATGTATTTTGTTTGGGCTATTATTAATAAGGCTGTTTTTCTTCTTCTTCATGGTTGGTGCTTTAGTTGCAGCTGTGCAAACCACTGTCTGTATTTCAGCCACTAAAATGGCCCCTAAGGATTCAACTCCTGAACTATTTTTCATCCTTTATGCTGACGTGCATTCAGACCCATAGGAAAAGCCAGTGGGGCTTACAAATGCCACACTGACTAGAAATGAGGAGGAAGTTCATGAAAGATACAGTTTGGTTGCAACACATTTTGCCTGATTGTATAGAAAAGCTATCAATATAATTTCAGGTGAATAATGGGTTGGTTGTCTTCACCCAGAATAAAATTGTGGAAGAAACCCACCATTTTATCCCTTCTTCCATCTTCACTATTGAAGTATTTATGAACAAGAGCAGGCATTTTCATGGAACTGGAGGCCACATTGTTCCTCTTCCCACCAAAGCCAGAGTTTCCACTGTCTCTGCTAAAATCCCAATTATTTGGCCGGAAACCCTAATGCATAGGGCATGCCCCTCTTGCTTCCCAAGCAGAATGAATTTTGCTTGTTTTCTTACAGAATTATACACAAAGAACACAAACATTGTTCTCCTGGACAAAATTACATATTTCCCACAAATCATGTATCCTAACAGAATCACTGGCATTTTATCAGTGTCAGAAACTCTGGCACCAGTGGAGATGGGATGTATGTGCAAACGTTATTAGGATGTTTACATGCATTGCATATTATCCCCCACTTTTACAGACTCTTGGAGAGCTCAACTATGAGACCGGCAGAGATATGGGATATAATTTTAATTGTGATTGAAAATCTGTGACAGTACTATTAACAAGAACCATTTCTCATTTATTTCAACCATGCTAAAACACATTTGTTTCATGTAGACTGAATGTCAGAAGATAGGGTGAAATGATTGGTGGGGAAGTGGGAAAATTTGAGTATCTGTCATTATCTCTTCTCTATGAGGTCCCCTTTTAAGGTGATTTTTGAATTCTGGGGAATTCAAAATTGCTGTTATCTTTATCATTGACTTTGGGATGCTAATAAAATGTAAAGCAATTGGGTAAATACAAAAAGAAGTTTATGTTTTTATAGAATGGGCGCATAGCAGCTCAGATTTTTAAGAGGTGTGGTACAGTTAAGCAGCTTTCTAAACAAAAGAGGTTGATGGAAATGTATTAAAACCATGCATCTGCATGTGCTATGCCTGCAGTCCTATTTTTAAATCAGAAAAATAAGGGGAAATGTTTTCACATTTAGATGTTTTCAGTGTCTTAACTAATTTGTACATTTCCCCAAACTAATAAGCAAACCTAATTTCACTTACAGATCAAACTGTACACATCCCTTAGCTTTTATTATAAAATGTTTGTTTACAAAAAGAACACACCAGGGGAGTATGCATATGGAAATAATACACATTTTCTCAAAAATTAAACAAAGCTATGCATTAAGATGGTGCTTAGAAAAGAAGACATTGGGCTCTTCCACACAGCCATTTAGCCCAGAATATTAAGGCAGATAATTCACAATATCTACTTTGAACTGGATGATCTGAGTCCATACTGGCATATAATGCAGTTCAATGTGGATTGTATAAATTTGTGTGAAAGGGGCTATGTTCCTTCACTCTTTGATTCTTTCTGTATGCTTATCAGGAAATGGAAAATCCCATCTGCTTCATGTAGGCATGGGTAAACTTTGGCCCTCCAGATGCCTTGGACTTCAATTCCCACAATTCCTAACAGCCAGTAAACTGGCAGGATTTCTGGGAGCTGAAGTCTAGAACACCTGGGGGGCTGAAATTTGCCCATGCCTATGATTCAGTATACAGGAAAAAAGTTATGAATTGCTTCATCTCATTAAATAACAAGATAATTCAGCAGTTCAGGGGAATGTTTCCTTTTCCCAGACCACTGTATCAACTCCATGGGGAGATGCCTTTTGACTAGTCAACACCTGACAGCACCTTATGGTGTATTAAGATTAACCTTATTGTGTTAACCAGAATCAACCCATTAAGTCTATCATGGATTCATTTCACAATGCCACGCTAGATTCCTTTCTGAACACGCCCCTCTCAGAGGCAGATCAATAAACGTACTAACTCTTTAAAATAAACCAATGACAGTTTAAAAAATTTCCTGCTACACAAAGAGCTAACCAATGATGACAACCTAAGGAGTCCTGAGCCACTCGGTACATGGACAGTTTTTCAGCTAATCAGGATCATGCGTTTCTTGAATAGCTTGAAAATTAAATAAAAATTCTCTGTATTTGCAGTTGTGATATATCCGTACTTTGAAGTGTTTTCCCACTGACATCCTCTTTGGCCAGTGAGAATAAACCTCTGCTTTTACCTTCTGCCCATCTGTGCATTTTGGAAAGCTAGATACTTAGGACTTGGAACCCATGATTTAGTGGAGATGAAATTACTCAATACATCTACCCTGTAGAATGAATGCAGTTTGAATCTACTTTAATTGTCATGGCTCAAAGCTATGGAGTGCTGGGGGTTTGTAGTTTTGTGATGCACCAACATTCTTTGGCAGAAAAGGCTAAGTACTTTTAAAAACTACAGCTTCCATAATTCTATAGTTTGAACCACAACAGTTAAAGTGGTGCCAAACTGCATTCATTCTACAATAGAGATGCCTCTCCGGTGACACTTTCATAGCTGCAAGAACCACTCCTGAAGCCTCATCAAATTCGAACACAAAAATCAGTATGTCTCCAAACCTAGGTTTCTTTTGCTCTTATGAAGCTTGCCTGCCAAATATGCTTCTTGTGTTTAGTTTCTATCCCATTTTTCAAACAGCACATTCTGCTTTGAAACGGTACAGTTTTCCCCAGTTGTGCATTTTATTTTCAACTGCACACTAGGGAAAGTCCTGCTGACTGTTTCTTTACACAGAATAAAACTCATTGCACACTCATTTCGGAGATGAACATTTTCAAAGTCTAGGCTAGAATCTCTCTCACTAGCAACTAGTTTTCTATCTGGAAGAATTACATAAACCTACATTTATACTTGGAACACTTAAGTGTTATATTTAAAAGGAGTCATCAGCTGATATCACTGTTTTTATTATGACATGATGTGTATAGTTGAGCACATTTATTTCCAGTTTTGCTAACTGGAATTTCTGTTTTCCAACCAGGTATCAAGTAACAACAGTTTATGCTTCTTTGTCAGAAAGAAAATGCTTTCTTGTGATCAGTGGATGTTATTGTAAGAGGTCAAAGAAAATCTTCAGGAATGAGACACAAGACATGAGCAGCCATGAAGAGCTTTCCCTTGGACAAGAAACAAAGAGGTCATCCAAGAAAGACTTGCCAGACAAAATGGTCTGGTTGTTTGCGGGCATTTGGTTTATTTGAGTCAGTATTATTTCTCTTTAAAGATTCAGGGTAAATTCCAAATGTGCAAAAATGCTATACCCATGTATAGGTATCTTGGCCTATGCTGTTCCACGCAGTTCATATCCAAACTTTTTTTTTCGTGTCAGGAGCAACTGGAGTTGCTTCTGGAGTGAGAGAATTGGCTGTCTGCAAGGACGTTGCCCAGGGGAAAGCTGGGTGTTTTTGATGTTTTTACCATCCTTGTGGGAGGCTTCTCTCATGTCCCCTCATGGAGCTGGAGCTAATAGAGGGAGCTCATCTGTGCTCTCCCTGGGTGGGATTCGAACCTGGCAGCTTTCAGGTCAGCAACCCAACCTTCAAGTCAAGAGGCTTTTATCCCCTAGGCCATTGGAGGCTCCACATATTCAAACTGTCTATCT
The DNA here is from genome assembly GCF_035594765.1 of Anolis carolinensis. Lineage (NCBI taxonomy): Eukaryota > Metazoa > Chordata > Lepidosauria > Squamata > Anolidae > Anolis > Anolis carolinensis. Next base: position 139,983,959 of record NC_085844.1, read on the forward strand.
GTAATTTTAATGTGGATTAGATGTAAATCAGTGCTTCAAGTGGAATATAATATGTCACTGTCCTAGCAGGATTAAATAGTGTGAATGTGGAAAGAATCCAATTTTGCTTGATGATGTGCATCAAGGATAGCTCTGCTTAGTCTTGCCCATCCTTGAAATGCAAGTTCCCCTGCAGACTCTTACAGCCCTTCCACACAGCCATATAACCTAGTATATCAAGGCAGAAAATCCAACAATATCTGGTTTGAACTGGGTTATCTAAGTCCACACTGCCATATATTCCAGTTCAAAGCAGAAAATGTGGGATTTTATTCATCTGTTTGGAAGGGGCCTTAGATGTTCCAGCTACGTATCTTGACTCCAGTGTCTTAGAAGTCCCTGTAAAATGAAAAGGTTGTTCTCTTCCCATTTGTCTTCAGTTATCCCTTGATCAAGATCAGAGCTTAGGAACTGTCTTTGTTGGACTACATGCCCCGGAATCCACTATTACTATGGCCAGCAGGCTTGTGATAGGGATCCTGGGAGGAGTAGGCCCCAAAGTTATATTTTCAAAGTCTGAAACAGCCATTCTATCAGGCGGTGAAATATAAGCCCAACTGAGTTCATTCCAAACTGTTAGGTACATGTTATGAAAATTAAACATTAAAATTGTTGTAATGCTTTATTTGCTATAATGAAATATAGAATTAGGAAGAAAAAAGAGAACAGCTTAGATAGTTCATCTAATTTGAATGGGGAAATTCTTACAGATGTCATTAGGAAAGACATAACTAAACAATGAAAACATGAAAGACTTCAAAAAACAGCTGACGGAGCAAAAATAAATTTAAGATGGGACATCTCTTTGAGCAGCTCTCTGTTTATGTTATCCACTATCAAATATTTGTTATTTGGCAATTTTGGCTCTGGTCTCCATTAACATCATATTACTGTGTTTTCACTTGGAATCTATTTGCTGACAAAGAAAATGGAGACATTGCTTGATCTTGCACCATTAGCGACACTGGGGGATTGTGGGCATTTACCACCACAGAAGATGCTGACCAAGCAGATTTTGAAATTTTGGAAATGAAAGCCACCTTTCTTCCAAGAAAACTGGCTTATCAGAAACAGATTTAGATTTCTGCATTGGCCTGACAAAATGTGAAATATCGAATACACAAGAATGTCTCTTACAGAACCTGATTCGCATCCCAAGCACAAATTCATGATATTTGATATTCCATAGCAATGACTGTAGGAACCATATTGTAATTACCTCACAAACCTCGTGTCCAGGACAGTATAGTAGTTTGGGTGTTTGATAAGACACTGGAGATCAGAGTTTGGCGCTCTGCTCAACCATGGAAACCCACTGGATGATCTTGGACAAGTCACACACTTTCAGCCCCAGAAAACCTCACAATAGGTTAATCTTAGGGGCATATTTATACTGACCATTTAGTCCAGTGTGGGGGTGGATCATGCCATGGGTGGCCACAAAATGCACACAGACTGATCCACTTTAACCCATGGAAAACTGCGTAATGTGGCTGCATTCCGGGTTAAAATATTTCAGTGGAGTTTCCTCTGTGTTTTGGCGGTGCAGAGTCAGACACCTGCTCCTGGTTCCTATGTGGAACTTGCTGCGGGTATCTCAATAGCCATATTGCACTCCCTGGGGAAAGGTGGTCCAGGATCATGGGATGGTTGTGCCTTACTGCCCCTTCCGTCTCTGGTGCTGCTTGAGGTGGCTGCCTCATTATCTTACAGTGATAAGCGTGACTCAGCAAATGTCTCAGTTTCCCTATGATGTTTTTACTGCAGAGCTGTTTTAACTTTGACTTTAGTTGCATTTGTTTAATTTGTGCTATAACTTTAATTATGGCTGATTGTATACATCACCTGTGGTGAATTTAATACAGAAAGGATGGGAGAGCAGATGACAACATGCTGTCTGCTTAATGTTGAAGTTGTCAGTTGTTGGAGTTAATCGCCTACCAGCCAGTTAAACAGTTGTTTATATCTGTTCTGGTAGGTAATCTAACTCTGGTAGGTAATCTAACTCACCTTGGATGTTCTAAATTGAAAGCAAAGCTCTACTGCAAGGCTGCCACCTGCTGGAAATAGGTATACCTTTGTATTCCACAGAAGTATTTTGCTAATTTTTAAGTTTCTATTTGTTAATCACCCTAAAACACACACTCACACACATATGGAGAGAATGTCAGACAGTATAATGTAAAAAATTCCATTTTAGACAGAACATAAAATGTTTGACATTTATTAATGGTGGCATGAAAATGACTACCCAGTTAATAGGTAAAGGTAAAGGTTTTCCCCTGACGTTAAGTCCAGTCACGTCTGACTCTGGGGTGTGGTGCTCATCTCCATTTCTAAGCTGAAGAGCCTGTGTTGTCCATAGACACCTCCAAAGTCATGTGGCTGGCATGACTGCATGGAGTGCCGTTACCTTCCCACCGGAGCGGTACCTATTGATCTACTCACATTGGCATGTTTTCGAACTGCTAGGTTGGCAGGAGCTAGAGCTAACAGTGGCCGCTCACGCCACTCCCGGGGCTTGAACTTGGGACCTTTTGGTCTGCAGCTCAGTGCTTTAACGCACTTTGCCACTGGAGCTCCCATAATAACTTTTCATTATAAATATACACAAGTATCAAAAGCCGCTAAAAGCACCAATAGGGACCAGACCCCTTGTCAGTGTTAAGACAGAAATAATCCATTAAAGTGACCATAGCAGTCTATATTCCATATCCTGTTCTGAAGTCGAATTGAAATGAGTCAAGAAAGTGTGTATCATCCAAGACTACCTGGAGAAAGAGAGCAACTGTCTTCTCAATTACCTTGCCAAAAAAGGAAGATTGGATACTGGTCTGTAATTAAGGTCCAGAGGATCCAGGGAGGGCTTTTGCAGCAGTGGTCAACGATTGCTTCTTTTAAACAGGATGGAAAGTTCCCTTTCCTGAGAGATGCATTGATAGTTGTGTTGCATCTCCTCCCTGGATGATCAGCTAACAAGAGCAGAGATAAAGAAAGCTGGTGGATATGTTTCACATGTTTCACCATCTCTTCTCAGGAACAGTTGTGCAGCAATTATCTAACATTGCCTGAAAAGCAAATACAACATCAGTTCTTTGACTATTGCTCCATTCTTTGACTATTGCCCAGTTCTTCATGCAACCTGTCCAAAAGTAGATTAATTACATTTCACCGTCTACATTTGAGCCCCCAGTGGCGATGTGGGTTAAACCCTTGTGCTGGCAGGACTGATGACTTGAAGGTTGGGTTGCCGACCTGAAGGTTGCCGGTTCGAATCCAGGCAGATGAGCTCCCTCTGTCAGCTCCAGCTCCTCGTGTGGAGACATGAGAGAAGCTTCCCACAAGGATGGTAAACATCAAAACATCCAGGCTTCCCCTGGGCAATGTCCTTGAAGATGGCCAATTTTCTCATCCCAGAAGTAACTTGCAGTTTCTCAAGTCACTCCTGACACGAAAGAAACTTTCTGCATTAGAGCTATCCTCTCTTGTATAGGTGCTGATCTACAAGTCCATTCTTTTCTATTATGACATATAAAATACGGAATAGATTTGTTTGGATTTCTAGGTTATCCATTAGCTAGGAATTAATTCTATGTCATTGAGCCAAAAAAGGATGTGTGACACATGGAAATCATGAGCTTGTGTCACTACAATTTGTTGTTGTTGTTGCATGCTATTAAGTCAACGAGAGACTTCCAAGGGACCTTGTTAACTGCTCTATTCAAATCTTGCAGTCAAAGCTGTAGCTTCATTGAATGAATCAATCCTTTTTACCCACTGTCTTCCATTTTACCAAGCATTATTGTCTTTTCCAATGAATCATATTGTCTCATGATTCAACAGCCTCAGGCATTTTGGCTTCTAGGCTTGATTTGCTCTCAAAGCCATTTATTTGTCTTTTTGACAGTCCATGTAGAACTTTCCTTTAGACCCTGATTTCTAACAAGTTGATTTTTTACAGCCAGCTTTTTTCGCTGTCTGATTTTCACATTCATACATAGAAATTAAAAATACTAAGGCATGGATAATGATGACTAGCCACATAGTGATATGTCTGTTTTAAAAATAGTTTTTCTTGTTATGGAATTCACTCATTCCCTCTCTCTTCTACTTTTTCTTTCCTTCTTTCTGGATCATAGTATTAAAAGTTTTCAGTCTGTATAGCCATAACATTTCTTGAGGGACAAATTGTTTCCAAATAGTTCCCCGCTGGAAGGTAGTACAGCATCTCTCACCAACAGCAAAAGCATTCATTAAAAATGTAGATATGCCAACTCCATAGTAAAAAATGGTCATGATATTCTGGCTACATATGATCAGCTTCCTTATCTTATGTACTCTTGTTATCACAGAGCTGCAGGGCAGATGCAGACTGCAGCCAGGAAATCAGAAGATGTCTACTTCTTGGGAGGAGAGCAATGGTCAACCTCGATAAAATAGTGAAAAGCAAAGACATCACACTGGCAACGAAGGTCTGCATAGTTAAAGCAATGGTATTCCCCATAATAACCTATCGATGAGAGAGCTGGACCATAAGGAAGGCTAAGCGAAGGAAGATAGATGCGTTTGAACTTTGGTGCTAGAGGAAAATCCTGAGAATGCCTTGGACTGCAAGAAGATCCAACCAGTCAATCCTCCAGGAAATAATGCCTGGCTGTTCATTGGAGTGATATTAGAGGCAAAGATGAAGTATTTTGGCCACATCATGAGAAGACAGGAAAGCTTGGAAAAGATCATGATGCTGGGGGAAATGGAAGGAAAAAGGAAGAGGGACCGACCAAGGGCAAGATGGAAGGATGGTATCCTTGAAGTGACTGGCTTGACCTTGAAGGAGCTGGGGGCGGCAACGGCCGACAGGGAATTCTGGGGTGGACTGATCCATGAGGTCACAAAGAGTCGGAAACAACTGTGTGAATGAAGAAGAAAGCAGGGCTGGGATCCCTTTCATTGTCCTGAATCGTCACTCTTAATTAGTCATAGGAAGTATATTAATAATCTGCAGTAATGTATCAACATTGTTGAAGCTAAACAGTGGTACTCAACCTGTGGATCCCCAGATGTTTTGGCCTACAACTCCCAGAAATCCCAGCCAGTTTACCAGCTGTTAAGATTTCTGGGAGTTGAAGGCCAAAACATCTGGGGACCCACAGGTTAAGAACCACTGGGCTAAAACATCTTGTGTCTTCTAGAATCTTGCGGCAATTGTAATTTCTATATCTTGATCAATGGATCTCTATCCCAGTCAACTGATACCAGAAATCTGAGCAGAGAAGCATCTGTCCATCAAATGATTCAACAGATGAGCATGTTCTTCTACAAGATTAACCATTCATTGTATAGTATACTTCAGATGTATTTGTTACATGCAGAACAACATGGTTTCAAAGGTTAAATATCATAAAGATGCATATCCCAGTCTAGCTTACAAGATTACAATTTCAACACATTACATCCAGAACGAAAATAACTGACACACAGAATAAAATTTAAAATGCTGTATCATGCTAAGGAATGGGGCGGTTTGGGAGTGCCTAATTTTTAAATGCATTGTGAGGCTTATTGCTTTGTATATTTGAAGGAATTGATATTGCTTAGAAATGTGGGACTCTTGGAACTTGAAGGCCATAAATTAACATTTGGTTGGCTTAGATAGCTTTGATACGATAAAGTTAAGGTACATGCAGAAGTTAAAACATCATTATATTAGAAAGCCTGTCCTACAAGTTTGGTATAAGTGTAAAAACCAGAGATGATTTTGTGTTTTGAAACAAGACATCTGAAAATTTAAATGAAGAGATATAATTTTTAAGGAAGGTGAAGATCTGAATTGTTTTGCAACATAAAGACAGCTTAAAGACAGATTTAAGATAAGAGCTTAAAGACAGCAGCTTAAAGACAGATTTAAGATAAGAAAAAACAATCATAGAAGAGTTAGAGCAAAGGAAACTGCAAAGGCCACAAATATCACTTCCTCTGTGGACTCTTTGGTTTCAGCCTGTAAATCTCCTCCCAAAAGAAAATCAGTCCCAAGTACAGTATCTACATGCAGCTATATCCATACTCCTTTACTTCTATCTCTTTCTCGTCGATGTTTCTTGCTTTTTGTTGCCTACCCCACTGTCATTTAGACCCACATTAGAGCTTAGCAAAATTCTCCTGACACTACAGGAAGATTCCAGCTTGAAAAAGACTTCCCTCCTTTTCCCCACAGTCCCCGTAGATTGCAATCTTCCAAAATAGCACGAAAGGCAAATGACAGAACTTTAGGAAGGTTAAGAGAATGGTAGGAAGGATCTGCTTGATCCCAGTACTTTCAATTTAATGGATTATGCCGTTCCATATACAGAAGCTGGACCTAATACATGGATCAAAGTGTGAGTACTTTAGGTCAAGCATCTTCATTTTTCCTTTGAAATTTTCTCAAACAGTATGCACATTGATACATATTACCACCACTTTATCGGTTGGGGATGGGGGCTTTAATATCACTATTCTTGTTTTTTTTCTTGATACCTTCCAATTTATCTAACAGTAAATATTAGTCACAATTCTATGGGCAATTTTACATGTTTTCCTTTATATCTCTTATTCCCTACACCAACACTATCCTCTTAATCTTTGAATATGATGGCACAAGCTGGCATGAAGACTTTCATGTGCATCAAAACCTATGGTGGTTCTTCCCTAAAGGTGATTTTAGCCCCTGAAGCTTTGGACATTATGGCAGCCCACATAAGTATCACCAACCCATGTTTCCTTGTGCCAGCTTAGCCTGGCAATGGTCTTATGGCTTTTCCATATGCATAAAAGGGAGGAAACTTCTGAGATCATGCCTCCAATCTAAATATGTGTGTCTCTCTCACATTGTTGTTGTTGTTGTTGTTGTTGTTGTTGTAGTATGACACAGCAAACAAGAGAGATATGCTGGATATCCTTTACAATTTTATCTTGTAAATCGCCTAGAGCATCGTGGATGGAGGGCGATTAATAAGTAATTAAATGATGATGATGATGATGACGATGATAATTTCGTATCACAAAATCACAAGTCGAACACTTCCCAAGCGTTTAGGACTGTGTGATGTATTTTCGGATGGTGCGCCAGATCCCAGTAGGGTGGCCTTTTGCAGTTAGCAGATTGTAATTTTGCCAATGCCTATTGTTTCCAAATGCCAGCTGAGATCTTTTGGCATGGCACCCATTGTTGTTGTTGTTGTTGTTGTTGTTGTTGTTGTTATTATTATTATTATTATTATTATACCTCGTTTTAGGAGCCCCCAGTGATGCAGCAGGTTAAAGTGCTGAGCTGCTGAACTTGCTGACCAAAAGGTTGGCGGTTTGAATCCAGGGAGTGGGGTGAGCGCCCGCTGTTAGCCCCAACTTCTGCCAACCCATCAGTTAAAAATATGCAAATGTGAGTAGATCAATAGGTACCGCTTCGGCGGAAAGGTAATGGCACTCTATGCAGTCATGGCAGCCACATGATCTTGGAGGCATCTGTGGACAATGCCGGCTCTTTGGTTTAGAAATGGAGATGAGCACCAGCCCACAGAGTTGGACAAAACTAGACTTAATGTCAAGGGAAAACCTTTACCCTTTTTACCCTGCTTTATCTCCCCCAAAGGGGACTCAAAGCAGCTTAACATAAAAGCATCATCATAACCATTTACAATATACAAATATACCAACATTACATTTAAATTCATTACACTTTGTGGTTTGTGATGTTCCATTTGAAATCAAACTTAGTGTTGGGAAATGTGGACAATAGTACTGAATCTCTCAAGCCAAGTAATCAACAGACAAGCAGAAACTGAAAACCAACCATCTCATTCCTAGCCAGCCAAAGACATGGTCTAGTAGAAAAAAAAGTTTAGTCTATATCAAAGATATAAAGTAGCTTTCATTACAAATTATTTATTCATAACTAAATAAATTATTCAATGGAAGGGAGAGAAGAGAGAAGAATGGCTGCAGCTCAGAGTGATGCAGGAAGAAAGGAGATCTGGAAAATCTAAAAGATTGTAAGTTATCATAAATATATCCCTTCATTCCTAGAGAATAATGCAAACCAGCAATTAGTGGGTCTCGGTATGCAAAGGTGGCTAACCGTAACCGCCAGTACAAATAAGCTTGTCCTTGGTCGCTCAGATGTCTCCCTCACCCTGCCACATGTAAACTCTGAATTTTTAGGGATGCTGAACAACTATCTCACACCCGCCACCTCATTGCATGGTCATCTGAATTGTTAATGATAGTGCAATAAGGAGCACAGTCTGTTGACAGAGAAATAAACATTTCAGTCTTAATTGAACTCAAATCCACCTTCTCCTGTTTATGTATAGATGGAAAAAATCTCTCCGTCAGCTAGAGCTTAAGGGTTCTAGCCTTCAGGGCTTTTATACCTCCCCTCCCTCCCTGTCCAAATCAGGCACAAAGGCAGTTAAAATGTGGAAAATTCAGGAAATGCAGAACACACCATTAAATCATCTACTCAGGAAACCTTGGCAATCTTTACTTCAACTCACATAAGGTCCACTATAAATGAAATGTGTATTTTAATTATTTCCAGTTCAGAGGCTCCCAACATGCGCTGCAGAGCCGAAGCTCTTCACCAAAGAACTCAAAAAGAAGATTGGGTGGTAGAAAAGAAGAATGTTGTGGCTAATGTGGAACAGTTGCTAGTTATACTCCACGTTGCCCCAAGCAAACTTCTTCCTTTTATCTCGAAGAAAAAGCAATCGATTTCCCCCGGCAGTACAATGTCTGGACTCACATTCTGTTTACTCATGAATTTTGACAGGTTTAACCATAGCAGCTTTGTAACACAGCTGCTCTCTGAATAACCACTGAGGTTGTAATTCTTTTTAAGTTCCAGAGCTAATGCAAAATGAAACAGTGGCCTTTCATGATGATTGGCTGTGCTGCAAAGCTGTTGATATATCTTATGTTTTGCATAGCATTTCCAACTGTAGAGGGTAGAAGATGATCCATTGCCTTTTTCTTTGGTTCTCTATTCTTGTCCCTTACTTTCTCTTCTGAAAAAATCACTTGCTTGCTTGGAACATGCCCAAATAACTTTCTACTGCTTCTCCAGAATGTGTATATCTGCTAAATGCTTTCTGTCTTCTTGACTCCCTATCTGCTAAGAGTCAATGCTCTGGTTTCCAAAACACATGAAAAGGGTTTTAAAAATTGCTGGAAGGGGGCTTAAAATGTGCTGTGTATGCTTCCTCCATCCTTCTCCTTTTACTATTTTTAACTTATAAGGCTGTCCCTCCAGATATTGTTGGATCAAAATTTTCAGCATCCTCTTTCATTGCACATGCTTGCTTAAGATGAATGGAGTAAGAACTGGAGGGTTACACATTTTCCAGTAAGAACTAAAGCAGTGATTCCCAAAGTGGGTGCTACTGCCCCCTGGTGGGCGCTGCAGCGAGTCAGGGAGGCAGTGATGGCACCTATTAGGACATGGGGGAGGGGCCAGGGGAAAAGTGGGACCTCTTCCCAAGTGCCAGAGACAGGGCTGAGCAGGACAGGGATAGAAGCTCAGCCCTGCCTCAGAGCTCGTAACTCTGCCCATCCCAGCCCTGGCCACCCATTTGTGGCCCCGCCCACCTCCCCCTCCCCCTCCCAGCCCTGCATCTTGGATTAGGGGGGAGGCTCAGCCCCGTCCTCTTGAGCAGGAGCCACACCCACCCCTCTAAGCCACGCCCCTTTCCAGGGGGCGCTGAGTAATATTTTTTCTGGAAATGGGGCAGTAGGCCAAATAAGTTTGGGAACCACTGAAGTAAAGCAACTTTTCTCAACCTGGGGGCCGGGACCCCTGTGGGGGGTTGCAAGGTGTGTCAGAGGGGTCGCCAAAGACCATCAGAAAACACATATTAATTCACAGTGCTCTCCGGAGGTAGGTGAACTACATTTCCCCTAAATCAATTCCTCCCAAATCCCTCCAGTATTTTCTGTTGGTAATGGGGGTTCTCTGTGGGAAGTTTGGCCCAATTCCATCATTGGTGGGGTTCAAGGGACTCATTGACTGTAGGTGAACTATACAACTCCCAAATGTTAAGGTCTATTTTCCCCAAACTCCAACAGTGTTCACATTTGGACATATTGAGTATTCATGCCAATGATGGTTGAGATCCATCGGTGTTTGGATTCACAGTACTCTCTGGATGTAGGTGAACTACAACTCCAGAACTCAAGGTCAATGCCTACCAAACCCTTCCAATATTTTCTGTTCATCATGGGAGTTCCATGTGCTAAATTTGGTTCAATTCCATCATTGGTGGAGTTCAGAATGCTCTTTGATTGTAGATTAATTACAAATCCCAACAACTACAATTCTGAAATGACAAAATCAATCCCCCCCCAACTCCACCAGTATTTAAATTTGGACGTATCAGGTATTTGTGCCAGATTTGGTCCAGTAAATGAAAATACATCCTGAACATCAGATATTTACATTACAATTCATAACAGAAGCAAAATTACAGTTATGAAGTAGCCACACAATAATTTTATGGTTGGGGGTCACCACAACATGAAGAACTGCATTAAGGGGTCACGGCAGATGGTTATTAGAGGGTTACACATTTTTCAGCTGTGATCAGTTTTATATGTGGGCTGGTCTCATTGATTTGTGTTACAACTCATTCGTTGAAGAGTTCAAATCAAATTACAATGTTGCCTGTAAAACTTCCATTGTAATGATTACACTGTAATTCTACCTTTCCTTTCCCTGGTCAACTTGATTTTTAAATTAATTTTTATTTTATAAAGAAACCTTTAAAAGGCACACAGCTTTGGGGTTTGGCAAACTCAGTGTGGAATGGCGAGTGCTAAATTTTGTTCCATACATAGATGGGGATGTAATAGGGCTTTCTGCTCAACTAGTTTTCATTTCACAGAAATGGTAGACCTATGGCCAAGCTGTACAAACTAAGATAGGAGCTGTAAGCTCACATATTCCATCCTTCTAATATATGATGGCTCCCTGCACACACACACAAAACAGAAATCTCTGAGGCCCCTTCTACACTGCCATATAATCCAGAATATCAAGGCAGATAAACTGTTGCATTCTAGCCTTGGGACACCTTTTCACCCAACATCACACCAGCGTCCAGTAGTACTAACTATATCAGTTTATTAAGAAAAGCATGCACAAAGGGGGAAAAGGCATTTCCCAAAAGAGTAGTAGAAAAGGAACTTTTAAACAGCAGCAGTCTATATACAAAAGAGCAGTTGTCCAAAAATGCAATGTACATGAAATCAAGAGAGCCAAAATCACAGGTATAAATCACAGGAACTTTTTCCAAGGCAAACTCTTCTAGGAACATAGACAAATGCAGGAAACTTGAATCATGAACTTGAGAGCTTAGACAGGAACCTTGACCTTTAGGCAATGATGTCTCCTCTGAGAAATACCAATAAACACCACTTAATTTAAACTCAAGCCCAACCTAGAAGCCATCAAATCATGCCTCACACACCTGAATTTCAAGGACTTCCCACTAAGTCTCTCTGAATGCCTAATTAATCTATCTTTCATTCCCTTCATCTGGAGACCTATTCTGAAATCATGGGAAAAATCCCCATCAGCTGAAGGCCGATTCCCAAGAAAAAATGATCTTTTACTGGTTTCCCTTTCCCTTGTTACTATGGAACAAACATTGGAATCCAAAACATCCTCTGTCTGATCTTCAACTGCCTGCAATTCTCTCTGATCTAAGAACTGCACTTCTCCCTGATCACACACAGACTCCTCAGTTTGCTCAGTTTGAAACCCATCATCCCCCTTGTCCTCTGACAAATCCCTTGCCTCTTACTGAGCCCTGACATAAACCACATTACCCGCTTTGAACTGGATTATCTGAGTCTACACTACCATATAATCCAATTCAAAGCAGATAACCTGGATTTTATACAGCTGTGTAGAAGGGGCCTGAGACTGCCTCTGAAAACTCCCACCCCACAAACTTTTACTGGAGATAAATGTCTGGCACGGAGTCAAACTGCAATGCCTTTTGGCCCTAATTGCATCCACATGCTTTCATTCTCAAAGAACTTCAAATGTATGGTGAAACAGGATCGACCTTTGCATGAGCCACACCAATTCTCCTCAGCAAGGTTTGTTCTTCTATATATTTAGTAATTGTATTGGCCATGCTTTCCACCAGTTATGTCCCTGCAGTTGCAATAAGCTAAACATGCTTCAGCTTTTACAAAGTGCTTTTAATGAAGCTGTCTTCTGGGAGCTCGATCTATGTTCTTATTTCTTCCAGTCTAGAAGCAAGACTAATCTGTATTACAAGGCTTGGAGGAAAGGGAAGCACATACAAACAAGCGATCATACAGGGGAGATCAATGTAATTCCAGCATCTGGGTAATGCATTCCAACATCTGGTTAATGGAAACATATATCTGGGTAATACATACATATACTTCAAGCTTTTGTAGTTCTACCCATGTTTCTTATGAACAATTACCTAAATCTGTGATGCTGATACATACATTCCTGACCTAAAAATAACATTGTTCTTGCCATTGTTAAAGAGAATGGGTGTTAGTACTTTTTGGTAAGTCTTGCTTCTCCTTTCCCTCTCTCTTGAATCTGAAACAATATCCCTGCTAGACAAAATGATAACATGTTTGCTGATTTCCCCCCACTTTACTGTGGGCCTATGATAAATTGAGGGGAGAGGAGGGTAAAACTGGGGAATAGGGGAAGAAGAACGACAAAGTCATGGTATAGTTAAGAAGCGTGGGAGGCGTGGGATTAGTGAGGGGGGCGGGGCCACAGTTGGCCCCGCCCCCCACCCAGCGTGCCCTGGCCCCGCCTCCCACGCAGCGTGGGAGGCGGGGCCAGGGCACGCTGGGCGGGGGGGCGGGGCCAGAGTTGGCCCCGCCTCCCACGCTACTCCCGCTTGCCCGTCTGGCCTTTTCTAGCAGGCCAGAAAGCAGCGGAGGTCCCTCCAGGCCGCAATCGCGGCCTGGAGGGACCTCCGCTGCTTTCTGGCCTGCTAGGAAACGCCAGACGGGCGAGCGGGAGTAGCAGAGGCGGAGCCAGCTCTGACGCCGCTCCCCCCCCGCCCAGCGTGCCTTGGCCCCGCCTCCCACGCTGCGTGGGAGGCAGGGCCAAGGCACACTGGGCGGGGGGGGGGGGAGCGGCGTCAGAGCTGGCCCCGCCTCCCACGCTACTCCTGCTCGCCCGTCTGGCCTTTTCTAGCTGGCCAGACTGCAGCGGAGGTCCCTGTAGGCCGCGATTGCGGCCTGCAGGGACCTCCGCTGCATTCTGGCCAGCTAGAAAAGGCCAGACGGGCCAGGGCGCACTGGGCGGGAGGCGGGGCACCGTCAGGGCGGTGCCCCGCCTCCCGCCCAGCCTGACGGCGCCCCCCCGGGCCTGCGCCCGAGGCGGCGGCGTCAGGGGCCTCAATAGTGGGGCCGGCCCTGGTTAGAATACATGCTGCCGCTGCCTTTGTTTCTCATTCCCACTATCAGCCACCTTTATACTCTTCCAGAATGCATTCTCATATCAACTGAAACATTTTAACCACTTTGAAATCAATTCAGCCACAATATCTCTCCATTCTATAGAATCCTAGAATTTATAGTTTGAGGATACCCTTAGCATTTGCCATAGCTATGGAGTACATCTCTCTTTAGCAGAAAATTCTGTGTTCTTCACCAAACTAGAAAGCCCAGGATTCCATAGACTATTGCTGTGGCATTTAAAGTGGGATTGAATTGTTACAGTTGTGAAGGAAAGACACAATGCTGAGTTTACAATTGGCCTCTGCACATGAATCAACTGGAATGGTAACTGATTAATTTATGGATTGAGGGTTGCAAGGAAAGTGTACTAGGGAGTGGGGAGGGTTCATGCTAGGGGTGATGACTGGGGCAGGAGGGTGTCCCGTGATCTTTAATCCTCTGAGGCTCTTTCAAAGCAAAAGGATGTGATGTAGTCTTCCAGGCCCTTTTGCAAAGGAAGAAATAAGCATTCCTAGCTGTGCTTGGCATCTGTGCAGTTCCTCCTCCCTGTTCCTTTCTTTGCTTACTCAGTTCTGATTTCCTGCAGCGAAGTAGGATTAACAGCTTGTTAACAATTTGGGAACAGAAGGAGGGTGCCTGGCAAGTAATGTTAAAATGGTGCACAAGCAATTTTTTTTTGGAAAGTGGCTTTGTGTTTCCCATGTGCTGCACACACTTATGGTACTTTTTTTACATCACTGATGCCTCTAGTTAAATAGGTTTGGCAAGATTTTAAAAAGGAAAGAAAAACCAATCAAAACAATTTAGTATAGACAGCTATGGGATGCACATATGGCAGGGAGTCTTACCTCTTAGGGGAAAAGACTTGTTTTTTTAGCTTACATATAGGATGGCTTTTGCACAGACACTACCAGCCAGATATTGGATGTTGTTATCATGTGCCTTCAAATAATTTTTGACTTTGGCAAAACTAAAATGATCCTAGCACTGGGTTTTCCCCACAATCTTTGTTTAGAAGGAGGTCCCAATTGCTTTCCTCTGAACCTGAGAGTTTACCTTGTCCAAGGATGAACATGGATCCAAACCCATTGTCTCCCACAATCCTAGTCCAACAGCAAATTGCTACACTATACTGGCTCTCAGAAATGGAATAGATTAATTCTTTTGACTAATATCTTCCCAGTTGCAGAGGTTTCTTACTAATCAAAGTAATTGGCTAAGAGACTGCTAACATCTATATCTTCATATATTCTTCCACCAAAGAATGATGATCTTTATCTGACATATTTTTATGCATTTTCAATACATATACAAAGGATAAAAGAGATAAATTCTTCCACCATTCACAAGAATTTGTATTTACCAAAACCTGTTGCTAGGAAAAATTGAAAATATTGGGGCTTCTCACTATTAAGCTAAACACAAATAGCCCACTTATATACAAAAAAATGAATAAGTTCAGCAGATAGGTTAAATGTTAAACTTGCTATACTGTTCAAATTCACAATAATCACAAACAATATGATATAGGTTTTGAACAGTCTCTCTGAAATGGTAACAACGTTATGTATTCTTATGATGAGTTGAACATGAATCAGCTGCCCACGACCGGTTTTGGCCTGTCTTCAGGCCTTCTTCTGGTGGTCTGAAATTGTTACATACATCAATATACTCTTCAATTGTATACATTGAACATCATATAGTAAAACACATTTGAAGGCACTTACAAAGTTATACACTTGACACGTTCTCCTAAGAGATACAGGTTTTTATACATAGTGGGATCTAGGTCAAAGGATCAGAATGTGGCTGTTAACATTTGAAAGTTACATATACCAAAAATAAATGTTTTATCAATATATTTCACAAAATAGGAGTTTACTCATGGGATACTCTGCTGTGTGTTTGATTCTGATTGCAAGAATGAACAAGGTCTTGGAGTTTCCTCCATTTAAAGGGAGAAGATGTAAGTCAGATGTTAAGGAGACAGAGAAGCTAATTTAAGTTATAGGCATGGGAAATGTCGACACTAGATGGCGTTGTGAGTACCCTCAATGCACTCAAATAGGGATGTATAGTGTGATAGGGATAATTTGAAGACAACCATAACACTATATATAACAACTGTATGAATTTTGTTCATTTAAACCATGTGGATGTTCTGTCTGTAATCTGAAGATCCAATATGTTTCTCTTTGTAGGAGTTTGTTGTTGAAGTCCATGTATTTGGATTGTGTAACCACTTCTAATATATGGTATTTAAAAGATTCAGGGTCATACTGTAGATCATCAAAATGCTAATAAAGTTTTAACTCTCTGGAGTGATTTCTAATTTTACTCTTATGTTCAAGGATCCTAGATTTCACTTCTTGATGAGTTTGACCAACATATGTCAGATTACATTAACAAATAATCATGTAAATTACACCTTTAGTTGTGCAAGTCACAAAATGGGAGAATTTAGATTCAAATGATGGATGTTGGAGTGTAAAGATTTTTGTCTCCACCAATTGGTTACACACTGAACAATGATGGCACTGGTAGTTGTCAATCAAATTAGATTTGATAGTCTGAGTATTGTGGTTAAAATCTGAATGTACCAATATATCCCCAATGTTTTTGGTTCTTTTATATGCTATCAATGGGGGTCTTTCACATCCTGGGATGTCCCTTATCAGGTTCCAGTATTTCCTAACCATTCTAATGGCTAAATTGGACATATTTGTAAGAGTAAGTGGCCATATCAATCTTTCTACTCTTGGTCTAATTTTGTCCTCTAAGAGTTTAGATCTGGGAATACTGGCAACCTTTAGAAAAGATGATTGTATTATATGTTCTGGATATCCACGGTTTCTAAACTGATGTTTCGTCACCTCAGTCTGATGAGTGAAGTCCTGTTGGGTCAAGGAGTTACGTTTAATCCTGAGCATCTGTGAAAAGGGTAGATTATTTTTAATGCTCAATGATGGTAATTTTTAATGCCCAATGACGGTCATTTTCTTTTATAACTACGACATCCAGGAAAACCAAGGATGTGGAACTAATGTTCCCTGTAAATTTGATTTTGTGGTTAATGGTATTAATCCAGAATAATAATGTTACTGCTTCATGATGTGAGTTTACAATGATAAAGATGTCATGAATGAATCTACAGTATTTGATTATACTGTCAGCAACAGGGTTATTTGTGTGATTCAAAATTGTAGTTTTCCAAATTATCCATAACTAAATTTGCCATTGAAGGTGCGACAGGGCTGCCCATGGTCACTCCTTGTACTGGAAAATAATATTTTTGTTAAATTTAAAGAAATTTTGGTCAAATTTAAAGAAAAGGAGATCCAACAAAAAAAGTGGGAGGGTGGCAATTAGATCTCCTGTTCAGAGTTGACTCACATATAATTCGTGCCTCTTCTATCAGAATGCTAGTATACAATGAAGTTACATCTACAGACATCAGAACAGCATTTGTTGGAATCACCAAGGGTTCGTTGATATTAATGAAGTATTTGGTGTCTCTGACATAGGTTAGAGTCTGTTTTACAAAGGGTTGTAAATAATAGTCCACAAATTTGTCCATTGACTGCAGTAGAACTTACATCCAACTGGCATAGTTTTTAATTAAATCTTTCAGTTCCATAAAGCTGGATGTAATGGCATTTCTTGTGACAGAGTAGATGTATGTGCAAACCTATCTACATGCATTTCTGGATATGCCATTCATCATCATGATACTCACATTTAGAAAGGACAGTGGTCAAATCATGATCCAATACATGTTGAGCATCTCTTAAATCATCCACACGAGTGCCTGAAATGGCTGCCCTTTTGCTTTCTGATGGTTCAGTATACACAAGACTATTTGTAAAATATAGTGTAAAATTACCTTTTAATATGTATTAGGGGTATATGAAACATGAGTGAATTTTGATTTTATACCCAGGCTGCATCTCCAAGATATCCCATTATGTACATATATGAAAATAAAGATAATCAAAAATCTGTAAAAATCTCCAAATCCAAAAGCATTTTGTATAAAAGGACATTCAACGTATAATAAAAATTTGTTTCGTTTTTTACTTGAGGCCAGAATTCCACATGCATTTTTACATCTGTAGTAAAGTCAGTATGTATGCAACAGTGTCAGATCAAACCGAAAGCTTGTTAACAACATGATGAAAAGTGCAGAAGGAAGAAGAAGCCATGATGATTAAAAAAAAGTCCAGGACTGAACCATATACAATGCATATGTCTGTTCTGTATATCTAACTTTTTTTTATCAATGGCAGACCAAAATCATCGCTTAAAGTAAAGTCAAATGTCCATTTTTCAGATTTAATTAAGACAGCATTTTGATGAAGGCTAAGCTAACATAAACAAGTTAGGGGAAGGGGGATATGAAAAATGAACTGAATGCAAAACCTGGAATGAGTTTGTATGCCTGAATTGCATGACTGGAGCAGAAAATGATATGAGCCCCGACATTCACTTACAAGAGAGTTTTGTTGTGTAAAAATGTAAAGGGGGTGGGGAATTGAAACTATGTGACAAACTCTCATGAAAAATGAACTTTTAGAAGTTGAGATTCCCTGGAGTCATCATTTTCAAAATCTCTGCCTCCAAGAGTCCCTTACTCCAAGGAACTTCAGCTCCATCTACACTGTCATATAATGAAGTTTGAACTGCATTATAATGGTCAGTGTCAACTAATATAATGTAGATTGAGCTGTATTTAACTGGAGTATATGATTCTACACTGCCATATAATCCAGTTCAATGCAAATAATCTGCATTCTGAAACTGGATTATATGGCAGTGTAGATGATGGGATTTTCTGTTGCAAAGGATATGTTGCTCAAACTAGAAATGTTTGTAGCTCAGTGTTCTAACTTGAGGGGAAAAACACGACAATCTAGCTCTGCATAATATATTGGACCTCTTCCAGAATAATGTAGAGATAAATAAGAAATAATTTCTCTTTTTAAAAATTACATTTTATCAAAATCCACACGTTATATTTGGGATTAAGCTTATTTTTTAAAACAAAATGTGGGACAAAACTGAACAATTGATGCCTTCCATGCCGTAGGTTTGAGTGTTTAACATTTAAAAGATAACTGCTTAAGTCCCTGAATATTCCTCTCTCCCTTCCCAAATGTTTGTTTGTTTACTTTTGAAAATACATAATGGTATGGTGGGAGAAGGGTAAAAAAAGGAGAAATAAAAGATGTTAAGGAGTCTCAGTGACATGCCATATTGAGGAAGCATCAAGCTTGTTTTCTGCTGTTCCAGAAACCTGGCCAGAGAGAAATGGATTCAAACTGCAGGAGAAGAGATTCCACCTAAATGCCAGGAAGAACTTGCTGATGATGAGAGCTGTTCAACAGTAGGATACTGTTGAACTGCTCTCAAAGTAAGGTAGTGTTTTTAAATAGAGGCCAGGTGGCCATTTGTTAGGAATTCATGGCAGGGAGTTGAATTGGGTGGCCCTTGAGTCTCTTCTCACCCTCTGATTCTAATAAGAATAAGATAATATCCATATAAGCACATTTTGCCCAAAATTCAGTTGGCTGGGCCACCAAGCTAGTGAAATGGGGAGATGCTATAGAGATTTGAGGGGAGACATGATGGCCATGTATAAATATGTGAGGGGAAGTCATAGGGAGGAGGGAGCAAGCTTGTTTTCTGCTGCCCTGGAGACTAGGACGCGGAACAATGGCTTTAAACTACAGGAAAGGAGATTCCACCTGAACATTAGGAATAATTTCCTAACTGTGAGAACGGTTCATCAGTGGAACTCTCTGCCATGTCATATGGTGGAGGCTCCTTCTTTGGAGGCTTTTAAAAAGGCTGGATGGCCATCTGTTGGGGGTGCTCTGAGTGCGATTTTCCTGCTTCTTGGCAGGGGGTTGGACTGGATGGCCCACGAGGTCTCTTCCAACTCTATGATTCTATTATGCTGCCTTTTCTGACCCTGTATAAGGAGGTATCTGGATCTTCCCTTTGTAAATAGTTCACTCATAAGCAGAACAGCTGTCATTCGGCACCAGCGAACAACTGTGCTCCTTACAAAAGTAAATATGATGTAGCCACCAGGAAAGTTTGCCTACATTACCAATCACACATTCATGGGAGTCCACACACTACCTAAATACATTGATAGAACTTTACACTTATGAAAATGTCATGCCACAAAATGCAACTGTCACATGCACATTCAAATGCAGGCATTGTAGCAGTGTCGGCCTTTGAATTCTTTGTCCTCCCAGTAAAAGGCAAATATTCTGCGAAATAGTCTCTTGGCTGCAGAAAAAAATGAAAATTTTTGTGCAGTTCCCAGGAAACATTCACACGTTGCAAATTCTCTGGGAAAGTTATTCTGTGAAAAAATGCAAGTCACTTTGCCGTGCAAACCCTACTTTTTAAACAGGGAAAACAGTGTTTTCTGCACACAATACATTTGAGCTGTGGATAGAATATACTGTTTATGTAAAACTTTTCTACACAAAAAATGTATTTTACATTAAAAAATACAATTTTGTGCAAAATAATTTCTTGAAGGTTTTAGCAAAATGTGAAGAATCCTCATGGCTGTACTATTTTTTCTTGCCCATCTCTTTGTGAACATTGGTAAACTGAGTATTCGGCATCTTAAGAGCTTATTTTGGGGTTTTGGGGAAGGATGGGTGCCCTCTCGAACCAAGTTTACTGTGTGGATTGGGCCTGGGAATCCAACCAGGGCCCACGCCTGGTAAGGGCCAGATATTACCTAAGATGTGGGTCTTACCAGATGTCTAATTAATTTGGAACAAAGCATGAAAAGCCTTTTTTGTTCCTAATTAATTCTGTTTTATCGGGGGTGTTGTTTGGACACCTCCGGTAAAAGTGTGACCGGCCCCAAATTTTTGGGCCTGTCTGGAAGGGCCCTTAGACCATGGTGCTGTGATCCTCAATGTATCTGGTTCTATAAGAACCGTTGCATATTATTCCTCTGCTAGATTATATGAGCTCAACCATTCACACTACAGAATTATAACACTATTGTTGACTTTAAGTGACACGGTTGCATCTTATGGAATGCTGGGATTGCCAGTTCCATTCTCAACTAGCGAGTTCTAGTGCCTCCTCAAACAACAATCACCAGGATTGTATAGGATGAGACCATGGCATTTAAATTGGAATAAAAATACTACATTTTATAGTATGAAAGTGCCTTATAGTATGGGAATATAATTTCGCAGTGTATGAGCATATGCAGGTATGAAATGTTTTTGGAAAAAACACATGTCATATCTTTGCCAGAGGACTCTCTCATTAAGGATGCCTCTGGTGGACTCCTTCAGTAAGGATGAGTGCAACCTCCCCAGGTCTGAGGCCACTGAAGCAATAATTGTATACAGACCCCTGGGACAGAGAGGAATTTAATCTAGATAGCATGGCTCCACAGCTGAATGAGAGGGCCTCCACCCAGTCCACAGAACCAATGCTGTATGAGGCATACATTTGACTTGAGGTCCAGTGAGGATGCAGGCAGACACATACCTTTCATTTCTGCATGTGCTGATCCTATAACAGTATCATTTCCCCCCAAAGCTAGGTGCCTTTTCAAAAGGTAACTTGTTTTTTGAAAAGAAGAATGAGAGTTGGAGAAGAAAAGAAAGAAAATGAGAAAAAGGAGAAAGAAACACACAATTTTCTTTTTTTGAGCCAAAAGTTATGGTTTATAAACTAAGATATGAAAAAATTAAATCCACCATCAAGAATTGACAACTCATCTTTTGGGACAAAAAGTAAGATAGAAAAAAACATCTCAAATAAATTTCCTAAATATGACATTAAAAAAGGTAAAGGTTTCCCCTGACGTTAAGTCCAGTCATGTCTGACTCTGGGGGTTGGTGCTCATCTCCATTTCTAAGTCAAAGAGCCGGCGTTGTCCGTAGACACCTCCAAGGTCATGTGGTCGGCATGACTGCATGGAGCACCATTACCTTCCCGCCGGAGCGGTACCTATTGATCTACTCACATTGGCATCTTTTCGAACTGCTAGGTTGGCAGGAGCTGGAACTAACAGCGGCCGCTCCCGCCGCTCCCGTGGTTTGACATTAAATCTTGAGAAATGCTTTGGGGAGTTATATAAAGAAATACCACAAATAACATAACATATTCCTGGCAAGCTATTAATCTTGATTATATTAACCTTATTCCAAATGCTTAAGGGATGTTTGTCTCTCTAAATTAAGAGAGATTTCTTCCAACAATGTGCTCAAATTCAGCTGTAATATTTGAAGAATATGCATGAGGACCAATATGCCAAGATATGCTATGACACCTGAACATCAACAGCATTGTCAGTGAACAAATAAATTTGGCAATGTGTTGTTGAAGGCATTCATGGCCAGAATCACTGGGTTGCTGTGAGTTTTCCAGGCTGTATGGCCATGTTCCAGAAGCATTCCCTCCTAATGTTTTACCCACATCTATGGCAGGCATCCTCAGAGGTTGTGAGGTCTGTTGGAAACTAGGCAAGTGGGGTTTATCTATGTCTGGATTGCCCAGCGTGGGAGAAAGAACTCTTGTCTGTTTGAAGCAAGTGTGAATGTTGCAATTGGCCAGCTTAGTTAGCATTTATGGCCTTGCAGTTTCAAAGCCTGGCTGCTTTCTGCCTGAAGAAATCCTTTGTTGAGAGGTATTTGCTGGCCCAGATTGTTTTTTGTCTGGAATTCCCCTGTTTTCTGAATGTTGTTCTTTATTTACTGTCCTGATTTTAGAGTTTTTGTTTTTTTTTTAAAAAAAAATACTGGTAGCACAGATTTTGTTCATTTTCATGGCTTGGCAACTTTATGGCTTCTAGAGATACCATCCCGTGTTAATTCTGAATTAGCATTACTACCTTGCTGAACCCCTAATTTTAAATACCTTTAGGACAGGCAGGCTCAATAAACTCTTTTCTCAGCTGAGAAGAGCTGTAGTACTAGTTAGTGAATCTGAGTAGGGTGGTTGCAGGCAAATTTCATTTCCATGTGGTTTCGAAAAATTCAGCAGAATTCATAAATCACATATTGGGGATGGAAAGAACTTGTGGTTAAGATGTTTAAGAGGAAATGAAATGGCTGGATTTTTCTGTGAAGGAAGTGACTTTGCCATAGAACTTAGTATCAGGAATCCTTCATTCCAAAAATCGAGGGCATGCAGAATGTGGTGTTTTGCCGTTAACCTCTTGCTATGGTCAAACCAGCATCAGTATTTTACTATTGCTGTCTGAAGACCCTTCTACACTGCCATATAATCTAGATGATCAAAGCAGATAATCCGCATTATCTGCATTGAACTGGATTATATGAATCTACAGTGACATATAATCCAGTTCAAAGTAGATAATCTAGATTTTATATGGCAGTGTAGAAGAGGCCCCAAAGCAGTGGTTCTCAGCTTGTGGGTCCCTAGATGTCTTGGCCTTCAACACCCAGAAATCCCAACAGCTGGTAAACTGGCTGGGATTTCTGGGGGTTGTAGGCCAAAACACCTGGGGAACCACAGATTGAGAACCATTGCCCTAGAGGCTCAGGAAAAGCATTAGAATGCATTCCAGTTGCACAGACCCATTTCTTGAAGGGTCCATGGGGTAGGTCCAGGATCCCACTCAGCAGAATGGAGAGGACAAATCCCAAGTACAGTATAGATAGATTGAAGTGGTACATACACCAGTCTTGAAAGAGACAGCTCCACTCCATTAGATCATTAGATCTTGCATAATATAAGTGAACCACGGCTGCTCCCCATCACTGCCCACTTTCTAGTGGCTTGAGGTGGGGTGGTAGTGGTGCAATCTTGGAGAAAGTTTTCTAGTAATGAATATAGCATTTGCACAGTGTAATCTGGATTGGAGTTTGCCCTGTAGCCTACATGAAGTAGACATGTTCCTTAGAACACAGGAGTTATGTGGAAGTCTCAAATATAATAAAGGAGTTTCTTTTCAGAAGTCAATGAAGAAATAGGCAGTGCTTGAAAGATTTTGTCTTAAAACACGATCCAGTCAAAATGTAATCTTTTGAAGTTATTTTCATATGTCAAATTCAAATAAACAGATTTGTAAAATTCCAACTCTAGGTTTCCATGCAAACAGTAACAGCTATCACCATGTTTTTCTACTTAACCTTAACAAAACCTTAACAAAACAACAAGATAAATAAGCACTTTAATTTCCTCCATGCCTTTTAAGCACCCTGTTTAAAAGTGTGCACTGCATTTCCTTAATTTAGAAGGCATGTCCTACATTTGCCCTACAATATATATCGGGTTTCTGTCCTTTTCTAACATTTCATTTTTCAACCGGTATATTTTTCCAGTCCTAAACTTCTGCTTTTTTAAAGTCCTACCTAGAAAATTTTCAGTTACATCATTTGCACAAATATGTTGTTGTTAACATTGAAAAACCTCTCTGCTTGCAGTTGTATATTTTATTTGGCTAAAAAAGGTGCCTGTGTCTAATACATCACATGGCCCTTTGGTGATACTATTTAAGCTAGGAATTCCAAAACTCACAAATACCGAATAGCCAAATGTTCCAAAGCTCTCCTCGTACACTAAACATGCAATATATCTCCTCCTTCTCCAAACAGAAATAGATTTCTCTCTGATTGGTTTGATAAATTTGACCCAAGATTTCCATTTGGAGTTATTGGAGTTCCTACTGTTTTTCTGTGTGTTGGTGGGCCAAGCCCTAATCGCCCACATCTCCCAGGGAGGCCATAAATTATGGCCATGAGATGGAGCTTTGTATTCCTTCTGCTCAGAAGAAGGCAAATCTGCAGCCGCGTTATTTTGACAGCCCTGAATTTAATTCATTGTTTTATGACAGATGGGAAAAGCGTACATGCTCATAGTACTGATTTATGATCATTTGGGTCTGGAGGATTCTATAATTTGCAAGTAATGTGAAAACAGATGGATAGACAGACACTAAAGTGCAGGCTGACCTGGACATTCTCACTGCTCGCTCCAAATGGCATCCATATGGCCTCAAACCTCATTCAAGAAGATCTTCATTAGCAGACTTGGAGGTATTTTTCATAAAAACTCATTTATTATTGAGAGGATGTTACTTCAGTCTGATTTGTGAGACTTTAATTGATGTACCCAACATTTCCAAGACTTCTGGTAGCTGAAATACACTTCCTCTTTCAATTAAAGGGGACATTCTTTGTTTTTAGAACTCTAAATGGACAGACTACATGTTATATTCAAATGTACACAATTAATGCGGAATGGCTATTTTTTGTGTTTTGTCCAAGAGCTGCCAGTATATGTATTGGAAAGCAGTTCTGGGAATAGATAAGCATCACAGCAGAATTTATTTAATTTTTTCCTACACCTCCCTATTTTCCTAACCCCCCTTGCTTTCCTTCCCATTCAGATTTCCAGATTGTGCTTGGAAAGATCAACACCCATTGAAGAAAGTGCTGGGAAATCTCAAGCAGAAAGATAAATTCACAAGGTAGAAGCTGTAACAGTACTCACGTGCTAGTAGGTGAGAGATAGTAGTGGGTCTTTCAAGCAGAGTAGTCAAATTGGCAAGGCAGAAGCTGAGCAATAGCCAGTACTGAGACCTGCTCCCCTCTCCTGAAAGACACATATGGTCTACCCACAGAAATAGAAAGTTTAGTCATTTTTGGTCCATATAAATATATATTTTTTTTACAAAAAGCTGTGTACAACAAAATGCTTGGGATAATATAGCAATATTGGTTCACCTTAACTGCCATCTCTCCTTTCCATCGAATCCTAGGACCTGCATTTTAGGGCTCTTCCACACAGCCATATAACCCAGAATATCAAGGCAGATAATCCACAATATCCACTTTGAATTGGTTTATCCTAGTCCACACTGTCACATAATCCAGTTCAATGTGGATTTTATACAGCTATGTGATAGGAGCCTTACAAGCAGGTATTTAGAATTCTCAGACAGCATTCCAGTGCTCCATGAACCTACAAACACTAGGATTGCATGGCAGTTAAATTGGGATCATTATGCTACAATGGTGATGAAAGGATTCTAGGCTAAACCACTGTGGGTCCCATCCTCAAATGGGATCCCTTTAGCTCAATGTTGGAGTCTCAAAAAATGTGGCCACAGTTTTCTGAATATCACTTAGTGGCTGCTTTAGGCATTCACGTGAATATGTTTTGCAGTGTTGTTGTATGTCTTTCGGGCTGTGTGGCCATGTTCCAGAAGTATTCTCTCCTGATGTTTCACCCACATCTATGGCAGGCAACCTCAGAGATGTGGGCGAAACGTCAGGAAAGAATACTTCTGGAACATGGCCACACAGCCCGAAAGACATACAACAACCCTGTGATCCCGGCCATGAAAGCCTTCAACAACACATGTTTTGCAGTGTTTACAGTGGACTTTGCAGAAGATGCTTCAGCCTGTTTAGAAAACCTTGCAAATGCTGAATTATTATCAGTATATGTTTGATTTTATCTCTATTTTATACGCAGGGTCATGTAAACATTTCTTGGGCTGAAATTATTCTTGTATATGTTTAAATCAGCCACTTAGGGCCTCAACAAATGGGCCTATTCTACTGTCCTAGGACTCCTCCATCTTTTTTTTGAGGACGGAGCCCCACGCTGACCATCACACAATGCAATGTGACTTCTGGTGGAGGCCCTGTCCCTGACCAATGTAGAAGTGTCTTTGGATACTTCACCTCCAACACTGGAGCCTGCCTATGTTGTGACAGGTTGGGAGGGCGAAACTTCCCATGTGTGATGGGGAAGGCATCACTACAAGGGAACGATGCATGGGTGACAGATTCGCCCCATTGCCCCTTCTGTCTGGCGGTGAAGTGGGGCACTTCACTTGATCTTTGTGTTAAGGTTGTAGGTGATGTTCAGAAAACATTTACTGCTGCCAGGAGTCACTTGTCTAAAAGGTGAAGAAGCTGAGTGTAAAGGAGGAGAGCGAGACCTCGTCAGATGAGGTTTTCCCCCCATCCTAGCAAGCTGCTGAGATGGAGCCAGGACAGAGCCCATCAGAACCCATCATGTGGTGCAGGTCTACTTCTGGCGAAACTCTGTCCCAGCTTAATTTCAGCTCCATACTGGCAGTGTGCTTAGAGAAAGCCCTGAGGACATGGGTAGTCATAACCTCACTGAAGAAGCTGGGGACAGCTGGAAAATGTCATGGAATGGTAAGGGGACGAAGCTGGGTGCTGCCGCATGGTTTCCTCCACTGCCCCATGATTGTTCCTGTTGTCCCACGGTTTCCCCCACTGTCCTGGCTTTTCGAGCTCCATCTGATGAGGTTCTAAGATGAGAAGAAATGGCTGTAGGGTGGAGTATTGCAAGAAGAGCAAGGAATAAGATAAGAAAACAAAACAAATAGAATAAGAAAACATGCTATTCCTAGACTTCTATAAAATATCATTGATGTCACTATTTTTTTGCCATTTATGACTTATGATGACCTTAAGGTGACCCTGCCAAAGGGTTTTCTTAGCAAGATTTTTCAGAGGCATTTCTCAAGGGCAGAGAAAGTGTGGCATGCCCAAGGTCACCTAGTGAGTTTCTAAGGCCAAAGGGATTTGAACACAAGTCTCCAGAGAAGTAGTCCAATGCTCAAACCACTACAATAAATGAACTCCAAACTGGTAATTAGTGTATGTAGCAATGCAAATGGTGCTGACTCTAAGAAAAAAGAAGGAAAAAAAACAGCAAATAGTGGTGAGGTGGGGAGAGGGCCGAGTCTTACTCTTCTTTGAAAACACTCTCCTACTAAAACTGCTTTTCTTAAAACTCAAAGAAGCAGCTGCATGGATTGAAGGACTTTCATCTGTATGTGCTAGCTTGACCTTGACAGTGTGAAAATTTAAGATTTTTCCTCCTTCAGAATTTCCATGCTTGCATTGGACGGACCATTCAGCCTGTGCCTCCTGACTGAAAGCAGGCAAAGCTAGAACACTGACTCACAAAGAGATGAAATGAATGGAATATATGTGGGTTTTGTAAGACATTCTTAATTTTTCAAAGGAAAAGAAGTCAATCATAATATCTATAGTTTAAATTGCTATTTATATTTTTAAGAAGCTTGCTTCAATCACTGGCCCTTTTTGGGAGTGTTCATCTGTGTACCTCTTAAATAAAGTTAGCTGCTGGCAAAACAATCTGCCCTACCACTTTGTAAGAAATATGGAAGTTTGGTATATATTCCACTGCTGTTCACTATAATGATGCCCCCAAGTGAATGGTAAAAGATACAGTTGCTGTTGTTATCCTTTTTAATACCTCCAACTTAAATAAATGTTTTTCAGAACATTTGGAGGTGGAAGAGATGGAGATCACTCTAGTTCTCTCCTTTTTTTTTTTTTTTTTTGCTTTGCCTTAAAAGCACAGAGGAAACAAAGCAGCTCAATCTGAGGTGGACGAAACATCTGAGAAATGGGCACTAGAAATTCAGGACAGCCCTAACGTTGTTTATTTTTGTTCAAGTACTTATGGAAACCACAGATGTCAAGCAGCAGCATCCCTCTTTTTCCCTTCAACACAGAAATGATGAGTGCTTCTGCAAAAAAATAAAAAAAAAAAATAAATACCAAGGAAATATACATTCTATAGCAAAATCTCTGATTTCACCCATACACAACTTAGTGCACATTTAATTGATTAACTGGCGAAAACTCGTGTGATCAATCAACATGCTATTAGGGTCCCTGGACTTTTTGTTCCTGCTGAAAATATTCCCACGTCCTGAAGAAACGAGTCTCAATTAAAAAGATTTTCAACAATGTTTCTCGAAGAAGCCTTTGACTAATGATTAATTTCTCTTGGGCTCATCAGCAGCTCTTTCACAAACCTCTAGCATGTCATGAAACACTTTTGGGTAACTTCTGGTACAGTTGCTCTGAAGTACAAACTTCTAGATGTTCAGAATTAAGAACAATCAGAACTCATAGAATCATAGAATCATAGAATAGTAGAGTTGGAAGAGACCTCATGGGCCATCCAGTCCAACCCCCTGCCAAGAAGCAGGAAATCGCATTCAAAGCACCCCCGACAGATGGCCAAGCACTATTGCTAAAACGTGACTAATATTTTACTTTTCCAGTAGTTTGAATTGCTTAAAAATTCAAAAAACTCCCCAATTTTCCTCCAAGTGATTTAAATAAGATTTAAAAAATGTTTTAAGTTTTAACAAGAAAACATGTGTCATCAAAAAGGATAAAGAAAAAGGATACAATTAAACCAAACATAACACAAATACTAAAAATGAAGACACTACTTTAGTGTCTTGTCTAGACTCAAATAACATTTTGAAGCAAAGAATAAATATTACTCATTAGATCCAAAAGTTGCAAATTTGAGTGGCTGTTACATTGAGTTTCAATGTAATTTTGTTATCCTAAAAGTAACATGTTATACATAATTTCATTACTTCTGAAACATTAGTTTCAAACTCTGCCAAAGATCCTAATGTTTGAAGTTGGTGTGAAGAAGCAATGTCCGTATATTGTTTACCACCTAATACTTGCTAAATATCTTAGTTCTCTGTCAAAATATGATGGTGAGAAACATTAAGAATTTGAAAGATTACTATCTGTAAAGATATGCCATGCTTCAAGGTTGATTAGAACTCATTTCTCATCAGCAGCATTCCCTGATGTTAAAGGATGAAGATTTGCCCCTTCATAGAGGGAATTATGGAATCCTTCAGATATTATTTATTTATTACAATATTTATATCCCGCCCTTCTCACCCAACAGGGGACTCAGGGCGGCTTACAATAAAACACACACATAAAAACTGTACAATACACTATAAATCAGTTTAAAAAATTAACTTACATAAAACATTCATAAAACGCATTATAAAATACAGATAGGCGTGCTCAAGTTTAAAATTACTGGACCTCAATCCATAGATTTTTCCCCATTGACTATGCTGGCCAGGACGAATAGAAATTGCAGTCCAGTAACAGATGGAAGGCCTATCTCCACAGTATGAGATAATAGGTATTAGAGTTGTGTAACCTGGGTAAACTGGGAGCTGCTTCATGTCCTGGCTTTCTTTGGGAGCTTGATCCATTTTTGGGAGCCTCCTAAATACAGGAGGGCAGATTTTCACACTGGGGGTGCCGAAAGATCTGTTTTCTATTGGCCCATTATGGGCGGGTGGCTTCTCAGTCTCCCCTTCCCCTCATTTTAGGCATTTAAGCTGTTTGTTTCTACTTTAGAGGAAGGCACTGAGCTGCAGGCAGGTGTGTGTACTTTAAGGAGGCTTCTTACCTGTTTCTACTCTAGAAGAGAGGCGCCTGGCTGCAGGCAGGTCTGCACTTTAAGGAGGCTTCTTGTTGAAAGCTGTTTTTTTACTTTAGAGTAGAGGCGCTCGGCAGCAGGAGAGGTAGGCATGCATGCTCTCTCAGTCTCAATAACACAAGCACTGTGATGCCAAAGAGGGAAGGAGGACCCAAGATTGGCTCCCACTTGCTTTTGTGTCGGGTGGGTTTTCGTACTGGGAGGGCCCTTACCATTACATGCTCCTGAAGTACTGAAGGTACCAAAGGAAATGGAGGAAATGGATGAAACAAATTTTGCGCACAACCCTAATAGGTATAACATGCAAAAGCTCCTGGGAGAAGCTGGAAGATTTACCCAAACATTTCTTCTTCTCCAATGAGGAATCATCAAATCTTCTACACATATTTACATAGACACTTTATTTCAGAGCTAATCCAGGCTACTGTGGAGGCAGTAAGATGTCCTAATTGTCCCCTTCCTGTTCTCATCATAGCTATGGCCACCAGGTATAAATGGCTATGTCCACCACTCATTACCTAGAGTGAAGTCGTTGGGGGACCAGAATGACCCAGGAGAGAAAAGAGGGGAGAGGAGGAATTATCCTTCCTTTCCCACTCCCTTCTCCAATTGTCCTTGCACCCTCACTCATATCATTCTAGGCAACAAGTGATTAACACTAGGCATGTTGCTCTTGGTGGCTGCCACTATGACAAAAAAGGAAGGGGACAGTGAGTGCCATCCTGTGTCAACAACTCTTTATTGATTAGTCAACTTTGACCATATCAAAACATGTGAATCATACAAAACGTACACACTTACCCTTACATACATGTGTCCCTAGTGAATACAGGATGGCTATGTAAGCAATTATGGGCAGTTCTGTCTCAAAACTGACCCAACTACTTCCATGGTTTGCTTCAGAAGCTTGGTGAAAATTCAGAGCAGCTCATGACTTTTTAAAATGAAGTTCAAGGCTTCATTGAGCAGCCTTGGTCCATGTTAACCCCATCAAATCTGTACATCATGCAGTCACCACTGGTTCACACACACTTTCAGGATAAAGGGTCAGTGTAGATGTGTAGATCACTGTGTTAGAATGGTCAAAATGTTCTTCTCGTTATCAAAGGCACTTATTTTGAGTTCATGACCTGGATGGATGACCTTACTATGCAAACTTCCTTTCTCTGATGTAAACGACTCTCACACCCAACTGTTGTGCAGCTGCACTGCAACTTGCAATGCTCCAAGAGACTAGTGTTGCAAAGAAGCCACGGCTCACAGCATAACAATGCCAGCACTTGTTGATGACAGAGAGTGTAACCCATCAACCATAATCTTCAGGTGTTCCTGCTTCCTCAAAGCTTAGTTTGCAATCCTGAAGATGGTGAATTTCTCATCTGTAATACAGCATATTTTGGGTAGCACAGTTTTAATGAGATCAGGGAACAATAGACTTTTACAAAAGCTCTTCTCCTAGTAAAGATGAATACAGTGTTCCCTCAATTATCACGGGGGTTACGTTCCAGGACCACCTGCTATAAGTGAAAATCCGCAAAGTAGAGACTATATTTATTCTATGTGTGGAGGAGAGAAAACCACAGACCACTTACTACAATGCAGTCTGTAATTTATTTTAATAGTTACAATATACAGTACACCGGCAGAGAAGAAGAATGGAAGCTCAATAACCCTTTTTTATTTCCAGCCCTTCCCCCCCCCTTCCAAAGCCCTTTGCACAGCGCAAAAACCCAGGAAACAGCGAAAATACCGCAATAAATGTGTAGGTAAAGGCAAAGGTTTTCCCCTGATGTCAAGTCCAGTCGTGTCCGACTCTGGGGGTTGGTGCTCATCTCCATTTCTAAGCCGAAGAGCCGGTGTTGTCCATAGACTCCTCCAAGGTCATGTGGCCGGCATGACTGCATGGAACGCCGTTACCTTCCCGCCAGAGTGGTACCTATTGATCTACTCACATTGGCATGTTTTCAAACTGCTAGGCTGGCAGAAGCTGGAGCTAACAGTGGGTGCTCACTCCGCTCTCCGGATTTGAACCTGGGACCTTATGGTCTGCAAGTTCAGCAGTTCAGTGTTTTAACACACTGTGCCACCGGAGGCTCCACAGTAATATTAACATTAACATTAATTGAAAACCTGCAAAACAGCGAGGGAGCAAAAAGTGAACCGCGAAGTAGCGAGGGAACACTGTATAGCTAAAAACTGTCTTGTGGATCAAAATGAGTTGCTGCATTTATGGCACATTTAGAAATTGTGGGAACTGATGCAATGATAAGTGTAAAGATATATCAAATGTAAAGATATACCAGTAAATACCAAAGGCAGGATTGTCCATGCCATTGTAATTCCAATTCCTATGAAACTTGATTGAAGGAAAATAAATGCATTTGAACTACTATGAACTCCTAAGTAGACTAAAAAGATATTTGACCATAGACCCTTCCACACAGCCACAAAATGCCAATTATATTTTGTCTGTGCATGGCAGGCTTATTGGCAAGGGACTGGCCACATAGCCCAGCTGTGTCAAAGCCTAGTCCGGGAAGGCTGAGCATGAGAAGTGCCTCACAATCCCCCCCCCCAAAAACAAACAAACAAACAAAAAAAAAACAAACCCGAAAAGCCTCCTTACCATCACAGCAGTAAAAGGTAATAGGAAAAGATAGTGACTGCATACTGGTGGATGTTTTTCAATCTAAGAAAGCCTTAGGTTTGAGTCTGCAAGCTCTGAGCAACTGAGTTGATGACTGGAGATTATGAAAGTTTTAGATTCATAGGGTTGCTATAAGTCAAAGTTGACTTGACAGCAAACAACACAAAGCTTTAATCCATAGGCTCTTGCTTTTGTGGTCTGTTCATATATTTATTGATATGGAGGCAGGAGGAACTGTCTTGTCTAGAAATATTCCAGGCTTGTTACTTACATTTTCAGGATTTCTGAACAGAATGATAAATTTTCTAGTCTTCTTGCTTACAAAGCAGTAAAATTCAGCTGTCCATCCTCTGTTCAGTCTCTCAGTGAGAAGCTGCCATCTCCAACCACCCACCTTTTTGGCACAGAGTGCAAATATATCGTATTGAGATGGTTGACAACCATGTGGCCACCTGGCACTTATTAATTTTATTTTATTTTATTATAATGCTTGCAAAATGAAATAAAATATTAGGCTTCTTGTGTTACTTTTCTGGGATGGTTTACATTAGCTCCCAATGTAGTTTTGTCCTCATCCCAAGCCCCCATCCCTGACAAATCCCCCAGAATTTTCTGTGTGGTGTTCAGTGTTTTTCCCCCCGCCCTGAAACAGTTCCAAGTCTGAAAGGTTATGATAATCAAAATTTAAATACTTTTCAACAGTTTGTTCAAGATTATTTGTTGTGATTGCTGACTTGCAAGGATTTCTTAAGTTGCTATGATGGTCTATAAGTTTTTCTTGTATCCTCAACAAACAGCATATAATGAAAGCCTTCGACAACACGTTAAACAGCATATAGGTTTAGGTGCCACATTTTAACTGTTTTTGCCTTCTTTTGTAGGCCGTCATGCAAGATGATAAAAATGTCAGGGTGATATATTCAAGACATGTGCTGTTTTTTTCTTGGCTAGAAAATTTGACACAGTTGTTTGAGCATTAAGACAGAGACTATGGAGAACAGAGTTAAAATTTCTACTCAGCCACGGAGACCTTGGGTAATTTTGAGCAAGTAACAATCTCTCAGCCTCAGAGGCAAAGGCAAATCCCCTCTGAACAAATCTTGCCAAGAAAGCCCCATGGTAATTTAGAAATGACTTGGAGACACATAACAATAACAGTCCTCCTTCCAGGCAATATCCATACCCATTAGTCATTTAAAAAACAGTTCCCATAACCCAACACACATCCCACTGACTTTGTCCAGGGGTCCTTAAGTTTTGTCACTGGCAGGGTTTCCAGATCTCAGAACCTGGTCTCTCTCCTCAGGGTTGTCAAGACTGAGTTCAGATTGTGGTGATAAATCACCTACCCACCCTCTGAGATGTTTACTTATCCCCACAAGGAAAATACACTGTCACTGCCATCTATAACCACCATCCTTACCCCAGCCGACTGTTTGGCTACACCAAGAGGTTGCCATCACTTGCACTTCTATGTGGACCAGCCAGGAGAAGTTCATGAACTGCTCTTGGGGATGGAAGAGTTGGAGAAGAATTGAGACAGCTGTTTACCAGGCCTTGACGGTGGATGCCCTCCTCTTCCTCTTCTAGTCCACAGTGGATGGATCATCTCCAAGTCTCTGTTTCCAGTCACTACCATTGTCATCAGAAGTCTTACTTTTTTCCAGCTTCTAAACTCCCCCTCCCATTTTCTTTCAGTTACTGTGTCCCTTTGCATCCACTACAGCTTATGTTCTCTCACCCAGACCCCAGTCCTGCTCTCTCTTGAAGCAAAGGCAGATCAGGTAAAATCTGTACTAATGTAGAGCACATAATTTTATATATCACTGTTATTTTTTTTATTTTACAGTAGATGTGAAAAAGGACAAATAATGATAGTAACTGAGAAAACCAAAAACACATGCAATATAGTTGGGTTTTGGAATGCTTCCAGACCACTGGGCCTCAGTAATTTGTAGCATCTTCAATGCCCTTCAGCATTTTACGGATGAAAGCCAGGACATGTGTAGTCAAGCAGCATCAGGCTATAGTCAAAATGACAGCAATAATGAATGAGGGCAAATAGATAATAAAATCATAAATCATAGAATAATAGAGTTGGAAGAGACCACATGGGCCATCTAGTCCAACCCTTTGCAATGCAGGAAAATCACAATCAAAGCATCCCTGACAGATAGCCCTCCAGCCTCTGTTTAAAAACCTCCAAGGAAGGAGCTTCCACTCCAAGGCAGAGAGTTCCACTGTTAAATAGCTCTTATGGTCAGAAAGTTCTACCTAATGTTGATGTGAATGAACTAGGAAAGGCAGTTCATGTGAGTGCCACTGATCTGTATGTGTATGTTTCCAGAAGCAGCATCACAAAGCTAAGCATGTGATATCTCTTGCTTACTATTTAATAAGGCTGCATCTCCATGTATACGAAAGAGTGGAAATATAGGTCTCAGAACTTTCAGATCATAATTAATTTTTGAGTATAAAAGAAATTATGCCTAATTTTAGCAAAACTGAAAGAAAAGCATTGACAGAATACACGCTGGAGCAACGGAAGTAATAGAACTTGCCTTTGTCGAAAATTGACAAAATAAGAATTCTTAGAAGGCTTAATCTCATTAAGCACAACTGGGTTTTCTAAACTAGAAATATGCAAGGTTTGGCTCATGAGCTGCACATGGCTGGTAGACACAGTTTTTGAAGCTGTCTGGCAGTCTTTTAATGTTCTCCACCTGGTTCCTTAAAAAAATCACCATAATTTTGGCTTTTCACTTCCAGTCCATACAGAGTGCCCCTAAACCAGAAAAACCTCTCTAGCCCCATACAGAATCCCCCAGCACCACAAATATATTTTTTTCTTGGAATTCTTTTCAAAATGTGATGTGTCACTTTGGGAAGGACTTGGAGGTATTTGAAAGCATTGTTAGTTGGTCTGTCCTCTAGTGGTATGAAAAGTAAAACTATCCCCTAGTTCCTGTGCGGTTGTCCATCTCTGTGTTACATGGATGCTAAGTCTCATTGAGATCAATAAATCCTACAAATAATATAAATAATAAAAATTAAACTTTCATTTATATACCGCCCTATCTCCTCAGAGGACTCAGGGCGGTTTCCAACATAGCAAGGAAAACATACAACAACTTAAAACCATAGAACTACAAAA
The DNA here is from genome assembly GCF_035594765.1 of Anolis carolinensis. NCBI lineage: Eukaryota > Metazoa > Chordata > Lepidosauria > Squamata > Anolidae > Anolis > Anolis carolinensis. The sequence continues at coordinate 140,019,613 of NC_085844.1, forward strand.
CATAGTACAATCATATGCATAAGTACACTAAACATACAAATCAATAAATTAACCACAAGCTTAAGAACTAAAAACAAAATACTCCATCTTTGTTTTCTTACTTGGGTGACCTTTGGCAAAAGTCCAAAAAAAATCAGCATATATAACACATAAAACCATCTAAAAATAAAACAATAAGCATTTAAAACCAAATGCATGATTCTAGAGTCTTGTCAGACCATATTGCACTTTGCTCAGTTCAATAAAAGTTGGCCTTCCTATCCCTTCAGAGTATATATTTTTGTTATGACCTATATCTTTTATCTTGTTGTGTACCGTAGTCATTTGCCCAGAAAAAGTATGCTTCTCTCTCTCTCTCTCTCTCTCTCTCTCTCCCCCCCCCCCCCCCAATTTTAATCTCTGACTCCCAATGAAAATTTTACTGGCATAGAAAACTTCATAGGCTTTGGACGAGATGGGGGAAATGGCAAGAGTCGTGTTAATGAATTAACAAATTGAACATAGGAGACGTTAATTTTAAAAGCAAGGGCTGGTATTCTGTTTAGCATTTCCAATGTGGTAATAATATAATAATATACTTGATTTATATTCCACTCTATCTCCCTGAGGGAAATCAGAGCAGATTACAGGTACATATATGGCAAACATTCAATGCCATTTTTACAATTGACGAACACAGACAATACATAAACAGATGCAAGGATTCCCTCTTTTTCCATCTCTGGCATCTGGAGGCTGTGCTCGACTCAGTCATGAGGAGGTGCTGTTGTTCCATTCTTCCATGCCGAGGAGCCATGTCGTCCATGGACACCTTCCCCCAGCATGTTTTTCAGGGGTTCCTTTTACCTCTCTGCCAAAGTGGCACCTATTTATCTACTCACATTGCTGCTTTCAAATGGCTAAGTAGGCAGAAGCTGGGCTGAGGGCAGGAGCTCACCCTGCCCCCAGCTTGAACAGAAACTTCAGGTCAGCAAGATCTTCTGTAGCTGGCAGTTTAACCCACTGTGCTAGCTGCAGCCCGTAAAGTTCCAACATTGTAATTAGACTAATTCATTTTATGGTGATTACAACATTGCCCACTAAACTTGCCTTTTAAGCCATGTAGCCCCCTACCCCACTCCCACTTCCTGTCCCAAGCAGAGGAATTTTTAAAGCATGGAAGGGAAGATTATAATAATAATACTTTATTTTTCTATCCCACCTCCATCTCCCCGCAGGGACTCGGGGCGGCTAACATGGGGCCAAGCCGAAAGAACAAACAGTAAACAAAATAAAATGCATATATAACCAACATTATCACACAGGTAAAATAAACAAATTTAAAACCACAAAATACAAAATAGTACAATAAAGCAATAAAATACAAAATACAAAATAAAAGCAAAACCACCACTTAATGGCAAAATAGATAGATTGGTGAGTAATTATGTGTCTGTCTACTGCATTACACAGCACTACGAGGAAAGGGCTGCATGAACCCAGGGAACTTGGGATGGCCCAACTGCCTTCATTGCAGCTAAATGAAAAGCAAACCAAATCCTGAGGTGGGATTTAGGCTTTCTCCAGACTTAGGTTAACCAGGGAGAAGACCACACTGAGATGTCTTTGTACTGGGTTAACCTGGACGAGCCCTGTTCAATGTCTAGCTGCCATGGGGCTGGTTAGAACCTATACCAACCATGTGCCCATGATTGTCAGTAATTGTTGTTCTTGCTGTGTACTCTTAAGCATTTTGCTATTTTAAAAGCAAAGATGTCTGATGACAGGTATTCCAGTATCATGCCTGCTTTGGCCTAGAGTATCTGAAGCATTTTGGTTTGGTTAAACCTGCCTCTTCATCTAGCTCTTCTTCTTGAAAATGCACTCCTTCTGGTAACTGAGGTCACACAACAGACCGCAGAACAAATCTCGCTCTCACTGACTTTAATGGGAGTTTTGCTGGCTCAAGGATTGTTGGGTCAAATGTTCCATCATTAACAGCTGCAGTGCAAATAAATTATTTTTCCTTCTGACAAGTGGAGTTGGAGTTCTTCAAATGAATGCATTGACTCAGAGAGATAGTTAGGAAAACTGAAAGTAAACCAGCAAGGCGGAGAGGTTGTCATCAGTCTGGTGGTTGTCTGAGACACAAAGTACTCATTTGGGGATGTGTGGGATCTGTGTATGTGTGTGGACCATAAAGCATGACAACAGCTTGGCTTTACTGAGTTATATTATGGCTTTGTGGAGGAGGAGAAAAAAGAAGTGAGGTTTCCCACTGATTTAAAATAGTAGATACATTTTCAGTAGGAAAATAAAAATAACCGGTGGTGCAATGGGTTAAACCTAGCAGGACTGCTGACCGAAAGGTCAACGGTTCGAATCCGGGGAGGAGGGTGAGCTCCCATCTGTCAGCTCCAGCTTCCTATGCGAGGACAGGAGAGAAGCCTTCCACAGGATGGTAAAACATCTGGGCGTCCCCTGGGCAACGTCCTTGCAGATGGCCAATTCTCTTACACCAGAAGCGACTTGCAGCTTCTCAAGTTGCTCCTGACATGAAAAAAACCCTGTGAATTAGCACTCTTCAGTAGTACTCACATCTTTGCCATGCCCCAAACTTGAAACGCTTTTTCTGTAGTCCTCATACATGTATGTCAATAGGTTACAGCTTGTAGCCACCAGCAAAAAGCCATGGAACAATTATTACTGGGTGTTATTATACCAGGATAGACAGAACAATGCCTGTTGGAATTGTTGCCGTGGGGGGAAAAGTGGTGACTTGCCTTTAAACAGAAAGATCCACTTTATGATTTTCTTATACCGGTTGGAGTACTTAAGGTGCCTCTAAGCATTTTGTTTTGTCTAATACAGGGCAAGTGAGAAACAGAGTCTGAATTCTTTTGGGGAAGACACAAGGTTTCCATAAACTTCCAGTCTTAGCTGCTCATTGGAGGGCTGACTTTTTCTCCCTCCTTCCCCACTCTCTCTGAATTCATCAGGTCATATGGGTATTTCCACATACCTCTAATTGAAGGAACTCATGTTTATTGAGTCATGAGGATTTGTAGTTGCGTGCTTCCCTCAGGTAGCCTTTCAGTCTTACAAGCTCAAGATATGAATTGAGTTAACTCTGTTTTATTGTCTGAAATACAGTATTTTGATTAAGAGAAAAGACAGAGTATTTTTTTAAAAAAAGGGTAAAGCCTAAAACTATGAAGATACTTTTCTGTATGCTTAATTTTTTATTGCTCTTTACAGATGATATTTATAACCCACCCAGCCATATGTGGTTATAAAGATTTATTATGGAACTGTGGAATAAGTTCTGTTAATGTGTACAGTAAATGTCAGAGGTTTAGCTTTGTAAGCCTTGGAGAGTTGTAATAATATGAAGCTATTTTGATAGAATGCCAACCAGGGTAAGACTGGAATGGTGCCTTGTATTGACAAGGGAGGGTTATGCTAAATGTGTATAAGTCTGCAGACATGGCGTGTGTGGTTTTTGTTGAAAGTGCTGGAAACTAAACCTGCTTCTTTCTTTCTTTCTTTCTTTCTCTCTCTCTCTCTCTCTCTCTCTCTCTCTCTCTCTCTCTCTCTCTCTCTCTCTCTCTCTCTCTCTCTCTCTCTCTCTTTCTTTCTTTCTTTCTTTCTTTCTTTCTTTCTTTCTTCCATTGCTGAAAAACAGTCAGATTGCAAAAGTCACATATTTAAAATAATGCAAATACATTATATATATGTGTGAATTTCTAAAGTATACAAAATTTGACATACATAAAATATTTGAAATATTGTTTGCACATTGGAAACATAAAGATTTTCTATGTTGCTGTGTTAGTAAAGGTAAAGGTTTCCCCTGAAATTAAGTCTAGTCGTGCCCAACTCTTTGGGTTGGTGCTCATCTCCATTTCTAAGCTGAAGAGCCGGTGTTGTCCATAGACACTTCCAAGGTCATGTGGCCGGCATGACTGCATGGAGCATTGTTATTACCTTCCTGCCTAAATGGTACCTATTGATCTATTCACATTTGCATGTTTTCAAACTGCTAGGTTGGCAGAAGCTGGGGCTGACATTGCAAACTCATCCTGCCCCCCAAGTTCGAACCGCCTACCTTTCAGTTAGCAAGTTCAGCAGCTCAACAATTTAACCCACTCCTCCACTGGGGGCTCTACCGGGTTGCTTGGTTAGTATGTCTTAAAATTTTGCTATGCTAAATATACTATGTGACATCATACTAAAATGCACTCTTTGGATGCAAGTACTATTTTAAGGCAGCATTTATTTATTTCGTGTCAAAAGCATTGCATAACAAATACATTTTAAAATTATGAAAAAAAGGAAATCACAAGCAACTAAATAGTTTTAGACCAAAAATGAGCAACAGCAACCACATTGTCCGTAGCTTTAAACAACTCCTCCTCCGTGCATGAGGCAGGACATTGTGGGCAAGCATACATATACGGAGTTGTTTGTTCTGCTCCACAGTCACACAAGGTGGAGGATTCCTCCAGGTAGTGTCACCTTGCCAAGTTGTCTTTAGATCTGCCCACTCCACTTCTGAGTCTGTTCAGGGACTTCCAAGTTGCCCATTCTTGGTTTGCCTTTGGAGGAAGACCCTCTTGGGGGGCCATCCAGTTAGAATTGCCAGGTTTAGCTGCCCAGAGGGACACCCTTGCTGCTGCTGGAGGAACATCAAGAGGAGTGGTGGTTCTCATGAAGCCCTTCCTTGATTTGAGTCTGGTGGGAGGAGGCTGATAGTCATGCAGTGGGTGGCTTTCACAATGTTCGACCTTATTTCTCTCACCGTTAGCAGCAACTTCCCGTCTCACGTCAGGAGGGGCAATGCCAGCTAACTTGTAGAGTTTATCTGTTATGGTTGAGCCTTCTGGCTCCGGTACTGGGAGACGGGGTCGTAAGACTCCTCGAGAGTCAGACTCTTTTGAGGAGCGTGAAAGGAAACGGCTCAGGGACTTATTTGCAGAACCAACAGATGAAGACTCCTTTGAGGGTTTTACCGAGGGAATGGAGGAAGAGATGGTTAGCTCAGAGGAGGATGATATGGAGTGGACTCGTGTGAGGGAGGATTTGGGTGTCACCGGCACTGATAGCATGGGAGGCGATTGGCGGGTTGCAGGATCAGACCCATGGACGGGCTGGAGGGATGGAACGGGATCCGCAGCTGGGGATGCTGTGGGGCGTAGTCAAAGGTGTTTTAGCTCTGATGAGGATGATGATGATGAGGCACCTGGAATTAGGATAGCAGCTGACAGCGATGAGGAGTTATGAACTGGATAAAATGGGGTTTATGATCAATGGCTAATTGCGTTGGGCAAGGTAATCTGGACGAACGCTTGGGCTCTTGTTTGGGAACTTCCTGAAGACGGGTGTGATTCGTTGCTGGATACGTAAGTTACTAAGGACACTGGGCATAGACGGCGGGAGGAACTGTGTGGGCTTTTTCTGTGCAACTTGTGTTTAATCTTGATAGCTTGGACCTCCGTCGTCTTTTTGACGGACATTAATTACCTACTCTGGATTGACGCTGGACTGACTGACTGACTACGACCTTGGACTATCCTTTCTGTGGCTATCGGTGGAACTCGTGGAACCTTAGACGCCTGCACCTGGCTTTCGACCTCGGACCGGACTGGGACCCTGCTGACCGCCGTGATCCTGATTGATGTGCCTGGACCCGGATTTCACTCGTTGCACGGAGGAGTAACAGCCTGAGTTACTCATCTGTAGCTTTTTGGTAGCAGAGAGGAATCTGCTGCCAGTTTTTGATGTTCATTTTGACCTTTGTGTATCAACTTTTGTTTGTTTAAACTGCCAGGCTGAAGTAAGCATTTTGAGTTAACCCGGATTAAACTCCTGTTTAATCCGGTTTATTCCTTCGAACCGTTTTAGTTCAAACGAAGCTTTTTCTGTTACTTTTCACACTGAAGACAAGTGTTTGCCTAGTCCTTTGTTTGCTACGGGCATTTTGTGTTCTGTAACTTTAATAAACTGTGTTGTACTCTATTTGGTGGCGTTCTGTCTATGACATTATCAACAGGTGTAGGTTTAAGGCATCCTGTGATTATTCTGCATGTTTCGTTGAGTGCTATGTCCACCTGCTTCGCATGGGCAGACTTTTGCCAGACAGGACAGGTGTACTCAGCAGTGAGAAAGACAAGGCCAGGGCTGATGTTCTTATTACTTGTGGGTCTGCACCCCATGAGCTGCCAGTCAGTTTCCGCAGGATATTGTTGCGTGCAGCTACTTTGTGCTTGGTGTTCATGCAGTGTTTCCTATATGTTAGTGTTCGATCTAAGGTGACACCAAGATATTTAGGATGGAAACAGTGTTCGAGCTCTTGGCCTTCCCAAGTAACTTTCAGTTTCCTGTTGGCTTCACGGTTACGTAGGTGGAAAGCACACACTTGTGTCTTGGCAGGGTTAGGCTTCAGGTGGTTCTCTTTGTAGTAGCTGGAGAGATCTTTCAAGGCATTAGTGAGTTGCTTTTCAACTGTTTCAAAATCTTTCGCTTGTGTTGTGAGGTCAAGGTCATCAGCATATATAAAACTCTTTGTAAGTGGTGGTTGTGGCTGATCGTTAAGATGTTAAATAAGGTCTGGGCAAGAATGCTGCCTTGGGGTAAACCATTCTTTTGCCTCCTCCATCTGCTTTTCTGGCCCTGAAACTCCACATAGAAGCTGTGGTTTTCTAGGAGGGTCTGGACAGTTTTTGTAAAATCAAAGTCCCGGGTGATATGGTAGACTTTATGCAGCATTTTTCTATGTTGCACCATGTCATAGGCTGCCATAAGGTCCACAAAAACTGTTCCCATAATGCAGCCTTTCTCATACCCAAAAGCATTGGATTAAGACAGCATGTTACCTGAGAACTCCATGCTCAAATTGCAGCATAAATGCAAATCTCACTAACAGCCCAGTTTCTAAATATTATAATTCCATTTTAAATACATTTGCACAGCAAAATAAAATTAACCTTGAGAAGGATCTATTTTGAGGAGTGCAAAACAAAAGAAACAAAAGAAAAGAAAAAGAAAAGGGAGCTTTCTTGTTGACATTACTCACAGCCTCATCATAACACATTCTTGAGGACCTTTGAGTGTCTTCAAATCCTAATGGAAACAAAACTTGATTAATCTAAAGCATCACACTTCCCAGCTCCCATGTGTCTTTCAGAAACAAGCCTCTTTTGCCTCTTGGGGTGCATCAGAATAAATGCACTTTAACACTACGATAACTGCCATGGCTCTATACTATGGAATCCTGGGAGTTGTAGTTTGTTGAAGCACCAGCACTATTTGGTAGGCTTGTGCACGGATTCGGGTTGATCAGTTCCCTTCATCCAATCTGTTTGTTCATCTTGTTTGGATGGCCGTTATGGCAAAGAGTCAGCCACCATGTTTTTTCACTCGAAAAGGCCCACGTGGTTGCTGGTGTGGCTTTTTCCCTTCTATTCAGGAGTACATGGTGCATGCTTCCTTAACCCCATTCCTCAAACCCAGACTCCCTTGAAGGTAAGAAAGGAGAGGGTCCCAGGAAGGGTGCTTCCTTAATCCCTTGATGAAACCCTGACTCCCTTGAAGGCAAGAAAGGAAAAGACTTTGTAAAATTACAACTCCAATGATAGCATAGCATTGAGCAATGGCAGTTAAGGTGATATCAAACTATATTAATTCTATAGTGTACATGCACCTTTAGTTAATTGCAACATTTGTATCTAAGATTATGGGACTTGTCAGAAAATGATGACAGCTCCAATCATTGTGGGCATTCGAGCTTAAAGCATCACCTATCTGAATGTGCGCAGGGAGGAATCTCTATATAAATAGGCCCACTTTTGGTTCTGTGATGCTGATTGATGTATTTTATAAAGTTTTTATTGCCTTGGTTTTCATTGTTTTAATTATGCTGATTTTGTAATGTGTTTTAATTTTGTACCATGTATTCTTGGTTCCCATGTAAATTGCCCCGAGTCCCTTTGGGGAGATGGAGGTGGGTTATAAGAAAAAAGCTATTATTATTGTTATTATTAATAATAATAATAATAATAATTGCTGATACAGCAATGTAGATGAAGAGGCAATATCTAGATTGAATAACTGGGGAAGAGAGATATTTAAATTTCATCTGCTCATTGATTCTCCACTGCACCTCTTTCCCCCTTACACCATATTCCTCTGACCAACAGCCCTCCAAACATTATTAAAACAGCATAGAACACAATGAGTCCACCCCGGTCACTTTCTAAAAGCCTGGTGACATGAAAATATTATAACTTGCTGATGGAAAGAGAGCAAAGACAGAGACATCCAGGGGATTTCAAATCTGGAAATAGCCACCAAGAAGATCCTCTCTGTTGTTACCACAAATGAGCTCGATAAGTTGATGACTCGGAATCTGTAATGTACATTATGAGAACAGGCCTGTGGCTAATTTAATTATAAATTGTTCTTTTTGGAAGTTGAGAGGAAATAAAGTAAGTGATTGGCTTAAAATTGTATAGGGTTAATGGCAGATGCAACTAATGATGGAAGGAAGCCAAGGTCCCAACCACTTCAGGTGACATAAAATCTAAGATCTCTGTATGGATTGGAGAGCTGGTTGGCTGAATAGAAGTTTGGAGAGGGTATAAAACAAAATCCGTTATCAACAAACCAGCAGATTTTGTTCTTGTCAAAGTTGGATTCACTGTTAGCTACTGCATAAAACAATAGCTGATAACTCAAACTCCTTCAGGTGATAACCTGTATTCCTTTTCTAACGAAACTACTTGAAGTTAGTTATCTAATACTCAAACAGAACTTGACTTGATGAGTTTCAGTTCCTAGAAAATTAGCACTGGGTGTTCTCGCAATATCTCTTTCTCACATAAACACAGATCCCTCTCTTTAATTTCCCTAAAATAGAATCAGCATTGCAGAGACTGATGTGAAATTATTTTTCTCCTCCCATCAGTTCTGATCTTTGTTTTTGGTTTACTGGTTTCTTCTTTCAAATGAAAATCAAAACTGATTTCATAGGCCCCATCTACACTGCCATATAATCCAGTTTCTAAAGGCAGATTAACTTATTTGAACTGGATTATAGTATATGGCAGTGGAGATGGGGCCAAAGAGGAAGGTCTGGTAATCAGAAAGCCTCAGCAAGTCCTGGTGCCACTATGCCATGGGTTTAAAAATGACAGGTTATTAGAATTCTCTCAGTGTCTGTACTCAGTCGAAGAGGCTGTCTTAAACCAGAATGCTTACTGACAAAACACACTTAAATCTCCCATGTACAGTGTCTGAAGCTGGATCTATACTGCCATATAATTCTGATTATCAAAGCAGATAATCCATGGGGTCAAGCCCAGTTAATTACAGCAAACCGAAATAAAATACATACATAATACACATCAGAAACAGATAAAATACAAGATAAGAACACAGTTATACACAGTAATATAATAAAATAGTAAAATAGTAACAAAACATAGTAAAACATAATTTAAAACCAAAACAAGAATTAACAAGAACAAACTGGGCCAAAATGCAGGGAGTGTATATTGTGAACCTGATAGGTGAGGAAGTTGGATAAAGTGCTGCATGTAATGGGAGACTTGGGATGGGATGGACAATGAAATTATTTCCAAACTAATGGACAGAATAAAGTGCAACAGATACAATAAATTGTCATTGAGATGAGACCTGTCCTGGGGATTCATTATTCATTCTCCAAAAACACACTGGAAGAGCCAAGTTTTTAAACTTTGAACTGGATTATATGAGTCTACACTGCCATATAATCCAGTTCAAAACAGATAATCGGGATTTTATATCACAGTGTTGATGGGGCCTGAGCCAACACAGAGCTTGATAAAAATGTTTTAGTAGACTATAATACAGGGAATTCTGGAAGTTGTACTCAAAAATGAATCCTCCCACCAGCTTTGAGTTCTTTCTTTCACTGCTTTGTTTTTAAATGGGTTCAGCAAATGATGTTTTCTGATCTTAGGAGGTCTTGATACAGAAGTGAATTCACTTGAATGTGTACAGAAGCACTGCCAACATCACTAGCATTTCAAGGACGTATCGACCCCCCTCCCCAACAACAACAACAATAATAAAGGCATTTGGGGCTCAGCCCTCTTAAACCCAGGTTCATGTTAAAATGAATCACTAATATGGGTCTGGAAACCTGTAAACAGAGGACAATTCTACGTGTTCATCGTGGCTCATGTTGTTCCTGCCATGGAACACTGGACGAAGCTGAAGAGACTCGTGGTTTGGACATTGGTTCCATGGTTTTCATATTAAAGGAAAGTAGTACATAATTAAGGGTTGTCATGCTGTAGGAAGGTGTATTTATTTTGTTGATCTACAGATACTCATGAATAAAAGTGTGTGAAATGGACAAATTACTGGCATCCTTTGAGGCGTTGTTTGTTCAGGATGTTGTACTGAAGCAACTATATGAGTAGTTCTCAGGCCCCATACGTGGCTACTTTATATAGAATCCAGAAGAGGACAGATGAAAAATATATGTTAGTTTTGTATTTGGGAGATAAATGTTGGAAGATAGAGTCTTCTTCTACCTCACCAGTTCAGAGAGGCTTGGATCATATCCTATACTCAAGCCAGTGATTCTCAACCTGGGGTCCCCAGATGTTTTGACCTACAACTCCCAGAAATCCCAATCAGTTTACCAGCTGTTTGGATTTCTGAGAGTTGAAGACCCAAACATCTGGGGACCCACAGGTTGAGAATCACTGCTCTCTAGGCGTGGGAGAGGGCTTCGTTTCAACATTGAAGGGTGAGCAGCACCCTTTTCCAAATGCTAAAAATCCAACTTCACATTAAATTCTTCCTGTAATGACAATCGATGTGGGCAAGCTGGGCTTTAATGGTTGAAATTGTTGACAGAAAGATTGAGATTATGAAGCAACTGGTCTCCTTACAATGGCAACCACACAGCTTGTGGTCTGATCACACACTGATCACACACAATTAATTTGAATATATACTATACACAACAACTGTACACCTCTCTCTGTGATTAGAAAGAGGAAAATGGCTTCTGGCGCCTTAAATAGTGACAAAGTTTTATTCAGTATAAACTTTTGTACACACACACATCACCTGAACTATAGCATGTAGCAACAGTTGGTAGACAGATATGATGATGTTGGAAATGAAGATGGAGGAAATAAAGGTACATGTAAATACAAAAAGGAGCAATGAGTGATTTTCTAAATACTGTAGTAATAATTCAATAATTATTGAAAGGTAACAAAAACATTCAGCACCAATAAACAGATTAACATAATGATGAAACATTTTTGTCTAGGGTTGCTCTGACTATGGGCCCATCCAAACAGGCCCATATCTCAGGACCTGTTGTGGTTTTACCGGAGGCGTCCAAACAACGCCTCCAGTAAAATAGAACAAAGCAGGGGTTCCCTGCTTTGTTCTGAATTATTTAACTCCTGGCCATGGTGGTCCTTGCTCTTGTTACATCCAGAAGAGACTACTGCAACGTGCTCTATGTGGGGTGGCCTTTGAAGACTGTTGGAAGCTCAAAGTGATTCAACGGATGGCAGCCAGGATGCTCACCTGGGTGGTGTACAGGGAGCATAAAACTCTCCTGTTATGTCAGCTCCACTGGCTGCCAGTCTGCTACTGAGCACAATTCAAAGTGCTGGCTTTAGCCTATAAAGCCCTATACAGTTCTGGCCCAGCTTCCTGTCCAAATGCATCTCCCTCTATGAACCATCACAGAGATTAAGATCTTCTGGAGAGCCCTGCTCTTGGTCCTACCTCCTTCGCAGGCGCGATTGGTGGGGACGAGAGACAGGGTCTTCTCAGTGGGGGCTCCTCAGCTATGGAATATCCCCAGTGATATTCGATCAGTTCCTTCCCTTCTAGCCTCCAGAAAGAAAGTTAAAACATGGCTATGAGACCAAGTTTTTGGAGAATAACTGCAGTGTAATAAATGAACATAGAATCTGTGCAATGACAATATGGAATGGCCCTGAACTATGATTTTGGTTTATGTGATTTTAATAATTGATATAACTGTTCTTATATGTTTTAATTCCCTGTTTTTAATGTAGATGTTTTTACCAATTATGTTTTTAAAGCATTGAATTGTTGCTGATATGTCAGGCCGCTCAGGGTTGAGAAAGGTGGGGTACAAATATGGCAAATAAATAAACACCTTGTTAGACCTGGATCTTAGGTAAGGTCTGGGTCTCATCAGGTGTGTGCCCTGTGTGGATTGGGCCCTGGGACCACGTCACACAACCCTAAGGCACAATCCACACAGCCATCTTTTTTCGGACTCCAGGAGACCAAAAGACCTAGATGGCATCCATCCTCTACCTCCAAACCCCAAAAGAAACCCTTAAAAATAAAAGAACCTTACCTGGTCTCCATTACGGTCCTCCATGCACCCTCCTGGTGTGAGGAAACGATGCACTGGGAGAGGGGGGGGGGGGGAGGCTACTTGTCATTCTGTCTCCAAATATATTGTTTCCTCATTCCAAGAGGGTACAAGGAGGACCATAATGGCAGGTTTTATTTATAAGGGCTTCTTTTGGGGGGCTTCAGGGTGGTTGCATGCCATCCTGATAGTTATAGACATGGCATATAGCCTCCCCCCAGGAAAGCCTAGGGTTTTTTTATTGGTAGGTGTGGGGACAGAAATCCGCACCAAAATTAAAACTCACTTTGGCATGGATTTCTCAGCTGTCTGGAAGCAGCCTACTTGTTCATTGCTAGAGCTACCTTCTCAAAATTGTTTTGTGTCATAACTGCAACTTTTAGTTGCTTTTATAGAACTGTGGCCTCATGAAAAGTAACTTTTAGTTACTTTTATACTTTAATAGAACTGTGGCCTTATGAAATGAGGCAGGGGAAATACCACATGGTTCAAATTATAACTCATGCTGTGCCTTGTACTGCAGAACAAAAACAGTCATACTTTATGTAGCGTAGCTAAAAGTACCTGATCAGTTTCTTTGGAGGATTCTTTCTTTTATGGAGAGCTAAAATGTAATTTTTAAAATGTAACATAATATTAAACATAATGGTAATTATTTGGAGGGTTCTTGGTACTAAAACTAAAATTAGGGCTTTTTCCAGGCCTCAATTAATCTATGTCTTCTTTATTTTTCTCAGCAAGTCTCCATTTCTCGATCCTATCTTTTCAACTAATACTCATCTTCAGAAGAGAAGATAGTAGTTTCAATGCAAGATATTTAATTGCGGATGGAGAACACAACATGGTTGCTACTCATGCCATTACCATTATATATAGTAGGAATTGAAAGAATATTCAAAAATAGTCTAAAGAAATCCCAAAGAGAAGAATACTAGACTGATGGCCTTCTACAGTTTTCAGACTTATTTAGCACTGAATTCGCATGTGGTTGTTTTACAGAGAAAACATTTTCTGCATAGAAAGCAGTCTTTTCTGTGCAAAATTTAATATTTTTCCACCAGAATATTATTTCCTGCACATAAAATGCTGTTTTCTATGAAAAACAATAATGCTGGAATTTTTGAAAAGTTGTCAAAAGATACAAAAGGAGAACACGCTAACTCTCCTCACCTCATATTGTTCCCTAGAAAATGCCCCCAACTGATCCCCTTCCCACAGAATTGCTTTACCCCCCTCAAAATGAGGGGGAGGAAGGTGCTTTGCTCCCTTCCAGCGAAGGGAGAATTTGGAAAATAGTCCTGACCAGGACTTGAAAGGGGAGGGGCCAGTGTAGTTTCCTATCTCCGCCCTGCTCTCTATTCTGTCATAAACTGTGAAAGAATTGGCCGTCTGCAAGGACGTTGCCCAGGGGAAAGCCGGATGTTTTGATGTTTTTATCATCCTTGTGGGAGGCTTCTCTCATGTCCCTGCATGAAGCTGGAGCTGATAGAGGGAGCTCATCCGCACTCTCCCCAGGTGGGATTCGAACTTGGCAGCTTTCAGGTCAGCAACCCAACCTTCAAGCTGTGGTTAAAAGAACTGAGGTGCGGGTAAACAGTAATGACTTGAGTGGGGAGAGTTCCGGTCTCAATATCCTCTGGAATTGGGACAGAATTATCCATCTGTTTCCCTGAGTGGTTGCACTGGATTCAACAGTTGGTTGTAGCCGGGGACCATGGTATCTCACCCTTGCTAGATGAGGAGTCCTGGATGGCCACTCCCTTGGTTCATATACACTCCAACTTCAGGCCCTTAAATTGGTTAGCGGTTCACATAGAGAGTGATTGGTAACATTTAATAAAAGTTGTCCATAGTTTAACCCTCATTGTTGTGTTGACTCGTTATTTCGTTGGTGTGGGAGCAAACAGAAACAAGCAGAATTAGAATTAACATCTTGGTTCCAGCCTTTGATAGGATGTCCTCTAATTCAAATCCTGTTTCCATCATTAACACATGTTAGTAAACTACACCTCAGTCTCAGTTTCCTGACTCATGTGAATTTTGATTTAACTTTTATACAGTAGACTCTCAGTTAACTGGCATCCATGGGTATTAGTAGATGCCGGATAAATGTAGTTTCTATTTGCTTCAAAGCTATTACAGTAGAGTCTCACTAATCCAAGATAAACGGGATGGCAGAACATTGGATAAGCAAAAATCTTGGATAATAAGGAGGGATTAAGAAAAAAGCCTATTAAACATAAAATTACTTTATGATTTTACAAATTAAGCACCAAAATATCATGTTTTACAAGAAATTGACAGAAAAAGCAGTTCAATACACAGTAATGTTATGTAGTAATTACTATATTACGAATTTAGCACCAAAACATTGCAACATTTACTACAAAAACAATGACTACTAAAAGGCAAACTACCTTGGATAATACAGAACCTTGGATAAGTGAAGTTTGGATAAGTGAGACTCTACTGTATTAGAAATAGGCCTAACTAATACTATAATCCATACTACACCATACCATAAACTCTGTATTGATTTGATATTAATGTCAAAATACAGGAATAAAAAGTAAATTAAGACAAACTTAAGTTAATGTAACACAGTTTCAGTTTTACTGTATTATAAAAACAGCTTTTTATTTAAATATGATTTCTTTGTGTTGTCGAAAGTTTTCATGGTCAGAATCACGAGGTTGCTGTGAGTTTACCAGTCTGTATGGCCATGTTCTAGAACAGGGGTCCCCAAACTAAGGCCCGGGGGCCGAATGCGGCCCATCGAAGCTATTTATCCGGCCCCCACGGCACAAAGGTAGAAGCGGGTTGGGCTAAATGACCCAAGGGGGTTTCTTCTTCTCTTACAACTCTTATTATTATTATTATTATTATTATTATTATTATTATTATTATTATTATTAACATTGAGGCTGGGTGGCCATCTGTCAGAGGCAGAAGGGGATTGGACTCAATGGCCCAAAGGGTCTCTTCTAACCCTCTTTATTATTATTATTATTATTATTATTATTATTATTATTATTATTATTATTATTAACATTGAGGCTGGGTGTGCTTTGCTTGTGCTTTGGGTACATAAAAGCAGAAGGGGATTGGACTCAATGGCCCAAGGGGTCTCTTCCAATCCTCTTTATTATTATTATTGCTATTATTATTATTATTGCTCGGTGGCCAACTATAGTCCGGCCCGCCAACGATCCAAAGGATCATGAACTGGCACACTGTTTAAAAAGTTTGGGGATCCCTGTTCTAGAAGCATTCTCCCCTGATGTTTTGCCCACATCTATGGCAGGCACCCTCATAGTTTGTGAGATCTGTAGGAAACTAGGCAATATTTATATAGCTGTGAAATGTCCAGGATGGGAGAAAGAACTCGTGTCTGTTTGAGGAAAGTGTGAATGTTACAGTTGGCCAACTTGAAAAAAAAATGACATGCTTAACTGAGATTCTATTTACCTTCTAAATAATGTTTTCTGGGTGACTTCTGTGGTGAAAAAATAAGGGGAAATCATGACATTATGTGAGGGAAAAGGAATAAGATGAAATGTAAACTAACCCCCCCCCCCAAGTGATCCCTCTACATGTTATGTTTTAGCTTTGAGTTAAGGAGCAAGGTTTCCAATGTACATGCGATATAGATATATTAAAAGAAAATATAAATATATGGACTGGTTTCATGCAGTACAATTTAACATCACAATGCAAGAGACATGGCAGAATGTGTCATGCCCATCTACATGTGAAGGACTACATTTTTTTTTGGAACCCCTCACTCTTTCCTCTGGTCCAGGGTGACTCATCTGGCCGACCACGCTGTGTTATGTCCAGCCATTACAGATAACATCCTGCCATTCCGTTCGTCATACACAGGTATCCAGAGGCCTGGAAAGTATATATTAAGGCTATGTATATGTTGTAATCATGAACATGTGATTCCCACCCTGAGGCTAATATAAATATTAGTAAAGAGGGAGTGCGGCGAGTAAGTAGGACCTGTCAGCACCCCAGACAGGAACAAATAAGAAAAAGGAATGTAAATTGTTTTCTCTATTAGTTTTTAATGAATGCCCTTGATGATAATTTGAACTTTTTAGATTGCTTTAGCAAGAGAAATCTTTATGTCTGTTTTACTAGTCTTCAATCTTATGCCAAATTTGCACTTTCCTACAATTTCCTTGGTTTATACCGCAGCCTCTTGGGCCTCCTAAGTAGGTTTGTTAATCAACTGCACATACTAATGTATGTGTGTGTGTGTGTGTGTGTATGTATATGTGTGTGTATATATATATATATATATACACACACACACACACACACACACACACACACATATTAAAAAGATCTATTCAACTGAGTTTTGCAGCAGAGGCTGCTTATAAAATAGGACCTTTCTTACTAGAAAACACAAATTCAAGATCTAATTCTTTTTTCATTGAATATTCAGCCTTCCATTTCTGCAGACCAAGAATGTATTTCAGTTTCCCAGGGCTAGGACCATCAAGTCAAAACAAAGGAGTGCATCTATCTTTTTTGTCAGTCTACACTGTTAATTTTATTTCTCTATCAATTTATTTATACAATGGAATCTAGTGGAATCCTTTCCTGAAAAGCAGTCAACATTCTACTGTTCTAGAAGCACACTGTTCTAGAAGCACTTTGAATCATCTAGTCCAGATTCAGATATTCTATTTGTATGCTGCTTGCAGACATGATCAAGAAATGAACTGTTTAGAACTGGGTCCTTGTACAATGCATACATGAAAGGGTCACACATGAAAGGAATTTTTATCTATACCAGAGAGCTTCTTGCCCAATGCCTGAAGGTAAGTAGCCTCTGTTGGTGAGGCAAGATGGAACCAAGATGGGGCCGGGCTGTGGCGCAGCTGTTGAGCAGCTGCCTTAAATCACTCTGACCATGAGGTCATGAGTTCGAGGCCAGCCCGTGGCGGGGTGAGCACCCGTCAATTAAAAAAAAAAAATAGCCCCTGCTCGTTGCTGACCTAGCAACCCGAAAGATAGTTGCATCTATCAAGTAGGAGATAAGGTACCACTAAAGTGGGGAGGCAAGATTAACTAATTTACGACCTGGAATGAGGAAGTGCCGTCAGTGTGGATGATGAAGCAGCTGCTCCCCCCTGTGGCCAGAATCGAACATCCCCTCAGAAGAACGTTAACTTGCCTCTGTGTGTGTCTCTCAGTCTCTGTTTGATGTGTTTATGGGCATTGAATGTTTGCCCTTTGTGTGTTATAATGTGATCCGCCCTGAGTCCCCTTCGGGGTGAGAAGGGCGGAATATAAATACTGTAAATAAAATAAATAAATATGTATAGACATGCACAAGCTCAATACACCAAGGCAAAGTGCCAATGGGCTTTTGATGAAGAAGAAGAGCAGTGGCAGCATACTTAGGCAGTAGGTATGCTGCCACTGCTTATTTTAATTTTCATTATACTCCAGGCACTGCTTTGCTTTAAGACTTTTGGAAAAAATTAGGTCTACTTGCACCACAGTGATAGCTGCCTGAAGCATTTGAGAGGGTAAATCAATAAATAAAGTGACGCTCAAGTACACGATGGCTCCTGACAACTGCCCATGTCACACGTAAAACTCACTGGCACTCTTCCAATGAATGACATCACCTTATGATATATCCAAAATATTGTAACCTCGGTTTAGTCATTCTGGTTTCTAGGGAGAGTTCAGGGTTGATTTGCTTTTGGAACCATTTATTTTTCTTTTGGCAGTCCATGATATCTTCAAAACTCTTCTCTAGCATTGCATTTCAAATGAGATGATTTTTCCTTAGGCCACTTTACAGCTTTCTCAATAATTGTCCAACTTTTATATTTATACAGAGAAATAGAAAATACTAAAATGGTAAAGGTTTTCACCTGACATTAAGTATAATAGAGTCTGACTCTGGGGGGGGGGGGGGTGCTCATTTACATTTCTAAGCCAAAGAGTTAGCATTGTTTGTAGATGGCTCCTAGGACATGTGGCTGGCATGACTGCATGGAGCACTGTTACCTTCCCCCCAAATCGGTACCTATTGATCTACTCACATTTGCATGTTTTCAAACTGCTAGGTTGGCAGAAGCTGGGGCTAACAACGGGAGTTCATCCTGTCCCAGAGATTCGAACCGCAGACCTCTCGGTCAGCAAGTTCTGCAGCTTAGCAGTTTAACCCATTGCACCACCGTGGCCTCCTGATTTTGGACCTAATAATATAAAGATGGACCCAATTTGAAATTGCTATATATCTACTACCACAAACTGCTCATGAATGAAACTCTTACCCCTTGAAAGTCTGGGCCATTGAGTTTCCAAAAATTACTGATAGCTGCCTCTTCCAGCACACAAACAGCCCCTAGTGTCAGTCATTTACTAGATATTTCCCCTGCAATATAAGGCCTAATGATATATTCTCCATTCCACTGAGTTGTTTTTTAGATTTGCTTCAGCCTCAAAGTTTGATAACTTGTTAAACCATTTGTAACATTTTGTGTAATTGTAAAATGTTGCTATTGTGAAATACAGTGTTCCCTCACTTATCGTTACGTTCTAGGCAGGGCCGGCCCAACACAGAGGCCACTGAAGCGCCCGCCTCGGGCGCACGGTCCCCGGGGGCGCCGTGGAGGCCAGCCGGGACAGGGCGCGTGGGGCGGGAGGCGGGGCCCCACGCACCCTGGCTCCGCCTCCCACGCTGTGCGAGAGGCGGGGTCAGGGCGAGCAGCGTGGGAGGCGGGGCCAGGGTTGGCCCCGCCTCCCACGCTACTCACCCTCGCCCAGCTGGCCACAGCCGGCCAAGCTGCAGTGGGAGTCCGTCCAGGCCACGGTTGCCATGGCCTGGACAGACTCTCCTGCCGCTTCTTGGCCGGCTGGCCTGGCAAAGGGCACGCGGGGCGGGAGGTGGCGCCCCGCCTTTCGCCCCACGTGCCTGGCCCCGCCTCTCACGCTGCGTGAGAGGCAGGGTCAGGGCGAGCAGCGCGGGAGGCAGGGCCAGGGTTGACCCCGCCTCCCACGCTGCTCACCCTCGCCCAGCTGGCCACAGCTGGCCAAGCTGCAGCAGGAGTCCGTCCAGGCCATGGTCGCCGTGGCCTGGACAGACTCTCCTGCCGCTTCTTGGCCGGCTGTGGCCAGCTGGGCGAGGGCGAGCAGCGCGGGTGGCGGAGACCCGCCTCTTGCCCCACGCGCCCTGGCCCTGCCTCTCACGCTGCGCAAGAGGCGGGGTCGGCGAGCAGCGCAGGAGGCGGGGCCAGGGTTGACCCCGTCTCCCGCGCTGCTCGCCCCGCCTCTCGCCCCACGTGCCCTGGCCCCGCCTCTCATGCTGCGCGACAGGCGGGGTCAGGGCGAGCAGCGTGGGAGGTGGGGCCTGGGAGCAGGAGGCGGGGCCAGGTCTGCCCATGCCCCGCCTCCCGTGGCGCATGGCCACGCCTCCGGCGGCACGGCGGGGGGGGGCGCAATTTTCCTTCCTTGCTTAACATTTAATTTTTTCTCGGGCCGTCCCTGGTTCTAGGACCACCCATGATAAGTGGAAATCTGCGAAGTAGGGACGCTATTTTAAGTTTAATATTTATTCATTATTTTATTTACCCCATTGTTCCTGCGTCTCCTCCTCAGAGTTGCCCCCTTACTTCGGCCCTGCCATGTGGCTCTGGCTGCCTCTGCCAGGAAAGAAAGAACGCCGCTTTGCTCGGTGAGTGACCAAGGGAGGGCGGGCAGCAGCGGCAGCAGAAGAGCCTAGAAGAGGTGGCCAGACTCCTCTTCTGCCATTGCTCCAGCTGGCCATGCGGGGAAACGTGGAAGACTCTGAAGATGGGGTGGAGTCCTCCATGAGTCCCGCCCCCTCTTCCAAGTCCTCCACGTTTCTTAGCGTGGCCATCTGGAACAGCGGCAGGAGAGGAGTCTGGTCACCTGTTTCAGGCTCTTCTGCTGCCGCTGCCGCCCGCCCTCCCTCGCTCACTCATCGAGCAGAGTGGCATTCCTTCTTCCCTGGCAGAGGCAGCCAGAGCCACATGGCAGGGCCGAAGCAAGGGGGCAGCCCTGAGGAGGAGAAGCAGCAGCAATGAGGTAAATACATAAATAAATAAATAAATTTCCCACAAAACAGCAAGTCTATGATAAGCGAACTGTGAAATAGTAGGGGAACACTGTACACAGCTTTGAAATTGGGTCCATCATTTTGGAACACCTTGTAAATTTTTACTTAAGGCTCTTACTATAATCAGTTCATAGTTGTTCTTCTGATTCTTCTTCTTCTTCTGATTTCTTCGCTACAGTCTCTATTTTGATTAATGTATGTATGTTCTTGTTTTACAATTTCTAGCTTCTCCTGATGCATGCTTCTCACATTTCATGTTTCTATTATGTGTGTTGAATCTTCAGATCTGAGCAGATTAACAGTTGAATGTCCTTTTGGCTTCAGTTGTATCATTAGACACAGAGCTATTTGTACATGTTCTCTTTTCCTCAGTAGCTGGTTGAATGGCTCCTGACCTGATGGATGGGATATCTGACCTTTCAGCACTATTTCTTGCTTCATTTTGTATTGAACCATCGTTTGTAAAAGACATTCAGAAGTGGTTTACCAGTGCCTTCTTTTGTACATTACTGATGCTGCCTCTTTTGGCATTTCTCTTCCAATCTTATCATTGGAACTATCAGTTCTCTCTTGATAATGTAGCCATTATTGCCCGAGGAGGATGTATCTTAGGTCCATCTATCTCTTCTTCATTCACACAGTCATTTCCGACTCTTTGTGACTTCATGGACCAGTCTACGCCAGAGCTCCGTCGGCCGTCGCCACCCCCAGTTACTTCAAGTTCAAGCCAGTCACTTCAAGGATACTATCCATCCATCTTGCCCTTGGTTGGCCTCTCTTCCTTTTTTCCTTCCATTTTCCACAGCATCATGATCTTTTCCAAGCTTTCCTGTCTTCTCATGATGTGGCCAAAATACCTCAACTTTGCCTCCAATATCCTTCCCTCCAGTGAGCAGCCGGGCATTATTTCCTGGAGGATGGACTGGTTGGATCTTCTTGCGGTCCAAGGCACTCTCAGGATTTTCCTCCAGCACCAAAATTCAAAGGCATCTATCTTCCTTTGCTCAGCCTTCCTTATGGTCCAGCTCTTGTATCCATAGGTTAAATCCAGAGGCAGTCCACCGGTGAAGCCAATTAGGTGCTTGCCTGTGGCACATTATTACCGGGGACGCCGTCAAGGTGCCCCCGCATGCGCCAGGAGTCCTGGCCTGCCTAGGCCACTCCGCGCGGCACCAGGCCAAAGTAATCGCTCTGTGCAGCGCCAGGCAATCAAAAGGCCCAGCCACCCCTCCACACAGTCGATTGGAAGGCCTGCACACGTGCACAGGCCCATCGACCATGCTTTTGGGCGATGGGCCTGTGCACATGCGCAGGCCTTCCAATCACCCCCGCGAACAGGTGGCTGGGCCTTCCGTGTCCACTTGCGCTGGCATGCGTGCTCTCCAGAGGGCCGCCGCCTGTATTTTTCAGCAATTTGTTTGGGGGGGGTGTGCCAAAATTCTGGTCGCCTACTCCCGAAAATTACCTCGGGATGGCTCTGGTTAATTCCATGTGTGAAGCCATCTTTTAGGTTGTTGAAAGAGAGTGTTTGTTATGTACAGTGAGTTCTATCAGCTTACGTCCTGCTTCATTTTATTGTCCTAGACCATGCTTGCCTGTAATCCCACCTTAGCATTCCAATCTCCTGTAATGAAAATAATGTCTCTTTTTGGTGTGTTATCCAGTAGGTGCTGCGGATCCTCATAGAACTGATCTAATTCTGATTCTTCAGCAGCTGTGGTTGGGGTGTATATTTGGATCACTGTGATGTTAAATGGCTTTGAACTCAAATTGAGGTCATTCTATTTATTTATTTATTTATTTATTTATTTATTTTTCAAACTTATATGCCGCCACTCCCCTAGGGAGTTGGGTTGTATCCAAGCACTTCTTTAGCAACTTTATTATTAACTATGAAGGCTACTCCATTTCTTCGGTGTTCCTCTTGTCCACAATAGTTGATCTGGTGGTCATCTGTTGTGAAGTGGCCCATTCCAGTCCATTTCAGTTCACTGACTCCCATCAATACTACCATATAATCCAGTTTCTGAATTAAGATATGAACTGGATTATATGACAGTGTAGAGTCATATAATCCAGTTCAAAGGAGATAATCTGGATTCAGAAACTGGATTATATGGCAGTGTAGATCCAGCATTAGTCTGGTATCTCTGCTTTGAACATTCTGGCTTGTATGACCCCCACTAGAGTCATATGTTATGGATTGGAGCAAAGTGTAAT
The DNA here is from genome assembly GCF_035594765.1 of Anolis carolinensis. Taxonomy (NCBI): domain Eukaryota; kingdom Metazoa; phylum Chordata; class Lepidosauria; order Squamata; family Anolidae; genus Anolis; species Anolis carolinensis. The sequence continues at coordinate 140,042,355 of NC_085844.1, forward strand.
ATATCTCGATATGATGCCAGATGAATGTGAATGTACATTGTAGTTGTTTCTCAAATTTGCTTATTTTATGCTGTTTATATCTATTCATGATGTATTTTGATTATTGTTTTATGATTTTAATATGTTATAAGCTGCTTTAGATCCTGAAAACCAGAATATAAATAAAGATGTTGTTGTTGTTGTTGTTGTTGTTAATATTAATCTTTGGTAGTATTCCTCTAAGCAATTCTCCACCAATCAGTTCACCGTATTAAGAAGTACATCATATTAAGAGAAACACCAGAAGTCTTACATTTGTGGTACCTGATGAAGACTTGGGTTTTAGTGCTTTTGATTTTCTCAGGCTCTGAACCTTTCCTGCTTTTTAAATTATCATTACTGACTGCAGTAAACTTTGGCTATTAAGAAATACATGGATATTTGAAATGAATAAGTAAATAAATGATGCAAAACATCATTTCTCTTTACACTTACACACACACACGCACACACATGTACACACACACACACACACACACACACACACACACACACGATAACCTGGACCTATTTTCAAAAGAGTCATTCAAATGTCTTAGCATTTCATTATAAACATAGACATTTTCTTTAAATAAACCTCTAACCCATTTTCCAGGACTGAGTTTATACCCTGTTGTATTCTGCTCAGGACTCAATATCTGAGAATGAGAGATGCCCCTTTGGGAAGAGAAGCCAAGCAGGCATTGTAACTGTGTCGAACTAAAAATATTAGCAAGTATTTTTCTTCCAGGCTGACCTTTCACTGATATATGAACAAACATTAAAATGTTGTCCAAAGTGTTCCGTTTCTATATGAGAATAATCAGGCAAGTATCCCCTTGTTTCAGCTAACATGGTCCAAGCCTCTAGAGATGATATTTTGTACCGGCATAAATGTCCTGACCATCTCAATTAATACTTCATGAAAAGTCAGAAACTGCTGTGGGAATGTCAATTTCTGGCAGTAAAGAGACCTGGCATTCTGAGAATTTACATCTCCTAGACCTATTCCTCACTGAGGTGATAAATAATCTTTTGTTTGGATGTACCATCCCATACTGTGAGGGGAGAATTGCCACGAGAGAACTTTTCACAATTACCCTATTTCCCCCAAAATAAGACAGGGTCTTATATTAATTTTTGCTCCAAAAGATGCTTTAGAGCTTGCTTTCAGGGGCAGTCTTATGTTTCTAAACTGACTTTTAAAATTAATTTTATCTAGGCATTTTTTTTTAAAAAAATAGGGCTTATATTGTTGTATGGCTTTATGCTGTATGTTTTTTTGTTATGTTGGAAACTGCTCTCAGTCCCTCGAGGAGATAGGGTGGTATATAAATAAAGTTTTATTATTATATAATTATTAAATTTCATGCATCCTTAGAAATGCTGAAAAATTGTGATAGGTCTTATTTCCAGAGTAGGTCTTATTTTGGGGGAAATGGGGAAAAGAACAAAAATGTATTCCCTTTTCAATTGAAACTTTCTTCCACCAAGAACGGATCTCCTCCACTCTCTTTCATGACATGCTAGTTTTCTATGTTCAGAGATTATATATATGTTTTAGTGTGTGTGTGTGTGTGTGTATATATATATATATATACTAGCTGTGCCCGGCCACGCGTTGCTGTGGCGAAGTCTGGTGGTATGGGAAATAAAGTATTGAGGAATTGGTGGTAGTTAAGGTCAAGGGTAAAGGTTTTCCCCAGACATTAAGTCCAGTCGTGTCTTACTCTGGAGGTTGGTGCTCATCTCCATTTCTAAGCCGAAGAGCCGGCGTTGTCCGTAGACTCCTCCAAGGTCATGTGGGATGAATACATGGAGCGGCGTTACCTTCCCGCCGGAGCAGTACCTATTGATGCACTCACATTTGCATGTTTTCGAACTTCTGGGTTGGCAGAAGCTGGGGCTAACAGTGGGGGCTCTCTCCGCTCCCCCAATTCAAACCTGTGGCCTTTCGGTCCAGAAGTTCAGCAGCTCAGCGCTTTAACACGCTGCGCCATCAGGGGATATTATTTCCTAAAGGTTGTGAATATACAATATTTCTGATTGTTTTTTTTTGTTTGTTTGTTGGAGGCAAGTATGAATGCTGCAATTAGGAAAAATGATTAGGATGTAATGGCCTTGCAGCTTTAAAGCCTGGCTGTTTCCTCCCTGAGTGAATTTTTTGTTGGGAGGTGTTAGCTGGCCCTGATTGTTTCCTGTCTGGAATTCCCTTGTTTTCAGAGTGGTGTTGTTTGCGATATTTTATGTGCTTCTACTGTCTGTGGCCCTGAGAAAACAGGATTTGCCAGACTTTGATGATGGGAATACTTTGTTGGGAGGTGTTAGCTGGCCCTGATTATTTCCTGTGTGGAATTCCCCTGTTTATTTACTGTCCTGGTTTTAGAGATTATATTGTTCTGCATTATTCTATCCCAGTAATTATTTCATATTAAAGAAGAATCTCACTTATCCAACATTCGCTTATACAATGTTCTGGATTATGCAACGCAGTCTGCCTTTTCATAATCAATGTTTTTGTAGTCAGTGTTTTAAATTCATTGTGATATTTTAGTGGTAAATTTGTAAATACAGTACAGTAGAGTCTCACTTATCCAACATAAACGGGCCGGCAGAACGTTGGATAAGCGAATATGTTGGATAATGAGGAATTAAGGATAACCCTATTAAACATCAAATTAAGTTATGATTTTACAAATTAAGCACCAAAACATCATGTTAGACAACAAATTTGTCAGAAAAAGTAGTTCAGTACACAGTAATGCTATATAGTAATTACTGTATTTATGAATTTAGCACCAAAATATCACGATATATTGAAAGCATGACTACAAAAATGCGTTGGATAATCCAGAACGTTGGATAAGCGAGTGTTGGATAAGTGAGACTCGTAAATACTACATAGTATTACTGCGCATGGAACTACTTTTTCTGTCAAATTTGTTGTATAATATGATGTTTTGGTGCTTAATTTGTATAACGATTACCTAATTTGATGTTTAATTGGCTTTTCCTGAATCCCTTCTTATTATCCAACATATTCACTTATCCTGCCGGCCTGTTTACGTTGGATAAGTGAGACTCTACTGTATATTTCTAATCTTATATTATCTGCTCAGAACTGGATTATATGAGGCTCCTTCTTCACAGCTGTATAAAATGCACACTGAAGTGGATTATATGGTAGTGTGGAGTCAAGATAATCCAGTGCAAAGCAGATAATATAAGATTATAAATGGGTTATATAGCTGTGTGGAAGGGCCTTGAGTCTACACTGCCATATAATCCAGTGCAAATTAGATAATCTGTGGAAGAAGTCTAAGTGAGGCCTAAATCTGCCTGTCCCCTAACTGAAACCTGGCTGTCCCTTGGTTGCTAGGCAACCAAGTGGGCAGAGATTAGCCCTCTAAACTGGCAGCAATTGGATTAAAAAATTATTGCTCTCCCTCTAATTAGGACTTTATTTTTCTTTTCTTTTTGTTGTATCAACCTTGAGGCGTGGATGATGGGTTGTGTTGTCAAATTTTGAGGTTGGGGGGCCTGTACTTTTGTTGTTTTGTGAATCGCCGTGATGCCATCACTCTTTTATATATATAGATACACACACACACACACACACACACACACACACACACACACACATATATATATATATATATATGATGTTTTAGTTTATATTGGTGAGCTTCCACGTAGAGGGTGTGGAACCTGTAAATCAATACCTTATTATATACCAGAACCAAGATTCTCCATTTTGGTCCAAATTCATGATGAGATTGTTAATTCCACACAGCTGTATAAAATCCACATTGAAGTGGATTATCTGGCAGTGTGGATTCAGATATTCCAGTTCAAAGCAGATATTGTGGATTTTTTCTGCTTTGATATTCTGGGTTGTATGAGTTATATACTGGGTTATAATTGGGGGATAGATTATGATATGGTTTCAGACTACAATCAAGAAATGAATATATTTTGTGTTTCTTCAGGAGCCCAAAGAGCAGGATTCAAAGCAAATGCATAGTTTTTTGTTTCTTAAGTTGAAAATTAATCTTGATATCTCTCAAAGAAATTTTACCTGTCCGAACGTATCTCCTCCTATCAACCATCTCAGAGTTTAAAATTGTCTGGGGAGGCCCTGCTCTCGGTCCCGCCTGCTTTGCAGGCTCGACTCGGGGGCACGAGAGACAGGGCCTTCTCGGTGGTGACCCCTTGGCTGTGGAACTCCCTCCCCAGGGAGATCAGATCAGCCCCCTCCCTCTTGATCTTCCGCAAGAAAGTGAAGACATGGCTCTTCGACCAAGCTTCTGAAAACCTGGTGCAGCAATAGACATGAAAGACTCGGAATTTGACCAATGGAACGGCCCGGACCTTGCTCTTGGATCATGTGATGCTGATGGTCTTAATTGTGTTTTATTGTAAATTAATGTGTATTTTAAATGCCTTTCTGTAATTCTTTGTAATTGTTTTATACGGCATTGAATTATTACCATGGTGTAAGCAGCCCTGAAGCCTCTCCAGGGTGAGAAGTAAAAGTAAAAGTATACTAACTAACTAAATAAATAAACAAATAAAGGAATACCATGTGTCACTTCAACTGGTGGATTTGGATCTTTTTTTTTTTTTTGGACTGGCTGAGCAATACAAGTGGAATGAAAGTAAACATATATGTGAAACCATATCATAACCTATCCCCCAATTTTATATCAAATGTGAGTATTCTGGGTTTAAAAGCTGGCTAACCTCAGCTTTTAGGGATGTTATGAAGAATGAATGAGATGGATACAGAGGGATATTTGATTGCCCCTGAATAGGAACTTTAGCACAGCAGGTTAACCACCATCTGCAATAAATCTTATCAATCAAAGGTTTGGCAGTTTGAAACCCGGGTTGGAGTGAGCGCCCAACCTTCAGCTCACTGCCCACCTAGCAGATCAAAAACAACTATGAGTAGATAAATAGATACCATTTAAGCGGGAAGGTATTTTAATGGCACCATAAAGGAAATACCAGAAAATGCCAATAATTAAAAAAGGAGGAAGTCTGTGAACAGGGCTCTATGACATGGAGGATGGGGAGACAGCCCCCCCCCCCCCGGGTCAGAATCGAGTACAACCTCCAGGACGCCGAAGATGGGAAATGGCTATATACCTCTATCTGTTGTCTGTCTTGTCTGTGTATGACGGCATTGAATGTTTGCCATATATGTGTTCTGTGATCTGCCCTGAGTCGCTTTCAGAGTGATAAGGGTGAAATATAAGTGCTGTAAATAAATAAAATAAATAATAAATATTATTACATGCAGCCATGAATGCGCTACTGCAAGCATACCATTTGTCTTTGAGCAAATATAGCTTGTTGTTGGGATATCCGATCATGTTTCTTTTCAGCAAATTGAAAGAGAGGGTAAATGAGAGGTGAAACTGTGCTTAATTTCTAAGAAGAAGAGATACAAGGAATTCACATCCTCCATAGACATACACTCTTCCTTGAGATCTCTCTGTACTTTCCAGTGCAAAGAAGAAGGAAATGCATTATGCACTAGTGCAAGGGATCTTTCTTCTTGTTCCCCTGTTCTAAGAGTGAGGTTTGTTGCCAAAAACAAAGGGTGATCCAACTCTTTGTACAAAAGCCATGGAGTCATGTGTCATGATAACTCTTCTGAACAACTCATTGAACCGAATCTTATTTTCAAAAGCAGTCACATAGTGTAAGTGGCCGCAAAACTTTTTTCCAGCCTAAGCAGAAATGAATAGTCAGCCCCTCATGTAACTAGTGTGAACAGTGAATTGAAGTGAAGTCATTGTTGCTGTTGTTATGTGCCTTCATGTTGTTTCTGATTTATGGTGTTAATGATTTAATAGAGAAAGCAATTACAGGGGTATCTTGGCATACTCAAAGGTTGTGAGGTATATTTCACAACCCCACAACCTCTGAGGATGCCTGCCATAGATGTGGGTGAAACATCAGGAGAGAATGCTTCTGGAATGGCCATACAGCCCAGAAAATGCACAACATCCCAGTGATTCCAGCCATGAAAGCCTTTGACAACACATAGGATTATTTATCACCTCAGTGAGGAATATGCCTAGGAGATGTAAATCCTCAGAATGTCAGGTCTCTTTAATACCAGAAATTGACATTCCTACAGCAGTTTCTGACTTTTCATGAAGTATTAATTGAGATGGTCAGGACATTTATGCTCGTACAAAGTATCTTCTCTAGAGGCTTGGGCCATGTTAGTTGAAACAAGGGGATACTTGCCTGACTATTCTCATATAGAAACGGAACACTTTGGACAACATTTTAATGTTTGTTCATATATCAATGAAAGGTCAGCTTGGAAGAAAAATACTTGCTAATATTTTTAGTTCGACACAGTTACAATGCCTGCTTGGCTTCTCTTCCCAAAGGGGCATCTCTCATTCTCAGATATTGAGTCCTGAGCAGAATACAACAGGGTATAAACTCGGTCCTGGGTTAGGGGTTTCTGCCTGGGAGAAACCCAACAAAGGTTTTTCCCAGGCAGGTAGAATCCAGGCCTTGAAGCTGCAAGGCCATTCAATGCTTATCAAGGTGGCCAGGTAAGTTTCCAACAGACCTCACAACCACTAAGGATGTTTGCCATAGAGGTGGGTGAAACGTCAGGAGAGAATGCTTTGGGAACATGGCCATACAGCCTGGAAAACTCACAGCAAGCCAGTGATTCCAGCCATGAAAGCCTTCGACAACACATTTATCCCTTTTCTTTCTCCTTTTAAAAAAAGTAACCAAAAAGAAAAGAAGAAAATGAGTTAGAGCATGACTCATTTGTATATGCAGACCCAGCCACTGGAGGCTAATGATATAAATAAAAATGTTGCTGTGGCTAATGCCTAAATTCAGCACCAGGACTTTTTGGGTAGTTGTTTTATAACTTTATAAAATTCAAATCAAATTAGATACAGCACTGACTGAGCTGAATCAGTGAGAGTGCAAAGTCTTTGCCCACTGCTGACCTCTAGTGTCAGAAGGGAGGCACTGCAGGTTCCTCCACTACAGCATCAGGAACTGGTTATGAAGTTGTGGTTAGTCCTGCTGCTGTTATGAAGTGCAGTTTTCTTTTAAAAGGACAGCACCCATTTTTCATACGATTGTGATTAGACGACCTTTAAATAAGCAGAATGTGACAGACGCTGTGAGTCATGCTCAAATGAGCTGTGCCATAGTTTCTTGGCTGAAATGAATGTTAAACTGCAGAACATTTGATGTAGGGAAGAGTCACATGCGAAATAACTCCGGGAGCATGATGGTGCCTTGCTAGATTGAGTTCTACAAACCTTTCGTAATAGAATAAAAAAGCAGATAAAATTTGAAACATTATTTCCCTTTACTGGGCCTCAGGCTCCCGCTTTGTGGTTCATTGGTTTACTTGCTGTAGGCCTGGTCTGTTTGTCTGACAATCCCCCTTTCTCTTGGAAAGAAAATGTCTAGTATATGCCGATGACAATTGTGAATTTGGTGGATATTTTTTCTGAGAACTGAAATAGTCAGCTTGATACCATCAGAGTATCTGGGTCGGTTCTATTGTGGAGGAGGAAGGATAAAGGAAGCCTTCTGACATCTCTAGCATGAAAGATTCCATGGATTACAGTTTTCATCAGAAGATGTGGGCGTACAGTCCACAGAAATCTGAGGCTGAAATAAATTAGTTGGACTGAAAGATGCCACAAGTTTTCTTTTTTTCCTTCCTTTCCCCTTCTTGTACTGAAACATAATACTCTATTGCTTGGAAAAATCTTCTCATAGACTTGTACAAGAAAGACATTTTTTCTTGTTTTCATTATTCTCTAACTTTATAAATCTAAATACTTTCTAAAAGGAATAGAATAATAAAGGGTCAAAAATCTACAGACAATGATGGTAGTTTCTGTAGTTGTGTGTGTATAGTAATCTGGGTATGTGTTATGTTGGTGTTCTCATTCAATTCAATTTAATTTTATAGCTGTTTAGTTTTAGCAATACATTTGACAAAAATCTGCTTTTTTCTTTTTTCTTATGGTTTTTAAAATTTCTGAACAAAATTTAGTTTAGAAAAACCCAAAGTAGGCTATTCTTTTGTATAATTTGTGGTGCTGTACATACAGTGCAATATCATAACCGCCAATTGCCTCAATTTGGCTGTGACAGTCTCGATTAATCCTTTGTTATACAACTTTTTCAGCTGTGTTGTCGAAGGCTTTCATGGCCGGGATCACAGGGTTGTTGTATGTCTTTCGGGCTGTGTGACCATGTTCCAGAAGTATTCTCTCCTGACGTTTCTCCCACATCTATGGCAGGCATCCTCAGAGGTTTTTTCAGATGTTTTTAAAATATCCAATTTATCTCTCATGCTTCCACTTACTACTTTGTCCTCATCATATTTCAGTTGCTGCAAATCACATTCAAAGTGCAAATTAATTCAATAGGAGGCAGAGGAGAGGGCAGAATATTGGTCCTCCCAGTAGACTCAGGCAAAATAAAACCCTTGCAGCTTCTCCTAGTTTGTATTTTACTCATCAATAACCTTTGCTTTCTGATGTTGCTTGGCCACAAGTATCCCCGTTTTCATCAGTGATGCAGTGGGTTAAACCCTTGTGCCAGCAGGACTGATGACTGATAGGTCGGCGGTTCGAATCCGGGGAGAGCGGGTGAGCTCCCTCTGTCAGCTCCAGCTCCCCATGCCGGGACATGAGAGAAGTCTCCCACAGGAAGGTAAAGCATCAAACATCTGGACATCCCCTGGACAACATCCTTGCAGATGGCCAATTCTCTCACACCAGAAGCGACTTGCAGTTTCTCAAGTCACTCTTGATATGAAAAAAAATAACCTTCACAAAAATGAAACATATATATATATATATATATATATATTTCTCACAGAACAGTATTTCGCCTGATCAGCAAGAGAGGTATGGATTTCATTGGATGTGTTATGGATCTGTATATGTGGTATATCTGATAATGGCATTGAATGCTGTGCTGTTCTGTTCTGCCCTGTCTTCCAAACGGCATTGAATATTTGCCGTTTATTGTGTACTGTGATCTGCCCTGAGTTCCCTTGGGGAGATAGGGCGGAATATGAAGTGTTGTTGTTGTTGTTGTTGTTGTCGTTGTTGTTGTTGTTGTTGTTGTTGTTGTTGTTGTTATTATTATTATTATTATTATTATTATTATTATTATTATGTGTTAACCCTGCTTAGTTGCTAATACTTCTTTAGCTTATGCAAGAGTTTTATCTGGCTCCCCTCCCCATCTAAAGCCAAAGCAGGCTACTTGTGGGCATATTTCTTTATTTAGATCACAGAGCAGAATACAATTAAAATGGTATAAACAATTTAAACTAATTCCAGATATAAACAATAAAGTAATTTAAATAAGATAAAAGCATATTAAACAGATTAATCTGAAACAGCAGAAAAGAATAAAACAATTTAAACCATATATAATAAAAGTAGATTCCAAAACCTTTAATATTTTAACTTGACACCTAAAAAACCACAATGTAGTTGTCAATTGAACTTCAAGGGGAGGGTATGATTAAGAAAATTAAATAATTGAGTAGAGAATCATGTACTAGTTAGAGGACTAACAAGGAAGTTATCTGTGAAGGAGGGGGAGGTTAGTTGGGACAGGATAACCCAGAATAGTAATTTCTGAATAAAATGAGAGAGAGGAGGGCATTCCATAAATGGGGCAGCATAGCAGCTATCTCTCCCCATATGTACCTGCATAATACATCTCTTCCAATACTTGTTTGATCATTGAAGACAAAATTTAAAAAGTTTGAATCATTTAGCTACAGTTACGTTAACCCAGGTCAGACCACTTGCGAAGAATGGGTGTTGTCTTGGAGCAAATTAAGAGTGTTATGTACAGGTACACAATATTATTGATTGAAATTAGAAAGAGTGCAAGAATTTCAGGCCAAATGGGTTCTCTGCAGAACATATCAAGGTTCTAGAAGTCATGAAAAATTATGTTCTGAACCCGTTATTTTAAATCTTTGGTAGCACCACAATTTAAATGGTCAACCTAGCTGATGTAGTTCATAGTGTCATGTTAATATGGTAAAATAGAAACACTTTAGCTTCTGTTCATAAGGAAAATAAAATAAACATTAATACTTGAATATTATATATCTCATCAGTGCTTTGGAGTGAATGTCCCAGTAAACTCAGACAATGCCAACTTCTAGTTGCCAAGGTCTTCGTGCTGAGCAGTGGCCACTATACAGGCCTGTAGCGAGGGGGTGGTTTTAGGGGTTCAACCCCCCCCCCCCTTGAAATTTTTCAAGTTATAAAAAAAATCTGGTTTACTCATGAATTTTAACTGGTTAACCAAATTCCCATGCTAAGTCTATGAGATGCAAAACATTAAGAGTCCCTCCAGGCACTATCTCAAGCAGATATTGACAGGTTTGTAGCGGGGAGGGGTGTGTGCTAGGGGTTCAACCCCCCCCCCCCGAAATTTTCAAAACCCCTCCTGAAATTTTTTTCTGGCTACGGCCCTGCCACTATATCTTGGAGTTGGCCCTCAGGAAGGGGTTAGTTCATAAGGCAAAATATCTCCTGAATTTACTGATCTGGGAAAGAGGTTAGATCCTGTGAACACACGCATTAGCTGTCTCTGAACTATCCTAAATATATTTTCACAATATACATCCTTACTGTGTCCATATTATCTGTTGCCCAATATTTTCCTATTTCTACTGTATCTTCTATTTTCTTGGGATGTTGGTAGTTACAAGCTGTTAACTTTTCTTTATCATATCTTCAGCACATCTTCTTCCATCCCAATCCTATATCTTCTACTCTCAATATCTTCAGTGGGGTTTACTCCCAAAGAATTATCCATAGGATTTCAGCCAACATGGTTCTAGCTAATCTGATGATACAAGCCATCAGATTTCAACATTTTCATTGCAAGGAACAACATGTTGACTTCCTTTTCTTGTCTTATGAAGCTCTTGTCCTTCTTCAGGGGCATCCTAGATGATATCTATGAATCATCTGCAATGGTGGAGTAGGGAAAATATCTAGACTCAAAGATAAGTAATTTCATGGAGTTAAGGACCCAATAAATATTGTATATTATCTTGTACCCTAGGGGACAAGTGGGAATCCCTTTCATGTGGTCTGTAATGTGCAGAGGAAAAATCAGATATTGATGTTTTCCACAAACTCCTGGTGATACTGGCCTTACCAATTAATGTCCAAGAAATGAGAGTACTGAATTAGCTTATTAAAATTAACCTCTGTTTCTTGAGATGTCCTAATCAGCACCAGAAGAAACAGATCAAGTTATGGGGCATCTTTTCAATATTTATTTTCAGTATTGAACAAAGGATATTTAAATCCTTTTCTTACAAATTAAGTAAGAGTAAGATTGGCCTTGAGTTGGCCTTGAGATTTGGATTCTATGTTGGATGACAGAAATATTCTTGCCACAAGGATTGTTTTAATGATTGATAAAATAACTTTTGTAACTCGTTATTCCATCAATGTACAAATAAACAGGACAGACTGCAGTCCCAAAGGAGCATTCAAGAAAAATGTTTGCAGTGGAGAAGAACATGAGAAGAAGGGTTGTGGAGAGAGACAAGGGTAACAGAGAAGAGTGTGAGGAAAGGCAACTCCATGCATATAAACCCGTGGTGTAGTTCTGTCAAGTCCACTCAGGCTCTTTCTATACTGCCATATAATGCAGTTATATAGTAGTGTAGATGGGGCCTTAGATAACTAGTGAAGCTTTGTCCATGGTGAGTAAAGGACTGAAGCTTAAGGCTTGAATATGGAGTGATGATGATTACAAAAGAACTTCAGTTAGTTGAAAATGAATCCAGACAAGGTGGAGCTCCTTCTGGTCAGTCGTAAGGCAGATCAGGGTATAGGGTGGCAACCTTTACTGGATGGGGCCACACTCCCCCTGAAGACACAGATCCACAGTTTGGGGGGTTCTCCTGGACTCATCACTGAGGTTGGAGGCCCAGGTGTTGGTGGTATCCAGGAGGGCTTTCGCACAAGTAAAACTTGAGAAGCCAGACTTGGCCATGGTGGTCCATGCCTTGGTTTACATCCCATTTAGACTACTGTAATGGGCTCTATGTGGGGCTGCCCCTGAAGAGTGTCCAGAAACTTAAATTAGTTCAGAGATCTGCAGCCAGGTTATTGACAGGTGCTGGACCCAGGGAGAATACTACCCCCCCCTGCTAAAGCACTTGCACTGGCTGCCAATATGTTTCTGGGCCCAATTCAAGGTGCTGGTTTTGACCTTTAAAGCTCTAAATGGTTCAGGTGCTATTTGGCTATCTGACCGCATCTCCTTATCCCAACCTGCCTGAATGTTTAGATCTTCTTTCTCTGCTGCCAGCATCACAAATGTGCTTGGTGGTGACAACAGAGAGGGCCTTCTCGGTGGCTGCTCCAACCCTTTGGAACTCACTCCCCAAGGAGGTTAAAAGAGCCCCCTTCCTGACATCTTTTTAAAAACAGCTAAAGACCTTCCTGTTCACGCAAACTTTTAATGAAGATATTTAATTTGAAATGACAGGAAGGCTAACTTTTAGTGAGCCAAGCGAAGTTTATCATCTGTATTGATGAGTTCCCACAACAAATGTCTATGTTAAATGATTTTAAAAAGTTTATTTATGCTTCATTGTAAAGTTGGTTTTATAGGTCATTGTTATATGTATGGTCAATTTGTATTGTTTTTAAAATGTTGTGAACCACTTTGGGTCCCATTTAGGAAGAAAAGCGGGATACAAATAATTTTTTTATTATTATCATCACTTTATTCGTGTTTATTGTATTACTTTTTGATTGAATCATTTTAACTTTTATCTATCTTCTAAATGATTTTACACTCTTTAATGTAGGGATTTTTATTTGTTTTTAAATTTTTTATTGTTAAGATTTTTCAACTGACTTTCTTTGGGAGCTGGAAGAAACACAATTCTTTCTAATGCAATATTCTCTCAGTATATGTAAAAACAGATCACATTTAACATTTGTCCCAACACACCCATGCATGTATCTATAGTTATAGAACCACATTTCATCCAAACCCAAGTGCTACATTAATTATCCATGCAAGTTTTAGAATCTGAAGTTACAAAAAATCAATTTTTTAACTGGTTCACAGAGATGGCTTAACTTTGTTTCACTTTCTAAGTCTATGGCTGTGATATATTCACCATTTACCAAAATAGAGAAATCTGTTCATCTGCGTTTTATGTGGCTTGTGTGGAACAGTTTCTTATTACCTTGCTATAATTTGATCTTTCAGCAGGACGGTGACAGTTATTCCACTCTGCCCATGTAGTAAAACAGATCCAAATCACATCATGTAAAATCATTTGTTTGGAGGCTTCTTTTGTTAGTGACCACCCATGACTGCTGGCAACATTCCCGATGATGAGTTTTCCAAACCTTGTTGCTTGGTTAGCAGCTGACTGATCTGCTCTCAGCTTTTAAGCATTTCAGTCGGCCTTTAGATGTTTATTCTTCTTCACCTTGATTCCTAAAAGAGTCAGACATCTGATAGTCGGGTCAAGCTTTCAGGAAATGACAATTCCAGCTGAAGACAGTGCATCTGACATTTGTATTTTAATACTACAGTTTTAGTGGTCTAATGTGTTTTTCCTCTTTTTTTCCAGTACTGAAAAAAGTATCTTATACTCAAATAAATGTAGGCGCTGAAAAAACGAAAGCTTTAAAAGCAATTCTGTCAGTGGTACAGCTCATTTGGATTTAGTTGAAGAGAAACAGTAAAGAAAAAAGCAATATGTTTCCAGAAATGTGCTTTTTGTCAGAAAAATTTATGCTCTGGTTTGGGGCTTTCAAAGAATGCGCCATATTTTTTCTTAATGTACAAGGAAAGCTCCATATTGAACTCCGCACAAATATCAAACTGATGGAAAATATTTATGTATCTGGTGTCTCCAATCTAGTGTCAATGTTTCAAGACCCCAGAGATAAACAAACAATTAACATGAATGAAAACAACCTGGCTTGCCAGCTTCACACATTTGGAAGAAATGTGAGCCCTAGCTAGCAACTTCAGTGCGTAACAGTTGTGTTTGAGAAATGGCATGTGATCTTAAAGAGAGTGTGTTTTGTTTATTAACAATGTGGGCTTTAACTAAATAAGCAACAGGCACGATTTAAAATAAAGTAAAACTTTTCCTCCTTCCACAGTTCATAAAAGGTTCCTGTTTGTGACTCTGAAGACTTTGGCTTTGAAGTCCAAACCTCCCAAACCGAACCAGGAATTTGTTAGTGATTTATTACTATTTAGACAAGTGGTGAACAGAGAGTTACTATATGGAAATTCTGCATGCCATACCTGTCATGGAGCACCACAGAAACCCAGGAGACAATCTCCTCTTTCTCCTCTAGCTGAGGTCTCCTGTTCCTTTTTATAGGGGTCCCGCGCCTCACGTTTTTTCAGGGTAGTAGCTGCCTTCGGAGCCATCTGGGAATTGGTTGAGATGGCATGAAGGATGCAGGTGTCTTGACAGGTTGCATTATCCAAATAAGCAGACGAGCGTGAGTTGTTTATTATCACCAGCTAAATCAAAGGTGCAAAAGAAATTCTGAATCCCCTACAGGAATGTGCAGGCTCCGTGGCACCTGTGGGATGTGGCTGTGTAAAGACCCATCGACCAAGGTGGGGTTTAATGACAAGACCCACATAGTCTACCTTCCAGTTTCAAACTACCAGATAGTGTGTAGATAACTGTTGATCATGGACCAAAAACATGGATCAGCTATCAGAATCAAGTTCAATGGGTGGGCCAGCCATCTCACAAACCTAACCAGACTCACAGGGTTATTCTTGGTAAACTGGAGTTTCCCCTGTACATAAATATTAGAAATGAAGCTGGCAGAATAATTACATTGCTTCTAAATAACCACTTTGTTTTAAAATGCAAACCAAAATAAAACAAAGTGTTTTTAATCATGTCTCTCTTCTGGTGTGAAAGAATTGGCCATCTATAGAGACGTTGCCCAGGGGAAACCTGGGTGTGTTACCATCCTGCTGGGAGGCTTCTCTCATGTTCCCACAAGCTAGAGCTGACAGGCGGGAGCTCACTCCATCTCGCGTATTCAAACTGGCAACCTTCAGGTCAGTAACCCAACCTTTAGGTCAGCAGTTCAGCCGGCACAAGGGTTTAACCCATTGCGCCACTGCAGATCCTTGTCAACATAAAGC